>NW_017729025.1:6264948-6266500 GCF_001723915.1 Gavialis gangeticus | reverse complement strand
GTTTCATAGTTAGTAGGGTCAGAAGAGACCTGAGCAGATTATCAAGTCCAACACCCTGCCATAGCAGGAAAGAGTACTGGGGTCAAAAGACCCCAGCGAGTTGAAATTTTAATGTACTTAGCTAGCACTACTCTATAAATGAGCATTTCTTTCTGACCCAAGATGTTCATTATGGGCTAGCTCCCAAATCTGTTGAAATTAAAGGAAGTCTTGCAATGAGTGAAGAATCAGCTTCTGTGTGTCAAAAACCTGGAAACTGATAGACCTAATATAATCTTGGCTGTGTTAATGTAAATTGTAGAGGTCAATTATATATTTCATAGATTTCATAGACATTAGGGCTCAGAGGGACCTTGTAAGATCATCGGGTCCAGTCCCCTGCCCAAGGGGCAGGAAGTCAGCTAGCTACTTTTTATCTTGATGAGCTGTTGGCATGACCAGGAGTCCGAACTATAGGGTATTAAAAGGAAGGACCCTGTAAAAGTACTCAGGATGCCAGATAAATCTCAAATCACTCAATACAGTTTATTCTAGTTCTGGGTTGGTTCTACACGACTCTGAAGCCACTGACTTGATAAGGCATAAATATGACTTCTGACCTAGACCATTGCTAATTAGTAGTTTCATAGTTTCTAGCGTCGGAAGGGACCTGAGTAGATCATGTAGTCCGACCCCCTGCCATGGCAGGAAATAGTACTGGGGTCAAACGACCCAAGCAAGGTGTTCATCTAACTTCCTCTTAAAGACCCCCAGGGTAGGGGCCAGCACCACTTCTCTTGGAACTTGGTTCCAGATCCTAGCCACCCTGACCGTGAAGTAGCGCCTCCAGATATCTAGCCTAAATCTACCCTCTGCCAGCTTGTGACCATTATTCCTGGTCACTCCTGGCAGTGCTCGGGGGAACAGGGACTTCCTCAATGCCTGCTGATCCCCCTTGACCAGTTTATAACAGGCCACCAGGTCCCCCCTCAGCCTTCTCTTTTGGAGGCTGAACAGGTTCAGGTCCCGTAGCCTCTCCTCATAGGGCCTGCTCTGCTGTCCCCTGATCATATGAGTGGCCTCCTCTGGACCCTCTCCATGCTGTCCACATCCCTCCTGAAGTGCGGTGCCCAGAACTGCACGCAGTACTCCAGCTGTGGCCTGACAAGTGCTGCATAGAGGGGGAGGATCACCTCCCTGGACCTGCTCGAGATGCACCTGTGGATGCATGACAAGGTGCAGTTGGCCTTCCTGACTGCGTCCCCACACTGCCGACCCATGTTTATCTTGGCATCAATGATGACTCCAAGATCCTTTTCTGCCTCTGTGCTGACAAGAGGGGAGTTCCCCAACCTGTAGGTATGGTGCCAATTGTTCCTCCCCATGTGCATCACCTTGCACTTGTCTGTGTTGAATCCCATCCTATTCACATCCGCCCACCCTTGCAACCTGTCAAGGTCTGATTATAGCCTGTTGCTTCCTTCTAGTGTGCCCACATGCCCCCACAACTTAGTGTCATCAGCAAATTTGAACAGGGTGCTTTTTACCCCCTCGTCCAAGTCACTGATGAAGA
>NW_017729025.1:6254086-6259948 GCF_001723915.1 Gavialis gangeticus | reverse complement strand
GAACTCTAGGGTGGAGATCGTCTGAACCAGCTGACTTGAATACGTCCAGTCCCTCCAGAAGCTCCCTAACTAGTTCCTCGCTAACCCTTGGCCCAGGTGTGCCTCCCCTGGGGCCTGAGGGGAGTTATTCCTTTTGCACTTAATAGAATGAAAATCTTGCTCTATGGGCTTTCATGTAGTCCTTCTTTTCTGCAATGAGAGGAGGTGTTAGCACAGATTAAATATATAATTACTGAGGATCCACAGTATTTGGATAAAATACAAAACAGTGTGCAATGGGATTAAACTTTTCTCTAGGTTCAAAAGGAAAATAAAATAATGGTGGGCAGTTAAAATGTTGCTAGCTCCAAACATGCAAAATCCCAGTCATGCCTCCAAACCCTTGGCATTGGCTTACAAATCATGATTTTTTTAAAAAACTATATTAGACTATTTGTATTTGCCTTCTAATGCCTGAGCCTTTTGAGTACTTAGGGTTCATGTTTTCAAGCAGCTCTGTACAGTGATGAAAGCTAAATGCATCCTTTTAAAAAATGGAAGCTGAGTTTTCATGTAACTTCTTCACTCTGCCCTCTGAGAATGAAGGAATATCTGAGTCTTGTGACAGATGTTATAATTTCACAAGAATTGGGAAGGCAGATTTGGATAAATTGCCCCCCTTTGGGGTGTGGACCTGAAGCAAGCTGAAAACCTGAACAGAAGATGGAGCATGGAAAAGAACTACTCCTAGGCTGCAGAAGGCACTTCCTGTTTTAGGCAATATCTCATTGTGGAGATGCAGCATTATATGAACAACTAAAACCCATCTACAGCTGTGTAGAGCGGCTCTGGATGGCATGTGGTGTAAGTATCAGTAATAAGATGTAGGTGAAGGGAGCTATACTTTAAAACTCTCCTTTCAGCTGAACCCAGTGCTTCCATTCTTGGCAAGGGTCCAGCATCTCTCCATTTGAAATGCCTATAGATGGACTGAAGCTAAAATCCTGTGTTAAAGGCTAATTTCAAATAGCCATTCTGTTAACCTTTTCTGTGGACACTTCAAGAGATTTGCATGAAAGTGATGTCATAGATTTCTTAGTGGTATCTTATCCCTTTGAAATGCCTTAGGAGCAACTCTCCGATGAAAAGCTTAACTCTGTTAAAATAAATTAATTCACCTAAATGCCTCTCTCTTCGAGGGTTTTTCAGAATCTAACTAGTTATCATTGTTTTCTATTTGATTTGTGTGTTGCTAAAATACATTTGTGTCCTTTGTGTGGATGGGAGTCATGTTCATCTAATAAGAGTCAGGAGAGAGGAAAAACACTTGAATGTAGATGGTGCATTTGGAGCCGTGGGGATGATCTTCATGGAGGCCCATTCACATGACTAGGATGATGCACTGGTGTCTGGCTTTGTTTGGGGGTGCGTCTGTGGTGCAGTTACTACTGTGACTACTGTCCTTGTGGACACAGCTGAGCTAGCTTCAAACGAGCTTGCTTGGGCAGACCCAGGTAGATAGTCATTGTAGCATGAAGCTCCGTGTTGACTAGCCCTGCAAACATTTGCTCAGGGACTTGGGTGAATTTTGAAGCCTGCACCCAGCACTGCATAAGATGTTAGTTAGGCCACATAACTAGTTCATATTTCATGCGTATCCAACTTACATTCTTCGTGTGTTTCTAGCTGGAAGACTGAGGCCTAAACAAATGATGTGCATGAAGTCTTGCATTGGATGTTAAGGTGTTCAGCTGGAACTGTTGCAAGGTGAAAATGTATCCCTTCAGTAAGAAGGATCATTTTTCATGCTGCACAACTTGTTGCCTTGATTCTAAAAATGTCAGTATTTTTTTTAACATGAAATAAAAGTGGGAAAGTTATGTAGTGACCTAGGCAGTCCCTCTGACTGTTTTTGCCTGGAGATAAGTACTCTGCTTGGCATTCTGGAGGTCTAACATGATTTCCATCCCCACTCCCCTTCAAAAATGGAGGTCTTCTGTGCCTGGGTAAGGACCCAGTAACATTTTAAATATGTGGCTTCACTCAGACCAAATATTCCTGTGGCCTCCCATCTTTATTACGGTATCAATGCTTTTCATTTGAAATCTTTGGAAAAAGAATTGGGGTTTGAAGTAAATTAACCCTGCTGAGGAATTTAAACTTTGATTTAAAATATGTATTTTGGAGATCTTGACTGCTACACCGGGGGGTGGGGGGGACTGGGTTTCTTCAACAAGAAGGAACTACTGGAAATTTTGGCTAAAAAGAAAAAGATTTCATGATTGTTTCCTGACTCTTGCCAGGCTGGTGGCCAGCTTTTCATTAGATCCTTGTCCAGCATCCTTTCATTGATGTGAAATTGTGGCAGTTGTTTGCCCTAGTGGCCTCTTGAAGTTGGGTAATGTTCAGGAATCCTTCTCTTTGCTATATATTGGGACAAGATCCCTTTGGAGTGACATTTGGAGCTTTCTGGCAATGGCGAAGACTTCATGTTGGCATATCAGTGTTTTAGCGGAGGATGTCTTTGTTGCGCTCAGTCACATTCCTGTTAATCTGTGATGTGATCAACCAGAATTATTTTTGTAATGGAACATGGGAAGGGAAGATTTGAAAACGATCTTTACCCTCATAACCCTTGATATGACCCTCCCTGAACCTAATGTTGGTGCCAGAACAAATAGGAATAAACAGCGCACGAATCAATGTAGATTGGAAATCAGAAGAAGGCTTCTTATCAATAAAGGAGTAAGTTTTTTCAAAGTAGTGGTCAAAAAACCTTGCTGGTGTTAAATCAGAGCTTGATGAGCTCATGAAATGAGCTGCATGGTATGGCTGCCTGCCCTAGCGAGGAACTAGGTTTAATGATCCTTCCAAGTGGTTCCTTGCACTCCTGTGTTTGTAATTACAGGGCACTAAACATTGGTGATAGTATCTCATTTGCTAATATATTTAGTTTGAAGAATACTTTATTACACCAAGGGGAGCCCAAAGCTTGCAAATCTGTAGACTGTTAGTGTCCCTATATCTCCTGGATCGAATGCAAATCACCACAGGATGCATGCTCTGTACTGTGTTTATCATTGTACTAGTATGTGCTGACATGGGGTCTGTGTGTACATGGGGATTGGACGTCATCCAAGCCTGTCAGTATGGAACCCTGTAGGGTTAATGAAGCCTACATGGAGCTTTGGGCTGCCACAGCTAGACTGAGTCATGCTGAGATAATTCTTTTACAACTAGCATGGGTATCTCTGTGCTGCACTGGTGTCTGTCATGTAGACATGCCCTTAGCATCAACAGCGTGCAGCAGTTTTCCATTCCTCAAAATTTTCCAATTTTCCCTGCTCCACCTTTTTGTAGTGCTTCTCAGGAGGGTAAATCTGTCCATGTAAGGCCCCATGCTGCTGTGGCTAGACTGCTACTGCTATTCAAAGATGGAAGACATAGCCACAGGCTCCTGAGTTTCTCCCACTACACCAACTCTTCAGCACAAAGCAGAACATTTATAATTATGTGGCTTGTTCAAGAGACTTTGGAAGAGCCCTGGGGATTAAGAATTTACCTGGGGTCTGCTAAGAAAACCTCTCCTAGCCCAATCAGCAACAGCTCCAGTGTGGCAGGGGTGCTGCCATGAACAGAAACTTACCTTGTGGCTGGTGTGGAGCCAGCGGGACGTCGCTGAGGGTCAGAAGCACGGTGGGAGAGAAACTGCCGCGGGAGGACGGGCCACAGGAGAGCTGGCATGTGCACCCACTCCAGTGTGGGCACACTTTATGGTGGTGTGCTGACACTGGTTCACCGGTTGGCGCTCAGTTGGCTCATTGGTCCTCAGAGGGGGGATAAAAACCCCACAGGATGATGTTGGGTAGTCACCGTGTAAGGATGTGTACCCCTATGTCCTGCTGACATTCACTGGCCCCTCAGGGTGGCTGTGTCTCTATGGTTGAGCTGGGTGAGATCTGGTGCCCTTTCTTTTCCTGCCTGCCATGACTTTGATAAGAAAAGAGATTCATAAAAGGGAGGAGGTAACTACCCATCTCATGCCTGGATCAATCGCAGGGGCTGCCCAATGCCTGGAGTCCAAATCTGGAATCGAAGGAAGGACCAGCTCAGCACCAAACTTTCTAATTTATTTTGATTTATTTATTTATTTATTTTGAAGTCCTATGACCTTTGCCCTTTTCTTCGTCTGGGTGTCTTCAAGGTCCAATTCCTGTTGCCTGGGGCCATTACCCCAGGGGTCTTCAGCAGTCTACCTTCCCTGCCCTGGTCTTCTCCCAGGCACTTTAAATCCAGACCATGGAGGGCTTAATTGCCAGTGCATGCTGCTTAACTAGCAGGGGATTCCCTCTGGAGCAATCAGCTGGGAAAGGGTGCGGTCCTTGCTGCTTGGGGTTTCCTACCTGCCCCATCTCAGCTGCAAAGCTTCTCTGGGGACCTGCTCCCCTTCTCTTCTCAGGCAGATGCCTGGCCTCGATCTGGACTCTCCAACTGGTGGGCAGACATCAAAGAAAAAAAAAAACAGGGGAGAAAAAAAATGCTGTGGCGAGTGGTGTGGATCCACCACCACCATCACTACTGGCATCTTCCCTCCTGATCCACCTTTCAGCGGCTGGCCTCTTCCACCCTCCTCTTCATTCCTGCGGTGAGGGTGCCACTGCCTCTTCAGAACCTGATCAAGGGCTTACCCATGTCTCTGGCTCCCAGGCTCCTCTCCTCTCCTCTCCTCCTCTGGCATCCTTCTCCCTTCCTCCCCCGGTTCCACCCCTGGCCTTCAGATACAGTCCACGCTGCAGATTGACCCCAATCTGCTCCACCTGTCAAGGAGGTAAAGCTGGGCCGGTGCAGATCAGGAGCTCGTGCCATACAGTGGACATCATAGCATGAGGTGGTCCATGTCCCTGGTCGGGGACATGCCCTTGGTAAGTGCCCTCCAGGCTCTCACAGATGACTGTCGGGGGGGGGGGGGCGCAGAAATGGGTCCTCTGGAAGACTCAGAGAACCCAGGATTGATCAGCAGTCCCAACAGGGGCAAGTGGTGGCAGGCTCAGGAGGGGACATGCCCAGACAATGTTGGCTTGGCAGAGCCTGAATTCTTACCTGGGATGGGACCATGGATCCCGGATGCAGCTGGTGTGGAGTGGAACAGTGATGAGCCTGGGGAGAAAAAGAGGAGAAATAGTCAGATACTGTGAGTCAATATGAGGAGGAAAGAGAGTGCACCTGGGAGCAAGGCAACCAGGGGCAAACAGAAAGCCAAGCCAGACTGACATGAGGCCTGAAGCCAGACAGTACGCTATCCAAACTGGACTGTGAACATATAAGGGCTAAAGCCCCTGCTATGGTGAGTGGGCTTTGTCTCAGCTGCGGTCAAGAAATAACACCTCTGGTTGGCGCAAGGTGGGGTGTAGGGAAGGTGGAGCCCCGGTACGGCAGGCTAGGCAAGAGTGCTGAAGGAGGGAACCAGGGGAGTCAGGACTTAAAAACATCCTCCCAACAATAACCAATACCAACAAGACGTGGCAGGAAAGAATCCCTGGGGACATTTCGAGGTATCTGCTAGGACAACAAGCTGTCAACCTGAAAGGAGATGGCAGCGCCCGAAAGGCCAGAAAGTGCAAAGCGCACTAGTGAACGACATGGGAGGTTACACCCAGTCAAAATGATACAGAATGCTGCAGGTTTAGGAGCATGTCCTTGATGTTCCTTGGCTTCATGAAGGTGGGGAAAAAAGTGTCAAAACAGTTTGAGCAAAGTGTCTGTGTATCATGGTAATTTGCACCTACCAATTGCAGTCTTTACTTTTAAAAGAAGGCATGAAGATTCTCAGAGGGCAAATACGCTTTGCTTATCTTCTGCACTTCATAGCTATGAATAATAATT
>NW_017729025.1:6247815-6249086 GCF_001723915.1 Gavialis gangeticus | reverse complement strand
AAAGAATCCCTGGGGACATTTCGAGGTATCTGCTAGGACAACAAGCTGTCAACCTGAAAGGAGATGGCAGCGCCCGAAAGGCCAGAAAGTGCAAAGCGCACTAGTGAACGACATGGGAGGTTACACCCAGTCAAAATGATACAGAATGCTGCAGGTTTAGGAGCATGTCCTTGATGTTCCTTGGCTTCATGAAGGTGGGGAAAAAAGTGTCAAAACAGTTTGAGCAAAGTGTCTGTGTATCATGGTAATTTGCACCTACCAATTGCAGTCTTTACTTTTAAAAGAAGGCATGAAGATTCTCAGAGGGCAAATACGCTTTGCTTATCTTCTGCACTTCATAGCTATGAATAATAATTCCTGTATGGTGTAGGTATAACAGTTCCTTTCTCTCTTTTCCTAACATGTGAAGACACAGTACCACTTTAGGTTCTAATGACTGTTTTTCAAGTTGCATGACACTAACAGTTCTCAATGTAATGCTCCATTCATATACTGGTACCTACTTATACAAGTGAACTGTCCTATCGAAACAAGTACAAATCTGTTTCTTTTATTCTTAAAATTAACACAAGGAAGTTCTTTTTCACACAGAGTGGAATTACAGTGTGGAACTTGTTATCACAGGATGTGGTAGAGGCTGGCAATGTAGATTAATTTAAAAAGGGATTGGATACATTTTTGGAGGAAAGGGGCATCAGTAGCTATATTGAGCATGGGAATGAGGGGCAGGGCCTCCCAGTCATAACTTCCTAGACCTTATATGCTAGACACTACAAGTAGGAGAAGAACAGGGGAAAAACCCTGGTCATACCCTGGAGCTATGAACCAACTCAGTAAATGGCAGTTCTTATGTTCTTATGCTACCCCATGCTGTCTGGAAGGCGCTTTAGATTAGTCCCCTGGGAATAATTGACATTTGATTCCATAGCCAAATTGATGAAAATATTCCAGTAGGATCAATCTGAAATAAACCCTACTTTTTGGCTGGGGCTTCTTGGTGCCAAAAATGAAAAATTAAAATTTGTTTTGGATCAAACAAATGATCCAATGTTTGACCCAGAACAAACTACTTAATTTTCTGGTTCTTACAGTAAAAACCAAGAAAGCAGCTGCCTTGATTTGCAAACTTTGTGGTATTTGTAGCTGGAGAAGTCCCGGTCAGCTGAACCTGAGCATAGCAGAAGATTCCTTAGGCTAGGGACACAAGTTACATAAAAACCAGTATAAGTGTTTCATAGTTTCTAGGGATGGAAGGGACCTGAGCAGATCAT
>NW_017729025.1:6246689-6247804 GCF_001723915.1 Gavialis gangeticus | reverse complement strand
AGGAAGCCGAAGCCCGCCTCGAAACACCATTCCCGTAGTGATTGGAAACTAGTTCAGATCTGTAACACAACAGAAGTTCAGTGCACATTAACTGCTTTCAAAGTGGATTAAACCAGTTTAAGAGTAACTTGGATGGATGTAGTATTGGATTGAACTGATTTAGGTTAAATAGGTTTATTGAACTTCTAAGATCCCCTCCAGATTCAAATTATCTCACAGTCCCTCAGCATCCCAGGATGCTTTGCATCTCCGATGCAAACCCCGCTTCACAGGCCCAAGCTGTCCATCTGAGCAGGAGGTATGCTCTAGTGCCCCCCTGCTTCTGGCCTGGGCCACTACAGCATGTGGCTGCATTTCTGGAATCAAAATGAATTTCTGTTCACCTGCTTATTGGTTCAATCTATGCAGTTCAGACTAACCTGAGAAGATCAGATTGATTGAGCCCCAGGCTTTTTGACTGTCTGTACTTAGCCTTAGGGCTCAATCTGCACTGCATTAGGTCAAGCTGCTAAAAGAACTTCAATGACTTGTACCTGTGCAAGTGCTCCTGTTCTCTCTGAGACAGCGCTGAGCTACTGCAACAGCTCAAGGGCAGAGGCTGTGATGTCCCAAAGGGCACCATGGCCCCTCTCATTCTTAAGGACTCTTGCTCTGTGCAATGCAGTAAGAGGAGAAGGTATTAAAAAGGCTCAGATTTTCATTAGTGGATGGATGAGCACTGGAGGGAGAATTCCCACCTGCACAAACAGGGCGTTATGGCTCCAAGGAGTTCGTTGGGCACTTAACTTGAAAGCTTGTTCACAGATCAGCCTGGAAGATCAAGTTATGCTCTGAAGAACAGGCTGAAGTATTTGCAAGGGCTTTTAGGGTGCAAGTTCTTTCTTGCCTTCCTTCCCAGTTCAAAGCACGGGTACTCAGGTGGCACGTGACAGAACAAGGAGCAATGGTCTTCAGTGACAGCAAGGGAAGTTGAGGTTAGATATTAGAAAGTACTTTCTCACCAGGAGGGTAGTAAGCACTGGAAGAGGTTACCCAGAGAAGTGGCAGAAGCTCCATCCTTGAAGGTTTTTAAAACTCAGGTAGACAAAGCCTTGGCTGGGATGTTCTAGTTGGGA
>NW_017729025.1:6239876-6241689 GCF_001723915.1 Gavialis gangeticus | reverse complement strand
TAGATATTAGAAAGTACTTTCTCACCAGGAGGGTAGTAAGCACTGGAAGAGGTTACCCAGAGAAGTGGCAGAAGCTCCATCCTTGAAGGTTTTTAAAACTCAGGTAGACAAAGCCTTGGCTGGGATGTTCTAGTTGGGACTGGTCCTGCTTTGAGCAGGAGGTTGGACTAGATGTGACCTCCTGAGGTCCCTTCCAACCCTCATTTTCTATAATTTTATGATTTTTATGACTTGAATTCTATGATTTCAGAGAGCGTATTTGTGAAAGCCCAGCAGGGGAAACAATGCTGAAAGGAAACCAGCATGGGTTTGTCACAGGTAGATCTGCCTGACAAACCTTATAGCCTTTTATGACCAGGTCACACACTGCCTTGACACAGGAGTGGAGGCCGATGTCATCTATCTGGATTTTAGGAAGGCCTTCAACACAGTTTCACATCCTATTCTCGTAGGGAAGCTAACAGGCTGTGGAGTGGACACCTACACAGTCAGGTGGGTGTCTAACTTGCTTAGGGACTGCACCCAGAGAGTGGTGGTTTACGGGTCATTTTCAACCTGAAAGGAGGTGGGTAGTGAGGTCCCACAGGGTTCGGTCCTTGGGCCGGTATTATTTAATATCTTCATCAGTGATTTGGACGAGGGTGTGTTGAGCACCATCTCCAAGTTCAGGTTTGGTTTTCTGCTGATCTGAATTTTCAGACTCCACTTCCAGAGACTTTATTCATTCATTCAGTTTATATGCTGCCCTTCTCAACAAAGGCTCAGGGCGACTTACAATAAGAGAACAGAATAACTTATAAAACAGGAGAATGAACAAGAGAATAACATAGCTTAAAAGGCAACTGGAGTATCAACATAAAACAGAAACCCCTATAAACCTAAGTACCAGCTTTTTCCATCTGCACTGCCTTATAACTGCTGGTAACCATTGGACCTGCCTGGAGGATCTGCTGGAGAAATTCCCAGTGCAGAAAGGAAAGTTATTCACCCGTGAGGTGAAGTTATCTTTTCTGAATATGTTCGGAATATTCTGAATATGTTGCTTCTGCAGTTCCTGACTTCCCTGTTCGTGCTCCACAATTCTTTTTAAGTCTTTGCAGTGGAGCAGAAGGAAGTGAGGTTTGCTATGTGTTACAGTCACCTTTCACCAAATGTTCAGATACTCAAAAATTCCCAACCCACACAGTTTTCCTGAGGGCTTGTTGCTGAGACAGGCATTCACGGTGATCTGCACAGGTAATGAAGCAGATACTCAGGGGCTGTGAATTCACAGTGTCTGAAGATCTGCTCCAGTGTCTTGCAGCTGCAGGGAAGTAACTTTTCTTTTGTAAACATGAGGTTTTTATTCATTTCTCTGAGAACGTGCATTTAAATTCACAAAACAGCAGTGATTTTCTCTACTAGATTTTCCTAATTCTAATAGTAATCTGTACCTGCATATCAAGAAGGACGGTCCTCCTACAACCTCTCCAAACAGGCAACTTTTCTGCCGACTCTTCTCATTGTAAGCTTGGAACATCTTGGAGCAATTTACAGTAGCTAGTCTAGTCCATCTGTGACATTGTTTGACCAGCATGTGAGGGTATAAATAATTCCCTTTCTTGATTGACATTACCTTGAAGCTATACCGAGAGTGATCATTAACGATTTCTTTGCCTCCATTTTCCTGAGCAGGGACCAGAACAGCCACCTCCCTTTAAACCCCAGGCCTGTTACTAACTAGTCAGAGCGGACCAGCAGGCATTGGGAGAGTCCCTGTTTCCCCGAGCACTACCAGGAATGACTAGAAATAACGGTCACAAGCTGGCAGAGG
>NW_017729025.1:6224432-6239766 GCF_001723915.1 Gavialis gangeticus | reverse complement strand
TACAAGCTGGCAGAGGGTAGATTTAGGCTAGATATCAGGAGGTGCTACTTCACGGTCAGGGCGGCTAGGGTCTGGACCCAACTTCCAGGAGAAGTCGTGCTGGCTCCTGCCCTGGGGGGCTTTAAGAGGAGGCTGGATGAACACCTTGCTTGGGTCGTTTGACCCTAGTACTCTTTCCTGCCATGGCAGGGGGTCAGACTTGATGATCTGCTCAGGTCCATTCCAACCCTACTAACTATGAAGCTATGAAACTGTCTTTCCTGAGACCCCTTAATTGCTGGCAATAACCAGGTGTTCAGTTTGTTTAGTTTCTTAAAGAGAAATTGAAGGAGTAACTTGATCACAGTAGGCATGTCTACGTGTTCAATGAATACACCTGAATTTTCTGTGCAGAAAATTCAGGCACATTAAACTGTGCCTGGGCATGCATCTGAACATGCACCCATTGGGAGCTAATTTGCTTCTGTCAGGAACAGTTCAGTCCAGGGCTGCTCCTGCCTTGCTGTGTCCCCCTGAAGCAGCCAGGGGTCATTCCAGGCTCCCCTGGGTGCCAGCCTGAGACTGGAAAGGGGTATGGAGGTCAGGCCTAGGCTCCACGGGTTGGGGGGAGCTGGCCCAGCTGCAGGGCAGCTCCCTCCCAGCCACACAGAGATCAGGGCTGGCCTGGTCTCCATGCTACTGAGAGGGAGCTGCCCTGTAGCCTGGAGAGCTCCCCCTGCCCTGTAGAGATTGGGGTATAGCCAGGCAGCAGTTGTGGTCCCCTGCTACCTGGGCTGAATGGGAACAAATTGTTCCTGGTCAGGGTCTACATGTGTTCTTTGGCACATTAGATAATGTGTCATTTTTCTAGTACCTGTATGTATGGGTTCTAGCAAATGGCACACTAGATTAGTGTAATGTTCAGTAATTGGCATGCATGTGTAGACTGTGTGATGTGTTTCTGCAGTAAAGGGTCTTGTGTAAATGCACCCAGTATCTACATGGACAGTGGTCTTCTCGATCCTACAAAAGTATAACACTATCTAATGGTTGGAAGTCAATGATAGACAAATTCAGGCTTGAAATCAGGTTAAAACATTTAACACTTGAACACGGGCATAACTTTTTCTGGAGTGGTGATGGATTCTGCGTTGCTGACAACTTTTGAATCAAGACCAGATGGTTTTCTCAAAAACATACTTTAGTTCAAACAAGTGTTTGCTCAGGGAAGTCTTCTGGTCTGTGCTTTGCATCCAGTCAGTCTAGAAACACCTGTCAGACTACATTATTGCAGTGGTTCCTTCAGCCTTATAATCAATTCATTTTTCGACTATTCTTATATTGCAGAGGCAAAGGGGCCATGGACTATTGAAGCCCATTGATAAGATTTTGTGTCTCTTTACTCTTGATAAGGATCTGGCCCTAGAATTATGCATAATTCATGGATGTATATATATAATGTCCCAGGCAGTGTATCACTACGCCTGTGAATTATCTCCGTAGTGGCTGGTATGACTTGATGGCTTTTAGTGTAATCCACGCCGCGCGAAGTTGGCTTTTTTAACTTTTTTATTTCAGATAACCTTGCAAAGGCTGGTCTTTATGGAATTCAGGAACACTTTTCAATGCAGGTTTCTCAGCAGCACTATTGTATTCTTTAATGACCCACTCCATTAATTTATATGAACATGCAGCATCAAAGGCATAAGAGCTGATTCTCTCAAGGCATAAGAGCTGGTATATCCTGTGCTCTAGAGAGAGGCAGTGGGAGACTGAAACATTAATCCTGAACAAACTCCCTGGTTTATTTGAATGTGCCATAAGGCATAAAACTTGCCCCTACCATTAATCAGTCAGGTACTTTAGGCTCTGAGTGTTGCATGAAGTGCTTTCACCATATTCAGACTAGTTTAAACCCCTGGTTTAGGGCAGGTTGGCACCGTAGAGACCAACTGGTTCAGAAAGGTATGAGCTTTCGTAGGAAGAGATGGTGGTGGTAAAAAAAGCTGCTCCCATTGTCTTTGTGTTTTGGGGGTTTTGGGAGAACAGCAGCCAGCATTGTTTTTTTTTTATCTCAGTAGTTCCTGTGGTGCTAAAACTGAGTCAAGGAGATACCTTTCGTATCCGTGCAATTTAGCATTCAAGGTAGACGTTATTCATGTTACGGTTTTGTGCATGTGAGATGGGAAATAAATGCAACTTGTGTTGAGAAGTGAGTAACAAAGGGGGATATCCTTGCCATTAAGACACTACCAGGCTTTCAGTGACCTTGGCCAAGTATGTTCATCTCTCTGCCTTGGCTCTTCCCTCTAAAAAGAAGAAGAAGTATTATCCTTTATCTCTTTTGCCTAGGTAGATCATCAGCTCTTGGGCACTTTCTTTTCTTTTTTTGATGTATATGGCAATTGCTGAGCACTGGGCTTGTTTGGGGCTTCTAGCCACAACTATAATACTACTACTAATAATAGAGCTTATGAATGGGGAGAGATGGATGGAAGCTAGCAGCTATCTTACTGCAGTATTAGGAATTCCAGAAGGCAGAAAAGATATCGGAAGCACAAAGCTCCCAGGGCCATCTTGTCCTCTCTGAAAGCTTGTGGGTTTTTTCTTCCTATTTATGAAAGCAAACTACAATATCCTTTTTCTTCTGCAAAGCCTAAACAGTCTGAGCCCTCAAGCTCCTAGGCAAAGAAGAGAGTGAATCAGTTTCCATGGCCAAATCCTGGGTGATGTAAACCCGTTTGCCTCCCTTTACTTCACTGAATTGACACCGACTTTCAGCTGAATTCCACTCCTCGTGTCTGTACACCATGGGTAAAATAGGATGGATCAGAAAAAAATCTTTTTTTAATCTGGTTAACTTGCAATTTTTCATGGTCTGGGAAATGATCCCAGTATTTAAATGGTAGTTCACATGTTCTGATGCATAACAAACTCAGAGCTGGCTAGCAGCTCAAGCAGGAAAAAACTGTGCTATTTGTCTTTCCCAATTTATGTGTCAGGACTGTGCAACTATAAATCATTGTGACGGTGGAGGACAGCCTTTTAATTAAATGACAGCCATAAGTCACTTTTCCTGTAACTCATAAACCAGACACTGCTTTGCAAAGATCTCTCTAATTTGAGTTGTAATGTTTAAATCTAGAAATACACTCTCTGTAATGCTCAATTTCCTACACAATTTCCATCTCTATTTCTTTGTTCACTGTAAAATATGTCCTGCAACATTACAGAAACCCACATTCCAGGCACGTTGTTTGTCTTTTCTCTGCAGTTACTGATTTAAAAATAGTTATATGTTAATAAATAGGAAAGCACTTTCAGCTATTGGTCTATTCGTGGGAATTGCATTTTAACAGATGTAGATTACAAAATGCTTCTAATCCATTTTATTGGACTAGTCATGCTATTACTATTGCTATATATAACCATGGATGGTTTCAAATCTAAGTAGTCATAATGCAGCCTGAATTGTTCTGAAATGTGCTGTCCATTGAATGCTAAAAGACAAAAGTGGGTAATTGGACCTTACTACATAAAAGACTAAGGGCTTTGTGTGGGAGTATTAATAAGCCACTGGACCAGCCCACCTCACAAAGGTGACATGATTTGCAGTGGATTCTAATTCGTATGGAGAAGCTGGCAAACTATTCAACATGGCACCTATATATTCCTCTATATCATCTGAGCCCCTAAAGACTATCAGGGGTCAATAGGCACTTCCTTGGTGCAAAGGGACTTGGGCTTCTCACAGTCTGACTAGCCTTTGCTGTGTCTCACGCACACTCTATGCACTGGGTTAATACAAGATCCTTTTAAGGCTGCTGCTCAATATTTGCACCCACACATGATTCACAAAATAATCCCTGAGATTTCAAATAGGAATCTGTACCACTAAAGGTCTTCTGACCTCTTCAGATCACAGGGTCATAAGAAAGTAGGGCTGGAAGGGACCTTACAAGGTCATCTAGTGCAGCTCCCTGCTCAAGACAGGATGGTCCCTGACTAAAATGTGCCAACCAAGTCTCTGTCCAACTTGCTCTTGAAAATTTCCAGGGATGGAGATTGCACACTCTTCCAATGCTCACTCATCCTCTTGCTCTTAGTCGTGTCCCCTAAGGCCACAGAGAATAGTCTATCTCCATCTTCTCTATAATCACTCTTCAGGTATTTGAAGACTGTGATCAAATCCCCACACAGTCTTCTCTTCTCTAGACTAAATAACCCTTGTTCTTTTACTCTGTCCTTGTAAGTCATGCTTCCCACATCTCTAATCATTTTTGTTGCTCTCCACTAGGCTCTTTCCAACGTATCCACGTCTTTTTTGAACTGTGGAGCCCAAAACTTGACATAGTGCTCCAGGTGAGGCTTCACCAGTGCTGAGTAGAGTGAAAGAATCACATCCCTTGATTTGCAAGTGACACTCCTGTCTTTCTCCAGTCTGTATGTGTGCTTGCAGTTATCCCATCCCAAGTGCAGACCTTTGCACTTGTTCTTGTTGACTCTCATTTGATTTATTGTGGACCATTTCTCTAATCTATGCAGATGATTCTGGATCCTATCTCTACCTCCCAGAGTGCCTGCAGTTCCACCCATGTTGGTGTCTATTGCCAGTTTAACTGCACTGAGCACTGTCATCCAAACAATTTATGAAGATGTTGAAAAATAATGCACCCAAGACTGAGCCCTAGGAACCTCACTTGATACCTCTTCAACCTACGAGCTATTGATGCCTACTTGTTGAGCTCAGACATCCAACCAGTTATGTATTCACTTTACAGTACTTTTGTTTAATCTGTATTTCCTTAGCTTGTTGATGAGAATGGGAGATGATGTCAAAAGCATTGCTAACGCCAAGGTATATCACACTCATTCTACTGCCCATCCACACAGCCTGCTACATTATCACAAAAGGGAATCTGGTTTGTCAGGCATGACTTGCTCTAGGTGAACCTATGGTGTTGTGGTCTTTCTGAGTTTTTTGCAACAGAGGAATTGCTCTGTTACTTTTCCATGGTTGTCTTCTGTCACCCTGAAATGACCAGGATGCTGAAACATCCTTGGGCATTTCTTATATGAGCACTTACTACATATTCTCTCCCACTGAGCTTCCAGGAGACAGCATCTGTAACCTGCCTGAAACAATATCCCTCCTTCTTTTATCTCTGGTAACAGGAATAGCACTGCATCCATGTATCCTCTGACATCTACTAAAATGCCTGTGGCATTGGAAACATCATCAAATGCCATCACTTTAGATACGGATAATAGATTCCTTGGCTCCTCAGTAGCAAACTCCTCAGCAGAGCTTGTTCAAAGCAAGTCAGAAAAGCACTTGGTCCCATGTTTGAGGTCCAAGCAGCTAGGATTTGTTCCAAAATATTCATTGTACCACGGAGTCACATCAGCCCTATAGCATGTGTAGGTTGCCGCCTCCTCAGCAATTGTTTTTGCTTTCCATGGACTTTGCCTGGGCCTGGGTTTATCAGCTACTCAAACTAAGAACTGCAACTGAGTTTGTCATAGGGCATTGTTTTCTCCTTTTAATGTCAGTCCTGCAGCTTGGCTAAGTACAGACATTCAAAAAGCCTGAATTGATTCAATCTTTGCAGGTTAGTCTGAGATGCACAGATTGAACTGAGAAGCAAGTGAACAGACATTCACTTCGACTCCAGAAAAGCAGCCACATGCCTGCAGTGGCCAAAGCCAGAAGCCGGGGGGTGCTAGTGTGAGCCCTCCCTTCCCTTCTGAAGTGGCAGGAAGGCTGGATGGAAGCTGAGCTGGGGGGCAGTGGGGCCTGGCATTGTGCCCCTCCAGCCCTGAGACAGCGCTGTGCAAATCACCTCCCCGGTCCCACAGCAGGGAAGGAGGAGTCGGGGAGAGCTCTGCCCACTGCAGCAGTTCCATGACAGCCTGGCCCAACCTGGGCATGGGGAACTGGGAGCAAACCGGGTGCATAGCTCCAACAGTCCCAGCTGGAGCTACAGCTGGCTGGAAAGGGCCTGGCCTTTGCACCCACCCTCAGCAGTGCTCATGGGCTGGCCCGGCTCAGCCCTGCAGCTCCAGCCCCAGTCCCAGGCAGAGGGGCAGGCAGATAGTAGGCCTTTCCTAGCCCAGTGCAGTTCAGGATGGGGCCATGAGAGCTGTGCACCCGGTTTGCTTCCAGCTCCCCATGCACAGGCTGGCCCTGGCTGGGAAGGGCCCTGCCTCTGTGGCCTAGCCCTGCTGTCTGCCCACCTCACCCAGAGCTGGGGCTGGGGCTGGGGCTGAGCCTGGGGCTGGGGCAGGTGCAAAGAGTCTGGGCCAGGCCTGGCTCAGCTGCAGGGGCAGGACCCCTTGCAGCTGGCTGTGGCTCTGGCTGGAGCCACGGGAACTGGGCACCCAGTTTTCACCCAGCTCCCCACATCCAGGTCAGGTCAGGCTGTCACGGAGCCATTGTGGTGGCCAGGGCTTTGTCCCCCTCCTCTTCCCCTGCAGAGAGGCTGCAGGGGGTGGGTTGCACAGTGCTGTCTCGGGGCTCTGGGCTGGAAGGGTGCAGCACCAGACCCTAGTGTGGGCAGGGGGGTGGAAACCGGCCTCAGGAAGCCCTTGGTGGGTTTTTTCCCCAGCAGTACAGAACCCCCATGGCGGTGTTCTTGGTTGTGGGCGCTGCAAGCAAAGCTTGTACGGGAAGATCTGGCCAGGGCCCACACAGGGGTTGGACTAGACACTAGACGATGCCGGAGGTCCCTGCCAGCTCCACTTCTCTGTAATTCCCGCGTCCCTCCTGCCCTTTGCCTCAGGCCCAGGGTCAGGGTCTGGCCATACCCCTGCTCTTGCTGCTCCAGTGGCAAGCAGGGGCAAAATCAGACAGACTCTTGGTGGGCTTTCCTCGTGTTAAAGTGCAAATAATTCACTTTGTTTTCTCTCATTATTAACATGTGCTATTTTTGAGCGGAAGGAGATGCTATGCTTCTCGGAGGTCTTGCAGCTACTTCACGAAGCATAGAGGCTGATAATGTTGGGCTTGAGGAATCGGGGTATTTGGTTTAAACTAATAATGATACATATGCATAAAATACATGTGGGGGAAAGTAACTACTTTGGCTTTAAAAGCTAGAAATGGTTTAGCAGAACAGATGGGTTGCATAAATCTGGCAAAAATAAGGACACAAGGGAATCCTTTTTTTTTTTTTTTGGTAGCATACAGCAAAGGATGTGTCTAGTGTTCCAAAAGACAAAGCATTACTGTAGCTGGTAAATTGTCCACTTTCCTACTTTTTCAGCTTAAAAATGATGGCTGGAACTTACAACTGAGCTTATCTCAATATTCTGTTGATGAATTTACTGGGCTTCCCATGAAATTTTCTTTGCCAACAAGTTGCTATCTACCACCCTCAAACCTCTTAATTTATTGCGGTATACTCCCATTTCCTTATCCTTCATCTCAGTAATTTGGAGGCACGCTCAAGTTAATTCACTGGCATAATAAATCTCTCCTGATACAATTCCTTTATTGCACTTTATAGTTCTGTTCTGGAATCTGTTGTTTTCAGCTACATTTCGTTGAGTTTAGTATGCATATCTAATGCAGACAATGCTCTGAACCCACTAAGACTATAGAGGCTTTTGAATTCTGGCCATTGGACCACAACCTAGTGCTTATGGGCTGGCTTAGCCTGTGAAAGAAGCAAATCAGGAGGAGTTAGATATGAAGTAGGAAGTAGTACCTCTCCATTTAGGGTCAGGAAGGAATTTTACCCCCTGGTCAGATTGGTACAGACTGGGGACAGGGAAGGGGTGGGGGTTGTTTTCCTCTGTAGTAGGGGCATGGCCTCTACCTGGGATCTCTTGAATTCATATTAACAACCTTTACAGAAGCAAGACATTAGCTGCTGTCATCCCCTTGCTTTACCTGCGGCAGGTCAGGTAAAGGGCTGACTGTAATGGGTTTGTATGGGATAATTTAGATAGGGTTGATCCTGCCTCAGGCACAGGGTTGGCCTAGATGGCCTTTGGAGGTCTCTTCCAGCCTGATTTCTCTATGACTCTATGATTTGTCCAGTCCCTCTATTTAGAAAACTTATAGAAAGGCGTCCCCAAACTATAGGCAGGTACGGGTTGCATAAAGTCATGGATTTGTATGTTTTAAGGCAGAAGGGATCACTTGATCATCTCCTGTGACCTCCTGCATAGGCAGGATCCTGCAGTCTCCAGGATCACCCTTCAGTAATAAAACTTGGTCGGTCCCAGAGCATATCCTGGCCCTAATTTTATCAGAATATTTAAGAACTTTTCCTTATCTTGGCTTTGGTGCTTTTTTCCCCTTAGGTCAAGTCTAAATTGCTTGAGGGGTTTTTTTCTCCCACTTTCACATGGTTCACAAATAAAACTTGGCCAACTGTAATTGTCAGAAGGCCAATTTCAGAGCAATTTTGATGTTGCAGTAACAGCTTGTTTTGTGTCAATCTGCAGCTGTATTTGGGGAGCTCTAGCCTGGATTATTACTGTTGTGCATTCACGCTTTTAAAAAGCTTCCCAATTTTATGTTTACAGTTGTGTACGTATCTGATTATTCACCAGATTCAACTGAAAGACAAGGCATGGAGAGGTTTAACAGGTTTGTGACTTAAGCTTAAAAATAAGCAGTTTAAGGTGTTTGCATACATTTCAGGCACTTCTTATGAAATACAATTTTGTAGCTAAAAGATAGACATCCCATTCTATCCCAGTTGCACTAGCAAGTTGCACTAGCAAGAAGAGAGGTGGATTTTGTGTTTTATTGATCCCAGAATCACCTGGTTGATGCCAAAAATCTATCAAAGATCTCTTCTAAGCAGTCAGCAAGAGGGGATACATTGTATTAAGTCTGTCCATGATTTATTGTTTTGCCATTAGTACCAATATAAACTTAAAATATCAATGTTTCACTCTACCGTCTTCAAAGTGGCATTGATTCTTACTGAAGCTCTTCCTACTGCCTGGTCATTATCCAAAGGAAAACTAGGAATAATCCCTAACATGCAGTGGGCGTGTTTCAGCCATAATTAGTGCAATAAAGCAGCCTGCTTGCAGTGCAATTTGAATGGCACGCAGTCCTGGCTGTAACTCTCACCTTTTTGAAACAGACACTGTATTTTCTTTCATTGAAGGATTTCAGATTGGAGCTGATTCTGATTCTAATAGAAATGATGGTAGTTATCTCCAAATATGTTGATCAAGTTTAAATATCTATGCAAGTTAATACTGAAAGAATGGCCAAAGGAGGAAAATGTGCATGTGTGTGGAATATATGTATATGTGCGCATATCTGTCTGTCAGGTGTACTTTGACTTCTTGTTTTTCCAGGAAGATATTTAAGTTGGTCTTAGAAACACAGAATCATAGATAATGAGGGTTGGAAGGGAGCTCAGGAGGTCATATCTAGTTCAACGCCTGCTCAAAGCAGGACCAGCCCCAACTACATCATCCCAGCCAGGGCTTTGTCAAGCTGGGCCTTAAAAACCTCCAAGTCTTGGACTGCAAGCATGCAGTTCTTTTCTAAAGTCAAGCTAGAAAGCTTAGTGAAGCCTAAAGGGATAAACCTCACCCGCAGGTCCAGAGCAAAAGGGGGTAATTTCTCAATTGATGCAACTCCACCAGTATCAATGCCATTGTCCATGATTGTCCTTATGGACTATTGACTGTCTCCTGAAGAGAGCCTAAGTGAATAGGGGAGGCCTCATTCTTTATCTCCTTCCAAGGCTCCATTGTTGTGGAAAAGGAAGCTGAGAAAAGGTGGGGGCAGAACAACATCCTCCAAACACATCCATGAGGGCTCTGTTGTTCTGGACGAGTCTCTGAAGTCTTGTTGCTGGAACAATGTCTTAGGATCCTTGGAAACTAGGGCTGGAAGGGATCTCAGGAGATTGTCTAGGTCAGCTCTTGCTCCCCAGAAAAGTGCTGCTTATGCCTTTGTCCTGTCTTGCAGGGTTGGGAAGGAAGGAGGTGAGCTCTTTATTTCAGCCATGCTTTGCAGCCTGTTGGGTTACACTGATGGGCACAGCCTTAGAGGGGCTCAGAAGTAGTTGACATCCACCTTAGTTCCCTTCCTCCTTGGATAATAAGTCTGGATGGTGTATCCAAGACCCTAAACAAGCCACGTCCAAGAGTTTATCTGCAAACTCAGTGGACGTTTGTTGGGTGGCCCTGGCCTTTGTGTCCGGTGTTTCTTCTCCATTAACTTTTGGGCTCCCTTAGCTGACAGCAGCCTCCCCAAGGCTGCCCATTGGTTCGTAGACCTTCCTGGTCTCACACCCTGTTCCTGTCTCCACTTCTTCCAGGCACACCCACTTTACTAGGCCTTACCAGAGGTGCTCTTCCAAAGGCGGCCTCCGTCTGTTCTCTGCAGTTCTGCAGATTCTCCCTTGCCTTTTACAGTCCTTGTATGGTCCCTTTGCATGGTGTGAAGAAGCAGGGGCTGGGGTGAGGATTTTGTTTTCTGTACCTTCCTGTCTGTGGATTGCAATCTCCTTAATACTTAAATGAATGAATGTAAGAGGACACTGCTCTGAGACATCTCACGTTTTTGCATACATACAGGCAGATGCCGCTTCCTCTTCTCTCCCACCAGGGAACTGTAATGGTGGAGACGTCAATGCAGATGACTACAGGAATTCTTCCTCAGTAGGAGTCTAGGTTACCTCTGCTGAGATATAGGTCATTTCCACTTCCTGCCCCCACACTTCTGCTCCCAAGAGAATGACTAGTTTAGCCTGGTTTAAAAAGCACGTGGTGGGTTGCTCAGTTAGCACAGTGCTTCCAGCCTTGAAGGTAAATCTTCAGTCGCAATGGCAATGCCTAAAGGATGCAAGTCTGAGAGAGGCCAAATTTAAGAAAGATTCCCCCAGGCTTTCCTAGTGTATTGCTGGATTGCAGATGGATGCATACCCAGAGAGACCACTGCCGACAAATTGGATGACAAAGTGCATTGGATCACACCAGCTGTTGTCATGAGATGTAATGGCATCCACAGAGCCTCTTTAGCAAAGGTTCATTGAAATATGTGTGTGCAGTGCAGGTCCTGAACCAGCCAGAGTGTGGCAGCTCCTAGACAGACAGGAGAAATAGTTTACAATTAACGAGATGGGATTCAACAAGGAAAAGTGCAAAGTCCTGCACCTGGGATGGAATAACCGCATGCACAAATACAGGTTATGGAATGACTGGCTAGGTTGCAGTACTGCAGACAAGGACTTGGAGGCTATGGTGGACCATAAGTTGAATAGGAGCCAACAGTGTGCTCTTGTTGCAACAAAAGCCAACAGCATCCTAGGTTGTGCTAACAAATCAAGGGAAGTGATTCTTCCACTCTATTCAGCACTGGTGAGGTTTCACCTAAAACACTGGGTGTAGTTTTGGGCCCTACACCTCAAGAAAGGTGTGGACACATTGTAAAGTGTCTCTAACATAGTGTGACAAAAAATGTTTAGAGGCCTGGGAAGTATGACTTATGAGAGTAGACTGGAGTACTGTGCCTGGTTTTGGGCCCTCCCTTTCAAGAAGGATACAGACAGTTTGGAAAGAGTCCAGTGTAGAGCAACACGAATGATCAGGGGCCTCGGAGATGAGACCTATGAGACAAGAGGAAAGAACTAGGGTTATTTAGTCTGGAGAGGAGAAGACCGCAAGGGGATTTGATAGCAAATACCTGCAGGGTGATTATAAAGAGGATGGAGGTGGGCTTTTTTTCTGCAGCCATAGAGGACAGGACTAGGAGCAATGGCCTTAAGTTGCAGCAAAGACCATTTAGGTTAGAGATTGGGAGGAACTTTCTGACTGTGAGGATGGTCAAGCACTGGAACAGACTGCCTAAAGAAGCTGTGGAGTATCCATCCTTGGAAGTTTTCAAGAGTAAGTTAGACAGACACTTGGTTTGGGTTGTTTAGTCAGGGAAGATCTTGCACTGAACAGTGGTTTAGATTAGATGGCTGGGTGAGAGACCTTCCAGCCCTACTTTCCTATGATCCTATGTTCCTTTATTTGATACCATGGACTCTAAGTAACAGTATTTTAACCCTGACAGAATGGTCATTGGAAGCAATTTAGCAATCTCATACTTTCTGCACTATGAAAATCTAATAAACGAATTTCTACTCCATTCAGCTTGAAGTTTTAAATAATGGTTTTAATGAATCTTTAATGTTCCAATGTTTTACATCAGCAGATTTGCCTTTATAAGTATCTGAGCTTAAAGGGGCTTGCTGATGGGCAGTGCTGCAGTAACAAATAAGGGGTTAAATGATGATCAAAGCCTTCTAATGTTTCTTGGATCGTGTGTGGCTCTCTCACTCATTTGGAGGTTGTGGAAAAAGCAAGCAATTAAGCAAGAACAAGGCACTTGGGGTGCCTTGAGATCCTCTCAAGTAGGCTGCGGGTGCTGCAAAATGTTGAGCGTGAAATCTCTTGTTATATAGTGGTAGGCGATTAAGGATCATTGACCTAATTGTAGGACTCAGCCCAAATATGCAAGATTATTTTGGTAGTGCAGAGAGCTAATAACTTAAAGTAAGGGGTATAAACAATTAAAAATGACCATTTCTGTGAAAACTGGGGACTGAACAAGATATAAAAAGACCCTTTGGGAAGTAGGGGAGTTTGTCAGTGAACTCTAACCTGAACAATGTCAGGTTCTCCGACAGACTCTGATGAAGCTCGGACCTTTCCTGGTTTCCAGGGAATGGGAAGCTGAAATGCATTAATTAAAGGCATGATGGCATCTGATGCATGATCCCCATAGTCATGCTTCCTCAGTTGATGGATGCTCCCAGACTCTGCAGCACATGGAAATCTGGATGTGCTCTGAAGTTCTCCAGCGGTGGCAGCACTGCCACATGTGCCATAAAAGATGTGATAGGTAGTTGCAATGGGCACCTATACACATGACAGAGCTCTGCTCTGATGCATGCTAATTAACATGCATTAGAGCAGACTCAATTAATCGAGTCTGCTGGAGTGTGCTAATTAGTGTGCTCCAGCAGTTTCTGCGTCACGTGTATTCAGCATCCACGTGTTTCAAATTGGTGGCAGGGTCGCTTTAACTAAAGTTCATCAAATGAGCTTTAGTTAAAGCACCCCGCCACCATTTTGAAGTGCGGGATGCCGAATACATGAGACACTCTGAGTGCTTTAATTAGAGCAGCTTTCAGAGCCACTCTAAAGTGTTTCCCCCCAACCTCAAAGCATGTGTATAGACACTCAGAGTTATTACACACATTTTGTGCAATGACTTTGTGGCTTATTCCCCATTTTATCACACCATTCAATGAATGACTTTGTGGTCAGGTCACTGCTTCAGGTGTGATTAATCAGTTAATCATGTCTTAAGCGTAATATCTATCAGTGGTCTTAGGAAGATGCAAGCATGCATAGAGACTGGCTATTGTTTAAAGATCTGATTTCCCTGACTTGGTTTTATGCCCAATAAATATGTTGCATTAAGTAAGCTGTCAGTTTACTGGATGTCACTGTCACTGTCATTGCTACGTGGGAGGACACTTCAGGTGATACTTCTAATAGGAACCCAGAGTGTTAAAAACCCTCTGACCTGCTGTGGTCTTTGCAAGAAAAGAACTGCTCTAGTGTTTTTCTGTAGTGAAAACATGAGTACAAACTAAGAAGGGGTGCTTTGAGGCTCAAAGTTTTGAGAACCACTAGATTAGGGTATGGTACTGGGAGAGCTGAATTCAGCTCTGACTTTCATCCCTGCCACCACCTTTCTGTGCAGTTGGGTAGGTTACTTAATTTTTGACCTCCCCATCAGGAACATGATGCTTTTACAAAAGAAGCAAATGGACTTTGGGGTTGCATTCACAGAAGCATCATCTGCAAGACAAGGGAGGTGATAGTATTGCAGCGCTGGTTAGGCTCAGCTGTAGTACTGTGTCCATGTTTGGGTACTTCATTTTAAGGAGGATGAAGAGAAACTGAAGTGCGTTCAGAGGCAAGTAACAAAGCTGACAAAGGGGTTGGACAGCAAGCTGTATGGGGAAAGGCTGGAGGAACTAGGTGTGTTATGTGTGGGGAAAAAGGGTGAGGATTAAGAAAAACATGACAGTAGTTTTCAAATATCTGAATGGTGGCAATGAAGTTGATGGAGCAGCATTGGAGAAGATGAAGGAACTGCTCTGTCAGGGATGTTTCATCTGGCATCTCTAAACCAATCATGGTTTGGGAGGGTAAAATACTGGGGTAGATCCCTCTAGATAAACCCAGTTTAATGCTTTCCCTTTAAAGCAGAACAATGGACTAAAAAGACCGTTGGTCTGGCCCAGTCTGGCACTTTCTATGTTCTTCTTACTCTTCCTTGCCAAAGAGAGCAAGACATGAGACCATGGCAGAAGTTAGGTTTAAATTGCAGCAAGGCAGACCTAGATGAAACCCCAGGGTGGAGAGAAAGGATTTTGTAAGTGTAAGAACAGGAGGAAAATGGAAGGAGCCACCTGGGAATATGTGGAGTCCCCTTCACTGGTGGCATTCAAGAAGAGGCGGATGGGGATCTGCCCGGGGTGGCTTAGGAAGAGCAAATTCTGAATTTGTTTAGGTGGTTGGACTAGATGACCCTTGAGGTCCCTTCCAGCCGGAGGATTTTATGAGTCTAAAACAGGAGAAATGATCCTTTCTTTGCCTTTTCTATCTAAAGCCAATACAAAAACAAGGGGCACCTTATCACCGAGTCCATGCACTGTGTGTATGTACAATGCGTAGCAAAATGAGGCTCTGAATTCTGGGGGTGAGGCCAGCCCTCGGCACTGCTGTGATGTTAATGATGCAAGTGCCTTCACTACTGGATATGTGGTTTGAAGTTTCAGCAAAAGCAGTTGCTGAAAAAACAGCAAATAAATGGTGGATCCTGCTGCTGTGCCCTGGAGAGATGGTCTTGGATGCATGGACAGCGTCAGAAGAGGAAGCTAGCTTAATGTTGCATGCTTGTAGGCCCGGTGCTTTTCCCTGAACTGCAATGAAAATAGAAATGCTGGTCAAACTCTGCAAGCCTCCTGTCCCTGAGCTATGAGTACAGTCAGGTTCTCAGATAGGCAGGTGTGCCTGTGGGGCCTCTAAACCTGGTACAATTTTATTTTAAATAAAGACCAGAAGATCAGATGGACCAAGCAGCTTGACGCTGTCTCCTGCAGCCTTGCGGCAGTGTCTTGCTGTGAGAAGTGGTCTGCGTCACACGATTTTTATACCCAGAAGAAGTTCAGCATAGAGCGACATATGGTGACAAGAGCAGGCTGCTTAATGCATCAGATTGGAGGATGTTGTGTTACATGTTGGGCTGCGTAAGGAGGGGGGAAAAACTATTCTTCATGAAAGCTATTAATTGGAAAATGTGTGA
>NW_017729025.1:6205190-6219432 GCF_001723915.1 Gavialis gangeticus | reverse complement strand
GTAAGATTTGGGGAAAAACTATTCTTCATGAAAGCTATTAATTGGAAAATGTGTGAACCTTTATTGCTGTTGTGTATTGATGCACAAAAGGTCTGAAATATTTAGACTCTGCTGGAGACAAGCAAAACCAGGTTATTTTTACCCACACTTCTTTTTTTCAACCGTAAACACATCTTTCACAAGTCACTTCTTTACAATAAATTAAAAAATCTCTATTACATGGCTAGCAGAATTAGCGAGAGCAGTTTTTAATTTGTTTTGAATATCAGTTACTTTTATTAGTCTGCTATGCCTGGCTATTCTGGCTTTGTTCTGTACATGGACATGAAGTGATTATGATCAGAAGTTGTTTGGCATTCAGTACTGAAATATTTTTGCTTGAAAAATATTTCCAGTGCTTTGAAGACAGATCTCTTGATTAGATACCATTGCTGGCCTGCCTCAAGATTTGCAATTCGATACCAGACTCTGATCTGGTTTGCCTCTGTGTTTGTTCACTCAGTAATACATAGGACAGTGCAATGCAAAGGGGTTGAGAGGAAGAGAAGGAAACTAGGTGAATGCAGTGGCAGGGGAAGAGACCCAAGAGTGCGTCTAAATGGGAGATTATGGTCCTTTTGAAAAGGTCAGCAATTGGCCATTTATTAAAATGTCTGTAAATACGAGTTTAGACAATTGATAAAGACTCATGATTTACTCACCTCCAAATATTTTATGGAGCATCTAGACAAGCTTCTCCACTCATGTTTCTTTCTTGGTGATCAGTTAACTTGCCTTAAAATTGAAGTGCAAATGAAAGACCAGGAGGAGAACAGAAATCTCTGATTTTTAGAAAAAGCCAAGGGAAGTGAGGCATCCAGCTGCTCTTCACTTTGAAAGCATCAGCCTGATGTTTATGCACATGCTCCTAAATGCTGGAAACTTTAATTTCATGTCACATTGCCTTACTGCCTCTCATACCCTCTCGTATCTAATATCCATTTAGTTGTGTGGGCTGTCTTTGGTGGGATTTCGTAGGTTAACTGTTGATATGAGTCAAGGAGTCTCTTGAACGTGATCTCACCATTTGCTCATGGGGCTCAGACACCTGTTGGAAATTATACTTACCTTTTTGGAGTGAAATATCACATTAGCTACAGCTCTGGAGAGGTGATTGAATAGCTGTTGTCTTGCAAACAGTAGAACAGACACAAAATGGTTCCACTTTTATTATTTTGTGTGTGTCGTAGCGCTGTATTGTGTGCATATGATCAGTCTAGTAACGTTTCCCTCTCAAAGATGTTCTTGTTTATACACTCATTTTGCTCTTATTGAATGGAGGAATGTGTCTAAATGAAAAAGCCCTGCAAAGAATATGCAAGCACGAGTTCTGGATTGGAGCTGGGTCTCTTTAAGGATAGTGATATTATGATGCTAGCAGAAACCTTGTTGGAAAAAAGAGATTGGAGTGCCTTGAGTCTGAGCACCTATGATACAGAATTTACTAAAGGTTTAGAGAAAACACCTCATAAACAGGTGAGCCATATCATTGCACGGGAAAAGGAAGACGTTCCAGCCCTACTTTCCTTTGCTCCTTTATTTGATGTTATGGACTCTAAATAACAGTATTTTAACCGCGATAGAGTGGTCGTTGGAAGCAATTTAGTAATGTCATACTTTCTGCACTATGAAAATCTGAGAATAACTGAAGAGAGAAAATTTTGGCTAGAAGCTAAGCATAGGTAGGTAATGAGATGACTTCATGAAGCTTGTGCAATATCGCACCTGAGTTATAACAAGTAGGGCTTGATTACGGCTAAAACTATAGGCTTGGCAATTTGTAGTTATTTAGAATTGGGTGAGATAACCCCTTAAAACTCTCTTTCCACAGGCAATGCATAATTACTTTCTTATATGGCTGTTTTTGAAGCTTGCATAGATGTAAGCCAACTCAGGACTTAGGGACTTAGGGACACCCACCTGGAAAAAAATGCCACTCAGTAAAAAGTCAAAGCTTGGGGTCATCCAGAGTCTAATGGTTTCAATTCTTCTGTGTGTCTGAGATGCTTGTGATTGCAAACGCTAAGGGGAACAGCTGAAGGCATTAGGCTTCCAGAGAGGAGGCAAAGAAAATGCAAAGTGCCTGAGGAATGGTGCCTGCTGTCCTCTCATTCAGAGGAAAATCTGCTCCCATAATGAGGGATGTATTAAGAAAATCTTTGTGAGAGGAACAGCTAGTAAATTTTCCCCCATTAAATTTAAAGAGGAAAGGCAGTGAAGGCCATTGCAGTTAAGCCAGGCAGGACAGCATAGCATGTGCAGTAAAGACTAAAATAGCTCCTTTATAGCATGGTTAACCTGGTGAGGGAAACAAATGGAAGCCAAAGCGCATGGCGTTTTCATATCCCACCTACTTAGCCTGCCTCCAAAAACACGGCTCTGCTGGTGGGGGCCCAAAAATAGTGCCCATAATTGCTAGAGCAGAATGGGCCAAGTGTGTAACCCTGGACATGCTGCAAAAACTATTCTGGGAAGCAGAAACACGTGGCAGTGAATCTTGTTTCACACTTATGCCCAGGGGACAGTCCATGGAGGGGTACTTGCAATCGTGTACAAACGTCTGCGTGAAATCCCTCGACAAGCTGCCTGAACAAGATATGGTTCATAGGATAGTTTAGAGAGACTAACATTTGCACTATAAAATCCGAGTGGTTTTTACAGCCATCCTTCCCCGATATAGTACAGCTTTTCTCTGCAGATCCCAGGTGTAAAACTTTATGGTTAAAAAAAAATCCCTCCAAAGCACAGAACAGAGCTACAAAGTGAGCTGCCCTTTCATGTACAGCCATGGGTTTCAAATGCATTTCCACGCCTTTTCCATCTAATCTCTCATCCCATTGACAGTCTTTTATGCTGTCAGGCTTTAAAATGTATCCAGGTGCTAATTATCCTAAGCACGAAATCCAGGGATGGCCAGGACACCAATTTTGCTATGGCTAAGTATCCACTTATCTGCAATTTACTGTGTTACATCCTGACCCTGGAGAGGGGGCAACAAAGGGCAGCACTAATATTTCAAACTCGGAGAGGTGCCTTAGTTCAGAATTCAATAAACCAGGTATGCACCAGATGAAGATTACGGGAAATATAGAGCAAACAGGTTTGTTTCCCTCCTACATAACTTCTACTGTGCTACACAGGCACTAGAATTGCATTTCCCAATTGGTAGATCTGGGAGACAAGGGAAAGGGGTGAAGACACACAGAGACAGACTCTTGTACTGGTGCTGGTTTGTTCAGGCATGCCTACACTGATTCTTAGGGTCAACTTTAAGGCTACTCTTCAGTCCATACACACTGCCCATATACACTGTAAATGCTTAAGCTTAGTCCCTAGAGACAGTCTAGTCCAGCCTTGGAAGCTCTGTTGAATTTTAGGGAGCTGAAGTTGTTCTCGACTCTTGGGCCCCTGCAGCACATTACACTTAAGATGCGATTAACTAGTTGTAAAATGGACACATGTTCAATCAGTTAATGGTGTGATCAAACAAGGAATAAGCTGCAAAGTTATTCTACAAAAATGATGCAATAGCTTTGTGGCTGGTTCCTACCATGCCATTAATTGTACAAGTGGCCTGGGGCTGGGAGCCCTTCCAGCTTCTGGAGCTTGCTACTCATTGGTATAAAGGGGAGCTGAGGGCATCAGATGCAGACTGGCAGAGTTTGCGGACGACACTAAACTATGGGAGAAGGCAGTCATGCTGGAGGACAGGCTGGGGATACAGGCTGACCTGGACATGCTTGCAAGGTGATGGACCAAAACCTGATGGCCTTCAATGTAGGGAAATTCAGGGTGATCCACCTTGGGAGGAAGAACCAGCAGCATACTTATAGGCTTGGCAGCGCTACGCTCGGTAGCACCACAACTGAAAGAGACTTGGGGGTCTTGATTGTCCACAAGATGAACATGAGCCACCAATCCAATGCCATGGTCAGCAAAGCAAACCAAACTCTGGTCTGCATCCACTGATGCATCTCAAGCATAACCAGGGATATTATCCTCCCACTTTACATGGCCTTAATGAGGCTGCAGCTGGAGTACTGCATCTAGTTTTGGGCCCCCCCACTTCAGAAGGGACGTGGATAATCTTGAAAGAGTCGAAAGGAGAGCCACCCACATGATCAAAGGCCAAGAGGCTGAGGGACATGGGACTCTCCAGGCTGGAAAAGAAAAGGCTCAGGGGGGACTTGGTGGCAGCCTACAAGTATATAAAGGGAGTGAATCGGGACCTGGGAGAACAGTTGTTCACCAGGGCCCCCCAAGGGATAACAAGGTCTACTGGCCACAAACTTCTGGAAGGCTGATTTAGACTGGACATAAGGAAAAACATCCTTCCAGGGTCTGGAACAGACTCTCCCTCCCTCCACCCCTGTAGGTGATGCAAGCACCTAGTCCGGACTCATTCAAATGTCGTTTGGATATTTATCTTGCTGAGATCATTTGACCTCAGCAGATTTCCTGCCCTTGGGCAGGGGGCTGGACTCGATGATCTCGCAAAGTCTCTTCCAGCCCCTAATGCCTATAAAATCTATAAAATCTATGATTGTGATCCTAGTCTGCTCTTTCCTGCCACAGGAAGTCTTCCAAAAACAGTCCCACTGATTTACTGTTATTGACTTTAAGGCCTTTCCTCACCCTTCTTCCTTTGTCCACTATAATTACTAGGGACCTACTTAATTTGTAGATCCACGGAAACTGCCAAATTTTGGGCTGTCCACAAAATCAGTGAAATCAACAACAACAACAAGAAACTTAATGAAAATAAAATGCTGGTCCTCCCAGTGATCCTTGCTGCTGGGAGGGGAAGGCATCAGCTGGTGGGCTGGCACGAAGGGCAGCAGACAAGACGGTGGCTGCCCCCTCATCCTTCCTCCTTCTCCTGCTGGGGCTTTCCACCAATCAGCACTGAGGGGCGGGGTGGCATGAAGGGCAGCTACCAGCTGCCTCCTCATCCCTTCCCCCTCTAGGGTATTTCTGCCAATCAGTGCTGAGGGGCAGAGTCACTGTGAAATGCCCATGAAATTGGCTTTGTGTGCTGTGAACGGTCTGCAAAAACCCTTTGTATTGCTTTACTTGATACAGGTCCCTAGTCATTAGAGCCAAGCACGGTAGGAAACATGGATTCCTAGAAGAGCTCTGCTCAAGGAATGAGAAGCAGTGTGGAGCGGGCTTTGAGATTACTAGTCGAAGACCTCTGACTCCAAGTATCAGTGTAGACCTACCTGTAAAGGCCCCGTGCCAGTAATCATTGGTTAAGTTTTCCCCTCTGCCGCTTCAGCCTCTGCAGGGAAGATTTAGCAAAGAAATCAGCATCCTTCTTATTCTTTCCTCTCTGCTTAGTGGCTTTAAATATTTATCAGTGGGCCACGTTAATAGAAAATGAACCTGCCTGTGCAAATATTTGCATTGCACTAGTCTGAACAGGAATATGAGGCTAGAATACTGTAAAAAGTACAGTTTGGCAAGAGGTAGTAGGAAGTACTTTGAAAGGCAAGTGCAAAGGTCTTGCAGACATTGACGTTTCTGGTGTGGAGCATCTCCACTAATCCCTTGTGTCATGCACAAGGGTGCTCAGTGTCATCTAGCTCCTTAAACTGTCCTTAGGAAGTAACTTGCTGGATTATCTGTTGGATGCTGTCCATGGAACCAGTCCTGAGAAGACAGGCACAGCCCTGGGAAAAACTGACTATACTGGTTTGCAAAGGCACCTGGGGACCGGATTGTACGCATTGATAAGCCAAGGATAATCAATGCCTGACCTCTGGCTCCATATGGGACTGGGGTAATATTGGATACAGGTTTAATCTAGAGTCACGTTGCATGTGCAACCCTTTGCTATGCTGCTGGCATGCCCCTAGGCAATATTACAGGCCTGCCCACAATCTCCTCGTCTGAAGCACATGCTGTCTTGGGTAGACTGGCTCTACAGTGCAGTGGACATGCCGTTTCTTCTGCTTTGGGGTTTTTCGTGGCTGCCTGTGGAAGCTCAGATTTGCAGGTGCCGATGATGCTCCAGGCTTAGTAAAGGAGACCAGCACTCTACCTGCATGACCTGGAAGCAAAGCATGTCATTTCATGCTCACGTCAGCCATGAGCAGCTTGGACATGGGTTGTCAATGTGATGAAATCATCAGCAAAATTAACTTCACGTTACCATGCATCAGCAGATGCATGACAAATAGATTCAAGGAGGTGATACTTCCCCTCTATGCAGCATTGGTCAGACCGCAGTTGGAGTATTGCATCCACTTTTGGGCGCTGTACTACAAGAAGGATGTTGATAGACTTGAGCGGGTCCAAAGGAGGCCAGTCTTATGACAAGCCCTACGTGGAGAGACTGAGGGACCTGGACCTCTTCAGCCTCTGCAAGAGAAGGCTGAGAGGTGATCTTGTGGCTGCCTACAAATTCACTAGGGGGCACAGCAAGGGATCGGAGATGCTCTGTTCACCAGGGCACCTCTTGGGGTAAGAAGGAATGATGGTCACAAACTGGCAGAGAGCAGATTTAGGCTGGATATCAGGAAAAACTTCTTCATGGTAAGGGTGGCCAAAATTTGGAATGGTCTCCCAAGGGAGGTGGTGCTCTCCCCTACCTTGGGGGTCTTTAAGAGAAGGCTGGATAGGCATCTGGCTGGGGTCATCTGACCCAGCACACTTTCCTGCCTAGGCAGGGGGTTGGATCTGATGATCTGTTGAGGTCCCTTCCGACCCAAACATCTATGACTCTGAATCTGTGGGCTTCAGACAGCTTCTGCATTGTCCATGCATATCTCAGTGATTTTTATCTGTGCCAAGTAGAGCGGGCAGGGGTGGAAGTTGGAGCGCTGAGGTTGTAAGAGACTGAGGCTGCGTTCCTTGCCAAGGGAATTGCCCGTTGACTTTTGCTGAAGCATTCTTGTCCCATTTCAAGCAGTTATCTAGATGCCAAACTGCGTCATGGAGCTCATGGGCCTGGGATCTGCATCAAGACCAGTACAAAGTTCTTCCATTCTGCTGGGGGTTTTGGGGAAGGATCACCCAGCATGAACCCTGCCCAGGCCTGCTAAACTGGAGTCCACAGTCCAATACATTTCCTTCTTGTGATTACCCCACATCCCACCTGTGCACTTCCAGGCTTATGTGAGCAAGTCCTGAGCAACCTCCTAGATGTAGCTGCTGTATCAGTGGGTTAGACTTGGTCTCAAACATTGATGAATGCTTTTGTCAGCCCCTGACTAGAGACTAGATAGATATTGATACTGTGTACCTGGGAATGAAGCCTTCAGTTTTTAAATAACTCCAACTAGTACAGAATATGGGAGCATATCTTCTCCACAAGAATAGCATGTGCTTTTTCATTCTCTGTACTGTCTGCTTAGAAAATTTCAAATCATGTCCAAGGCTTGGTCCTATCTTGGAGGCAATCTGTGGCTTTGTTATCTAAAAAATACCACCTAAAGCTCTTGGATGGAAACCACTCACCAGTTTCAGCCTTCAGTCCCCATGGTATTGGCCCCAAAATGAGCAAAACCTTTTGTTCTGTGCAGGGTACAGAACTCTTCCAGGAACCAAGAGCCATGAACTTTACCACACTCTCCTCCAAATAGGTTCATTACCTTAAAATCCCAAGACCCGTCCTGAAACCAAACCAAACCAATCCTGTTGTTTCAGAACAGGGCACTTGACTGCTCCTGCTCCTCCCCAAGGAAGAGAATATGAGAAGGAGCATGTAACTCATTAGCTATTGGAAGGTGTTCAGCTCCTGTGGTATAGAGAAGACATAGCATATCAGCTTACAGATGAGCAGTGTCCAGTACTCAGTTGCAAGATGTCTGTGTGGAAAGAAGATCCACAGTGATCACTGAATTGGATGCAGACATTATCTTCGTATCGAGGGGCCTGATGATGAGTTCAGTGTTGGTGCAACCCAACAGTGATGCTGCGATGAATTTCTGGTATTTCCTTTGTCAGCTGTAGAAGTATAATAATTTTGTGCTGCCTTCCACTGCCTGAGGATGCATTCTGGATTGCTGTTTGGACCAAAGATGTGCAGAAGCCCCTTAAGGTAGTAAAAGAGAGACTGTCCAAAGACACACAGTGGAAGAATTTCAGACATCAAGTTCTGAAAATAACTAGTATGCGTCTATGGCTTTTTGGTCACTTAGGCTTTGTCCCAGTCCAGAATGCAATGGTTATGACTCATAGGGCTCTTCTACTGACATCATCATAGATCAGTGGTTTGCTTTTTTTTTTCTTCTCATTTGCAGACCCCTAAAAAGTTTCGAATGGAGATGCAGACCCATTTGATTATACGCATCTTTTGCAGACACAATCTGCAGACCGTCAGCCAGGGGTCCGCAGTCCACAGGTTGAAAACCACCGTCATACATCTAAGTGTAAGGTGAGCAGGGGCTGAATGGCACAGACCAGTTAAAGTTCCTGTAACTTTCTCCAGGAAAGGTACACGGTGTCCTTAATTATGTCATGTGTGCTAAGAGGCTGTCAGCGTACGTGATAGGACTGCTCATTTTCTCCAGCCTTTGAATGATCCAGAGAGGGACAGCAAGGTCATTAACCATTCACTCCAAATCTAATTCCCGACTGCCTCCTTTGCACAAAGGTCAATGAAAAACCGGCCTTTCTGGTAACAAGTATTTTTAACTGAGTTTTGAAAGTGGATGGAGAAATATGTAATTATTGAATTAGGTTTCTTTAAGTGCAAAAGCATTTTGCCAATGCTTTTAAAAATTGATTTCCCTCCCTTTCTCGTTAGCTTGGACACTGTGTCTTTCCTTGAGGTTGAACTGGGGCTGGGCTAAAGTGTCTGCTTCTCTGGGTGAGTACAGCACATGCTGACCACCAAAATAAATAAATAAATAAATAAATAAAAATCCTGGGTGCATCATTGCCAGCCAGACTTTCAAGTTACACAAGGCTATGGTGACAAGTGGGGACACACTGCAAAAGAAAGAGGAGTTAAGTACTCAGAAATGAAGTGCTGTATCCTCAGTAAGTAATGGCAGAAGCAAAGGGTATTTAGCAATAAAAGGAGGGTAGGCTGTCATATAATGATATAGGTGACGTGGCTTTCTGCCTCGGGGGATGTTTGCTTAGGCTGCCACTTCACCTATTTTGAGCAATCAGACCTGTCACTCTTCCATCTGAGAGTACAGGAAGACAACAAATGATTCAAAATTGAAATCTCTGTTTTGCTGCATTAGACTCAGGCATTGCAAAAGCACTTAGGCAACGGGAGAACGTAAAGGGCACGTTTTGCCTGGTACCGGCTCTTTACTTTGGAAGAGCAAGACAGTGCATTGGTTTATGGCTACTTCATCTCATCCTGTCTTGGGCTTTATGACATTGAGATGCCTATCCTTTGCAGAGTTTCTCCTTCCTTGATATTTGTACTAGCGTGGCACTCTTCAAACCTGCATTTGGCTGATAAAGGCCAGTTTAGCTGGTCTAATAAAAGAGATCAGATTTACCCAAAGAACCATGTCTGTCTATGACCTTAGACCAACATGGCTGCGACCAACACCTCTTTGGCTGATAAAATATTTCATTTAGGTTTATTATGTCATTTGCAGTAAAGTACAGGATTAAAATGTCACCAAGTTCTGCCATTTGTCACTCAGTGTCTGTGAAGATTACTGGGAAATGGTTCTTCCTTGGAGAGAGAAAGGTTCAGGACATGTATTATTAAAACTCTCTCCTGTTGTTAACCAAGCAGCAAACAGGCTCCAATATGTACATTTGCAACATATTAATACTCACGCTTGACTTTTGGGCAGATTTAGATTAATAAATAATCCCTTCAGTTAGATCCTAACTGTATGGTCACCAGGGATGGGAGCTCTGTAAAGTTTGAAGTCAAGATTTTCTGTGCCCGAAGTTGCAGATTGAGTCAGTCAGACATTTTTCAAATTCACATTGATTTCCCCAAATTGTTTTTGGTCACCTGACGAAGCAAAATGAAACCAAAGACTTTTTGTTTAAAGAAAATGTTTCAGGTTTGATTTGGCATCATGTTTCATTTATAAATGGCCTTCAAGTTTGTTTTAAAGAAGTTGCTAAAATGCTCAAAAGAAAGGGGACTGTAGTTTCACTCCAAATTACAATATTTGTAATTTTCAGTTGGACAAAAAAGTTCATTTTCGATTGGCTGAAAATGATTTTGTTCCAATTCTCGTGGAAGGACCAAGAAACCAGAAAACATGCATTCCTACAGGTCTGTGAAGACTCTTTCGGCATGGCCTTTTCACATCTAAGTGTGTGAGCTCTTGAGTGTTGGATAAAGTTCAGCTAGATTCATAGATGTTAGGGGCTGGAAGAGACCTCTCAAGATCATCAGGTTCAGCCCCCCCTACACTTAGGCAAGAAAGACTGCCGGGGTCAGATAACCCCCAGCAAGGTGCACGTCAAGCCGTGTTTTGAAGATATCCAGAGTAGGCGATTGTTCCATTTTTGGGGGGAGTCTATTCCAGACCCTGGACCATTGGCAATGCATAGGGCAATGCAAAAAGGCACTGCTGACATTGCCAGCGGGACCTGTGGGCAGTTGCCACTTGCCACCTCTCCCTTGCTGCTGACGCTGTGTCTGCGGTTGGTCCGCAGTTGCTGCTGGCCACTGCTGATGCTGCTGGTGGCATCTGTGGGTGGTTGCCAACCACTGGTCAGTGCTTGCCGGCACCCCCCGCACCATTGACAGCATTGCGGCCACCTGCGGGAGCTCCGCACTTGCCACCGACAGCACTGCCGCTGCCTGCGGGCACCAGCCAATGGGGCACGCGGCATTCATGCCTTGGACACTTCAGTTGTAAGTAAGTTTTTCCTTATGCATAATCTAAAGTGGTCTTCCAGCAATTTATGACCATTAATCCTAGTCCAAGAGCTAGGTAGCTCTCTGTTCTGTAGCTTTCACTTGATAAGGAAACCTTGCTTTTCTGGCCTGCATTGGTATATAGTGTGGCTATGTGTTGGTTTAGGAAGCTTGCCCACTCTATCAAACTCTCCGTGAGTCTCCTCTGAATAAATCAATGCAATTGAAATCAATTTTGTGAGTTGCAGGGAAGAAACATGCTCCAGAACTGCTCCATGTAAGTAGCATCATTTCTGCCTTTAAGACACTGGCTTCATACACTCCTACGAACATGAAAAACTTGACATGTTCAGCCGTGGGGAGTTTGCTCAGCTCCATAAATGTTGGCAGGGCCTGTGTTGAAGAATGTGGGGTGAATTTACGTATGCAGAAAGGTGCTCATGTTTGCAAGCTGGTTTTCTGGTCAGTACAGCAGATGCAGCATCTTTACACTCATTGGTACATCAGGGATCTGCACTGAATATAATGAGTGCATATTTCTACTGTCTAAAAAAATCTGTGACATGAAACTCTGGTCTGAACGACCAGGATGTAATCTGAAGTTATAACTTCATTTTGTGACAGCTGGTGGGATGTATTCATGTCTGGGGATTTTTAAAGCTTGCCTTATGTTTTGATATTTGTGTTTGCTCTAAGCCTCGCTCGCAGCATTGAGTCCCAGGAACTTGTATTGTAAAACCTACCATCAGATATGTATGGTCAGGCTTGAGCCTAATGAATTCTGAGGGTTTCATGCCAGAAGGGATCGGGAGAGCAGCTAGCCTGACCCAACTCATTAGGCCAATACTTTGCATTTGCTAAAGCATATCTTCTTGAAAGGCATCTTATACTCATGTGAAGATATCAGCAGATGAAGAACTCACCACTTTCTTTAGTAGTTTGTTCCGCTTTCTTCTCTTTTTGTATGCTATTATCGTCTCTCCTAGTCTGTAGCTCTAACTCTATTCATCACTGTCGCACTTAAGAATTTGAGCCTTATTTCTAATTTGAATTTGACTAGAGACAGCTTCTAGCCACTGGTTCTTGCTACATCTCTCTTCTCTAGATTAGGTTACAGAATACTTTTGAACCCATTCCCTTTTCTTTTTTTTTTGCTTGTGAAAATACTTATGCACTGCAATCAAGTCACCTCTCCATCTTTTTGATAAACTCAACCGACTGAGCTCTTTGTCTCTCACTGAATGTCTCACAAAGCATTCAGCGTACATTGTCTTGAATAAAACATTTAATTTGCTACCTCTGTGGATGGCAACTATTCAGGGTTCCATTGAAATTTAATAATGTCCTGTAGAAATCACTCTTAAATCTGACAGACTTTAATAGAGAATTATATCCTCACTCTAGAACTGTATGGACTAGTTAAAAAAACCCCTATAACAAGACAGCATTATTTCTTAAATCCTATAGGATTTTTTTTTTTATACCTATGAATGTGTTGGTACCCTATACTGAGCTTGGGGAGCGTTCATCTCCTTAGCATGAAGACCAAAGCAAGCAGTGCATGGAGCAGAAAACAGCTTAAAATAGTGCAAGGGAAATGCTGGGGTCAGGGCAGTGCTTCAGGTGCTACTCCTCTCCGGTGAGATAAGGGCGACAAGGAAGCGTTTCCAGCCATGCCATCCTTTTCTGTGGGTGGGTGCCAACTTCTAGCCGTGCAAAGTAATCAGGGCTCACTCTTTACTTTTAAAATGGTGCTAGGGGAGGGGGAGGAGAAGGTGGAAGCCATTCCCCTAAACGAGCTCTGAGGTTGTACCACCTGCCCTGGAAGGTGGAGGGCCATTTCCAACTTCCCCCACAGCTCATGGGGGTCACCCCATGTCCCTGGAGATCATCCTAAATGCCAGGATGTGACCTCTGTTAGGTGGGGAATCTCTCCACCCCTCCTGTGAAGTATGCACCCAGAGCCTGCTTCTGTGTCCTGCTTCACCATGGGATAAAATAGATAAGCAGTCTCGGGAGAAGAGACAGAAACTGAGGTGCCCCCCCTTCCCGCAGAGTGCCCTAAGCACTGCCCTGAAGGGCTGTATTCTCTCTTGGGAGCACACTTTCTCTAATAGCCCATGTGCTTTGCAGTCATTGCCGCGGCATCAACAGGAGGGGCCCTTACATAAACCAGCCTAGAGCTTGGTGCTTAGGGCACCCTGTGGGCAGGTGGGGGCCATGCCCCGCTCAGGCTGTGAACTTCCACTTCCACTTCCTGGGGACGTGATGTAACCACTAAGTGATTACAAAGAAGTTGGGTGCTTGAGCCGTCTTCTCATGGCCCCTTTTCGAAAGGGAAGCGATGGCTGATGGAATTTATGAGGCTTCGAGTCCTCCGTTTGGGTGAAGGGGTCTCTGAGAGGACCTGAACTACTGGAAATGGGCAACTGGGCAAACTCGTCGCTGGTTATGATTCACTGATGGTCCTAACTGTCTTTTCTGCTGTCGAACTGGTTAGGGAAAGTGGGAAAGGAACTTGGGTTAAATCAATGGAATAGACATAAAACCGATGAAATGTTCAGTCCCTCCCCCCCTCCCCGCTATAGAAAGGATGTGGAGAAATTGGAGAGCGGAGGGCAGTGAAAATGGTTGTGGGGCTGGGAGACAGGACTGGTGAGGAGAGGTTGAGGGAAATGGGTTTATTTAGTCTGGGGAAGAGAAGACCGAGGGGGATTGAATAGCCGCCTTCACCTCCCTGCAGGGGGGCTGCAAAGAGGATGGAGCTGGGCTGGTCTCAGTGGGGGCAGATGACAGGACAAGGAGCAATGGGCTCAAGCTGCAGCAAGGGGAGTTGAAGTTGGATATTAGGAAAAACTCTTTCACTAGAAGGGTAGTAAAACACTGCTACACCAGAGAGGTTGTGGACTCTCCATCCTTGGATGTTTTTAAGACCTGGCTAGACAAAGCCTTGGCTGGGATGACGTAGTTGGGGCTGGTCCTGCTTGGAGCAGGGGGTTGGACTGGATGTGACTTCCTGAGGCCTCTTCCAGCCCTTGTTTTCTATGAGTCTGTGATTCTATATTGAACAGCTTCCCCCACAAAGCTACAGAGCAACAATGACAACATTACAAGCAACAGGGATTTTGAAAAAGTGAAGGGACAAAGCAATTCATTCTGGGTCACGGAAGAGATGTCGTCCAAAGCCCACTGCAGCCAAAGAGAATAAGTCATTTACTTTAATTGCAGTTTGGGTTAAGCTCAGAATACTTCTCTGGCTGTAGTACTCCATCCTCAGGGAGACAATGCTGCTGAAGCACGGATTAGATGCTGCAAACTTGAGTCCTGAACAGGGCAAAATCAAACCTGAATCTGTGGGAGGAAATACAGCTCCTTGATCTAGGATGAAGAGAAGACTGAGGG
>NW_017729025.1:6201412-6204916 GCF_001723915.1 Gavialis gangeticus | reverse complement strand
GGGGGGGGGATTGAATAGCTGCTTTCAAGTCCCTGCCGGGGGGCTGCAAAGAGGATGGAGCTGGGCTGTCCTCAGTGGGGGCAGATGACAGGACAAGGGGCAATGGGCTCAAGTCGCAGCAAGGGAAGTTGAAGTTAGATATTGGGAAAACTCTCTCACTAGGAGGGTAGTAACTACTATAACAGGTTACCCAGAGAGGTGGTGGAGTCTCTATACTTGGAGGTTTTGGAGACGCAGCTAGACAAAGCCTTGGTTGGGATAAAATGATGCCTATTCTATATATTGTATGGTCAGGTAGTCTAAGTGTTTTGCTGGGAATACTAAAAGGGTTAACACATTAATGTTTGTGGTGCTTTTGATACCTCCTCAAGGAAAACATCATAAAAGGTAAAAAGTATCGGTAAATTAAAAATATAACCCTGGTGTACAATAGGGGAAACTGAGAAAAAAAGAAGAGAAGTGACTCTCACAGTGAGGTAAATGATTTTCCATTGCTTATACTTTCCCAGTCTGATGCTGTAACTAGCCTTTATTTTTCCTTTGTCTTTTTTAGATAGGCATTTATTTCCCATTGCTCTGTATAACCTTAGGATCAGAGCATTTTTCTCACCTGTTGCCCTCCCAGAACCTTCAGAAGTCCTAAATTATTACAAAACAAATTGATTTTGCTATTTTTGATGTGCTCAAAGAATTCATTTTTGATCAGAAGGACGGGAAGAATATTTTACAGTGGAACATTTCCACCTGCTGACTCTGCTGATTCTCTGACGTAGGAAAACCCTCGTGTGATCTGGACTGAAAATCTAGGCTGCTTGGCTAATGCTAGAAAAAGCCACTCCAGCATATAGTCCAAACATTGACAGGATACAGATGGCTAACTCTGAAAAGTTTGAGTGGGCTGAGGTTAATTTTATATAACAACTTGTATTCAAGAGTTTTCTCAATATTTCACTTCTTTATTAAATTGGCGATAATCTATCATTCGAATCACCTCTCCCTGGTCAGTTAAATTTATATGCCTGTCTCCATCCACGTGAAGGATTGTAGGTGCAACCTTTCTTTCTTATTTAGATTAGGAAAAAAAAACAAACCCTTTTCATTTCTGAAAGGTTCCCATTCCCTGTTTCTCCAAGACAATAGCCTGGATTAATTTCAGAGCATTAGACGACAGATAGTTGTCCAAGATTGAAATGGTGCATTGGTCTTGGTACCCAGACTCCATCCACACCACCGCTAAGGGCTTGTATTTTGTACAGACAGCCGATTCTCAGCTGGTATAAATCAGCATCGTTCTGTGAACTCCTTCTGTTTGGCGGACCAGATTTTTGGAAGGGTTCGCCCTGCTGCAGGTCCATCCCACATTGCACCAGTTTAATTGAAATCTGCTTTTAAACTGATTTTGTTTAACTGGTGCCCTCCACCCCCGTCACCTGTCCAGCAGTTCTTAAATAGGCTCATAATTGACTTATATTGATTTCTTGTGTAATTTGCTCTCAAAATGGATACAAGCAAGACGGTTTTAAACTGATTTAACCATTACAGGGGGGTGGATTGGTTTGGAACATTGATTTGAAAAAAAAGTCTTCCTTAAATAAGTGCAATTTGTGGTGTTGACAGGGCTAGAATAGCTCCATTTCCCCCCAAATCTACCTCCCTGTTAGGCACCAGACTGAACTGGCCAGTTTTTCATTGAAGCTTGTCACTCAGTAGCACTCTCTCTTCTTTCCAAATTAAGCCTTCCAATCGAGACAGTCTCCCCCTATTACTGCAGTTGCAAAAGTAAAATCAATGACCCTGCCATAATAAACCTCAAATGGATGCATGTTTGCTACCAGAGGAAACCCTGCCACATGCATTTTTTATCGTTATTGTATTTTAAATAATGGGTAAAAACTTTTGAAATCATTGAAGCCTGACATTATTTGTGTTTGGGGGCTTTTATTCTTATATTGGAGAAAATAATGAATTTTGTTTTGTGAATCGTGCAAACAATTAGCTTCTCGGCCTCTGTACTGACTTAATAATGTGCAACTAATTTATTTCATGCCCAGTGCATAGGCAAAAATCAATAATACAGATGTAGTAAAATTTTAATACGCTACTTTCAAAGAGCAAAGAAAATCCAACCTCATGAATGCTTAATTTTTAATTGAATATTTTTAAAACAATGGATACAGATTGGAAAGACAGCCACACAGTATCGATCATTTATACAACTGATTCTAGAAAGGAGATTTCATATGTCTAATGTAATAGTGTAGACAGTGGTACAAGAAAGTAGGTATGCTTAATTTAAGAAAATGGATTAAAAATTGTATTTAGAAAATTCTGGAAACATTACTACTGTATTGTGTTGGAAATTTTCATTTTGAAATTTCATTAAATAATCCCCGTCCCCCCTCCCACCACACACACAAGAAACCTTGTCTGCTAAAAAGTCATGGTTTCTTTTGTGTACTGGGGATTAGAGCTAATTACTGCACAGTAAGCGTCACTGCTTATGTGTGCAGACACTTACTGCACAGTAACTTGCTCTAATCACGAGTACATTTGCTACCTGCAAATGCAAGTGGCAAATTTTATCTTGATTACTTACCGCTCAGTAGTGCAACTGTAGATACCTTGCTGGGAGTAAATGGGCTCTTGGGAACAGGAGGTGGGAAATTTCTCCCTGCCCCTGGGAGCTGCTTTCTGCTGGGGCAGGCTCTGCCACTGGTGCCTGGGTGGGGACTACGTCCCCCTGCCCCAGCAGCAGGAAGCTCCCAGCCCTGACTTGGCAACTGGGGAGTGGGATCTGGGAGATCCTTATCTCCCAGCCCTGGCCCTACAGTCAAGGGGCCCTGGCTGGGAGAAAATAATCTCTCAGTCTGGTCCCTGCAACAGCAGAATGAAGGCTGGGCACTCCCTGCTGCCAGGGCAGGGGTACATTGTCCCCACCTGGGCTCCCCATAGGCAGCTCCAGGGGGCAGGGAGCAATGGCCCAGTCTCTGCAGGAGACAGTTGTCTCCTGGTCCCCTGCTCTCTGCCAGGCCCTGGGCTACCACCCAGGGGAGCCTAGAGCTCCCCTGGGCTACTGCAGGGACCCACTGCAGGGCCACAGGAAGCAGGAGCAGTCTGCTACTAGGAGCAGCAAATCTGCTCTGGCATTCATAGTTTCATAGTTTGTAGGGTCGGAAGGGACCTAAGCAGACCATCAAGTCTGGCCCCCTGCTATGGGCAGGAAAGGAAGCTGGGGTCAAACGACCCTGGCAAGGTGTCTATCTAGCCTCCTTCTGAAGATCACCAGGGTAGGAGTGAGCACCACTTCCCTTGGAAGTTGGTTCCAGATCCTAGCCACCCTGGCTGTAAAGTAGTGCCTTCTGATATCTAGCCTGAATCTACTTTCTGTCAACTTATGGTCATTATTCCTTGTTACCCCCAGTAGTGCTCAGGGGAACAGGGACTCTCCCATTGCCTACTGGTCTCCCTTGTCCAGTTTATAGAGAGCCACCAGATCCCTTCTCA
>NW_017729025.1:6194337-6196412 GCF_001723915.1 Gavialis gangeticus | reverse complement strand
CCCTCAGCCTTCTCTTGTGGAGGCTGAACAGGTTCAGGTCCCATAGCCTCTCCTTGTAGGGCCTGCCCTGCTGCCCCCAATCATGTGAGTGGCCTCCTCTGGACCCTGTCCATGTTGTCCACATCCCTTCTGAAGTGCGGTGCCCGGAACTGGACGCAGTACTCCAACTGCGATCTGACCAATGTCATATAGAGGGGGAGGATCACTTCCTTGGACTGGCATTGCTGCACATGAGGACGCATGCCTGCGCAAGTTTACTTTAGAGTAAGCTGCTTTCAGATTATTTCCATGTGTAGACTTTCCCTGTATTATATTAGTACACAAACATTCACAAGGATACACTTATGTTTTACTGCCCTTCCTCCTGGTATAAAGTCTTTCAATAAAAGGCTGGATCAAATTAAACTGTATTGTATAAGAAAAGATTAAAGAATATCAATATTATTTCAAATTGCAGGCATCAATTAAATATTCTGTTTAAGAAGAACTTTCTGATAACTGAGCACAACCAGTAGCTCCACAATGAATTCCCTTTTCATTTACCCACCCATATAGATTCATAGATTCATAGATGTTAGGGTCAGAAGGGACCTCAGTAGGTCATTGAGTCTGACCCCTTGCCCTGGGCAGGAAAGGGTGCTGGGGTCAGATGAGCCCAGCTAGGTGCTTGTCCAGTATCCTCTTGAAGACCCCCAAGGTAGGGGAGAGCACCACCTCCCATGGAAGCCCACTCCAGATTCTGGCAACCCTTACTGTGAAGAAGTTATTTCTAATGTCCAACCTAAATCTGCGCTCCGTCAATTTGTGGCCATTGTTCCTAGTTACTCCAGGGGATGTCCTAGTAAATAGAGCATCTCCTATTCCCTGCTGCTCCTCCGATGAATTTATAGGCAGCCACAATATTGCCTCTTAGCCTTCTCTTGCAAAGGCTGAAGAAATCCAGGTCCCTCAGTCTCTCCTCATAGGACCTTGCCTGCAGGCCTCTGACCATATGAGTGGCCTCCTCTGAACCCTCTCTATATTCTCCGCATCCCTCTTGAAGTGCAGCGCCCAAAACTGGACGCAGTATTCCAACTGCGGACTGACCTGTGCCACATAGAGGGGAAGCATCACCTTCCTGGACCTGTTCACCATGCATCTGCTAATGCATGATAAAGTGTGGTTAGCCTTGTTGTTCACTTTATCACATTGACAACTCATGTTCATCATGGTGTCAACTATGACTCCAAGATCCCTATCTGTTGCTGTGCTGCTGAGAAGGTCATCCTCCAGCCTGTAAGTGTGTTGGTGGTTCTTTTTGCCAAGGTGCAGTACTTTGCACTTGTCTTTGTTGAACTGCATCCTATTTCATTCTGCCCATTTTTCCAACCTGTCCAGATCTGCCTGGATTTGTTTCCTGCCCTCTGGTGTGTTAACTTTGCCCCATAATTTGGTATCATGTGCAAACCTAGACATGGTGCTCTCCATACTGTCATCCAAGTCACTGATGAAGACATTGAAGAGTACCAGTCCAAGGACTGAGTCTTGTGGAACTCCACTGCCCACATCTTTCCAGGTCGATATTGATTCATCCACCACCACACTCTGGGTATGACCCCTAAGCCAATTTGCCACCCACCTGACCACGTAATCATCTACATCACAGCCTCTCAGTTTATTTACAAGAACAGAATGAGATCCCATATTGAAGGTCTTCTTAAAGTCTAGGTAAATGACATCTACCTTGACTTCTGCATCTAAGCATTTTGTGACCTGGTCATAAAAAGAAACAAGGTTAGTCTGGCAGAATCTACCGGCAATGAATCCATGCTGATTTTCTTTCAGCATTATTTCCCCTGCTGGGCTTCCACAAATGTGATCCTTACTGATTTTTTTTCCAGAGTTTTCCCAAGGAGAGAGGTGAGACCAACAGGCCTACAGTTTCCCAGTTCCTCCCTCCTCCCCTTCTTGAAAATAAGGACCACATTGGCCCTTATCCAGTCCTCTTGGTATATTCTCACTAGAGTGGTAGTGCATTGGTAAAGAGGCGAGACCTCCTTCTAGCTAAAAGGGAGGCATACACCCAATGGAAGGGA
>NW_017729025.1:6190023-6194326 GCF_001723915.1 Gavialis gangeticus | reverse complement strand
AGGTCCCTTCCGACCCTACTAACTATGAAACTGTGAAACTATAAAAGTGACATTTTGTGCAATACAGGAATGTGCAAACTAGAGGGGTTCTCCAGCAGTCATCTAGCCTATCCACCTGCTCTTTGGTAGATTTAATTACTTTACATAAGTGGTTCCTAAACTTGGGGTTGCAACCTTATTGTAGATGTCATGGAAAATCATGAGGAGGGTCATCAACACCACAAAATTCAGGTACAGACCTTCAAAAAGCCTGAGGTGGCATCAGTTGAAGCTACATGGTTTTTTGTAAGCAATGTAGTTTAGAGTTGGTCACAGATAGAACACGTTCGCCCTTAGGTGTGGGGACAAAACTTAAACCAGGTTTCATCATTTTTAAACCAGTGTACATGCGCCAAACTTCTGTTCTGTTCCAGGTATAAACTGGTTTCCTATCACTTATACTGGTAAAAGTGTAATGTCTGTATCTAGTAGCCAGGCTCAGACAAGAAGTGGAATCATGAGCCTGGATGATTGGGAACCTCTGACCTAGATGATCCTGATAGATGTTGGTCAAACCTATTCTTCAAAGCCTTTGATGTAGGGATGCCACAGCCCTGCCAGCCAGCCTGCTCCTCTCTGTAACTCTCTGTAGAGTTACAAATTTTTTTCTTAATCTCCAAGATAAATCTTCTTTGCCAGTTAAGACTATTTGTTTCTTGTCCTCCTCCTAGTGGCCATAGAAAAAAGCGGATCATTTTCTTTTTTATAACAACCTGCTATCACATTTTTTTCTCCTGTTGTGTCCTCTCTTTCATTTTACTTCGGAGAAGAGGTGCTTGACCTCCAGCCTATGGAGCTGCCATGTGGCCTGCATGACCCCCCAAAGGCCTGGAAATTTTGTGGCAGCAGAGTGATAGCAGCGTTAATTGCCACTGCCTTTTTTTGGTCAAATTTCTGGACCTGTGGAGAATCCCGCAGGCCAGATAATGTGGCCTTGCATACCAGGTTGGACTGGCATGTGGCGTGCAAAATTGAAGCCATGCATGATGAGAGTGGCATGGGGTTGGATCTGGGCAGCTTGCAGTTGGGGCACTATTTGCTATTTCCTACAGATTCACCCATGTGCCAACTGCATGTGGGATCCAGCCCATAAACCAACCTTGCACCACTCATTCAGCCCATGGAGCCAGAAGGGCGGGTGCCACTGCTCCAGAAAAAATAAGTCCTTCAGTCTTTCCTCTTAGGTCTCATTTTATAAACGTTTTATCATTCTGGAGTCTTCTGTTTTTACTGACATCTTTCATTAAAGTGTAGTGACCAAAGCTGGGTACGGTACTCCAGTGGAAGCCTGGCCAAGGCAAATGGTAACAAAATAATGACCTGCCATGTTTTCCATGTCCAGAACGAGAATGTGTCCAAAGATGGAAATTGCCCATTTTGCAACAGCATCACCCTGTTGACTTGCATGCATTTTATGATGCACTGTCACCTCCAGAGTCTCATGCTTCTCTGAAGCAGTCCGTCTGTAATGTGCCACCCTGTCCTTCTTTCTGCCTGACTTCAGATTAACACAGCTAGCTGCCTCTGTCATATTTCCATGGTTGACTTATGAAAATGACTTGTGAGACAGCGTCAAAAGATTTAATTAGTCAACGTATAGCGCACCTACTGTTGTTCTTGTTCTCCTGTCAAAGAAGGGAATTGAATTGGTTTGACACGATTTCTTCTAGAAGAATCTCTGTTCCTTATCACCTCGTTATCTTCTAGATGTTTAAAACTGCTGGTTGAACAATTTGTTTCATTAGCCATCTCGGTACCAGATTTAGGATGACTGCTTTATAATTCCTTGGGACCTCTTTTTTTCCAGCACATGGTACTGTAAGCGAGTCAGTCCTTCCATCGGAAATTAAAGTGTGTGGTCACCATGACTAATGGTTTATTTAACGGAGGTAGAACTGCCTTATAGTTAAAACGGTGGACTTGTGTGACCTTGGTTTCATTTCCAGGTCTGCTAAAACCTTCTGTGACCTTAGGGGAGTCTTAATTTTGTTGGTGCCTCATCTGTAGATGATGAATGTACTGACAATTTCCAGCCTTACGAGAGTGTTGCAAAGATAAATCTCTCAGCATCCAGATACCTGTTAGATGTGTGTGTTGTGAAGAAGTGCGATAAGAAGCCATAATACTATATAAGTTGTCTGTTTTGTAATGTATGTGGGGAGCACACTGGGGTTATTAAAGTGATTTTTAAATAGCAAAAAGCTGCCCAGACTTAAGTCTAGGTTTTTAAAAACTATATTACACACTATCGTATCTGAGCACAGATAAAGGGAAGAGTCACGGTGGGCAAAATTTGCCTTTGGGGAGAGAGGAAAAGGGCAGGGATAGGGGAAGGGGAACAGTTAATGATTCATGACCTCAATGGTGATATAAATCACTTGGGTTAGTCCCTCTGTGCAATGATGCACCGGAATTGGGCTACTATTGTAGTTGGTAGGCTGAAGCAGCAGACAAGCCGAGGATTTGGAGTGGAACAGAAATGAAGGGTGAGAGGACCTTATTTGATGAAGAAAGCTGAAGAGAAGTGAATCTGAGTAGGGTTTGACCTCATCCCCCACCAAGTTTGGTATAACTTTTATGTTTAGAGAAAGCAAGAGACTTCTGCATTGTAAATGCAACAAAATTTGTGTGTGTGTGTGTGTGTGTGCGCGCGCGTGCGGGTCTGTTTTAACTGCACCTGAAAACCCAGATATGTTCGCACTACAGGCTGTGTTCTCTGCAGGATTTTCATGTGTCTCCAATTTCCTTGGCTGCATGCGAGTTTTATGCAGTTGCTCATGTCCATGCAAGTTATTCTGCTGCTTAATACTGCCCCCATCCCAACAAAGACTAAACAAAAAGGACTGGTAAAATTGCACTAATGAACACGGCGACAACTGCTGCTTTTCAAGCCTCAGGCTGCTATATAAATTTGAAGGCTTCTGCGACACCAAACAGTGAGACAACTTACCCAGGGATATTTTCAGTAGTGTAAAAGGTATATACCAGCCTGTCATCGCTGGTATTTCAGTAACCAGAGGAACACTTGTTACTGTGCTTTCCTTTCCTAATCTGTGTCCATTAGCAGACATGCACTGTGTTATCCATCAGGTCATTTCTCAGTTTAACAGCGCACACTTTTCTGAAGTCAGGGTATGAGGATGAATTCTGGCACAATTGAAATACCCTGCTGGCTTGGATTGGCCTGTAGTGCTTTCTTCTTTCCAAGCCATTTCCAATGCTAAGCCATGGTCCACTAACTGAGACTACTGCCTCCCAAACACTTGATTAAATAACAGCCAGCCTGCTACAATGGGACATTTGGGAGTATCTCAAGGGTTGATCTCTGGAATACAAAAAGAACAGGGTCATATTTTGCTATGCTTTGAGTCAGCTGTTAAACCAAGCATGAAAATAAAATGAACTGAGGAACAAAGCGATGACTCAAATGGCAGGGTAAGAAAATACATAGATGCTCTGAGTGTCTTATTCTAGGAAATATGAAAAATCAAGATGCCCACAGGAAACCATCAATTGCTTTCTGTCGTACAATGTATGTGTTTGTGTGTGCGCGCGTGTGTTTAGATGTAAGTCTTGTCTGCCCAAAGGGTTTTTTTTCCCCACAGTGAGATGCTTTGTCATAATATAGCTTGGCATACAAAAGCTATATTTAAATGAACAGCCGACTTGTACTGTGTTGTAGATGCTGGAGATTTTCTCTGTATTGTGGATAGGTATCCCACAGTCCTTTGTACTTCTTTCAGGCCCTATGCTGTTGGCTCTGGATTTAGGACCCAAAGGCCTTGTTCCTGAGGTGGGGAGACCCACTGGGGGGACCCACACTCACACTGACCAGGACCTTTCCATTTGATAATAATTTATTGATACAAAGTGATAGCAGAAAATCATAGAATCACAGAAGTCGGGTCGAAGGGACCTTGTAGATCTTCAAGTCCGAATCCCCGCCTGGGCGGGAGAAAAACTGGACTCAAATGAGTCCAGCCAGGTAGGCATCCAGCCTCTTCTTAAAGATCCCCAGGGTAGGAGCCAGCACCTCTTCTCTAGGAAGTTGGTTGCAGCTCCTAGCCGCCCTAACTGTGAAGTAGTTCTTGCGGATGTCTAATTTAAATCTACTCTCTAATAATTTGTGTCCATTGTTCCTTGTCATGCCAGGGGGCGCTAGGGGAAACAGTGTCTCCCCTAAACCCTTCTGGTCCCCCCTAGTGAGTTTGTAGACAGTCACCAGGTTCCCCCTCAGCCTTCTCTTGTGAATGCTGAACAGGTT
>NW_017729025.1:6180505-6189668 GCF_001723915.1 Gavialis gangeticus | reverse complement strand
TCATCCTGGACACTGAGTTCCCCTGCCCTCAAGTACCCCAGTGCCTCTCCCACTAGTCTCCTCAACTTGTTGAAGTTGGCCCTCCTAAAGTCTAGGGCTACCGTCTTGCTGCAGGCCCATGACACCCTGCGCTGGATGGTGAATTCCAGCAAGTGATGATCGCTATCGCCCAGGTGGTCAAGGACCTGGAGGTCCCTTACCGGGTCAAAGAAATGATGCAAACAATCAAGTAATTCTATATATCTACCAAATCCCAGGGCTGTCATCCGACTCAAAGTGCATCTGGCCAGGATGAAGTCTTCACTGTCTTAGGTGTCAGATGTCAGGAGCCTGGAGGTGGGATGCTGAGGCCCATACCCTGCACAGTGGGGAGGATGAGACAGGCTGGTGGTGTGCCCTCTGTGCATGGTGGCCTCGGGGACCCTTCCTGGGGGACAGGGATGGGGATCCCTCTTGAGGAGGAGGAGGGATGGCAAGGAAGAAACCCTTTGTTACTCTCAAGTCTCTGGTTTTGTATTCTGCTTTCCACTTGATGACTCCTGATGTTTCTTCGTCTATGGCTATCACTGGTTGCTCTCGCTGTATGCATTACGCATCTAAGCGTACCACTTACACACATCTTTCCAGGCTTTTTCCTAATTTGTTATGTTCCCCCAAAACCAGGACTCAGGCCCTCCTCTCTGGAGCCTTGTTAGCTGGTGCCACCTTTATCTCATGTTATGGATAGTATGGTACATACCCTGCTCTTTTCCCAGGCAGTGTTTGTATCCATTGGCCTTGTTGTGTTAAACAGCCTGTCTGCCTTGAAGGCTATGACACTGTGTGTGAGACCCAAACTTTTTAGAAATCAGTTGACCCCTGCTGCCCATCCTGAACCATTTTAATGCATATACATCTATAAGCCAATTTCCAAAAAACCAAACCTTTAAATACCGTTTCTAAGCCAACAATGCATTGTGGCATACCAAGCAGAAGCAGGCTGGATATCATTGTGGTTCCATGCACAGTGTGAAAATCTCTTGCTCTCTCATGAATCACTTTCTTTTGGGTAGCTGGTGCTATTTGTAAGCAGTTAGCAGGATGTTACATGCTCCATCTTGCCGTGTTGGTAATGTTGACTATATAGCAGTATTAGATGTTGCCCCGGATACTGCAGTGTTTCAAGGCAGCCAGTGCAGTCGTGTGGACAGCAACAGTGATGGCTAGTTTGCCCTACCACTACTGCTGTTGCCCCAAGAGAACAACGGCAATGTGAAGGCAGAGGAAGAAGAGGAAATGGTGAGACTGAGTTGCTTTTGGAGGGATAATTTAACTTCATGTAGTACCACTATCGGACTCATGAAACGATCACGACCTGGTGGGAGACCCTACGAAAGTAGACTTGTGGTGGCCAACTATGGCCGCAGAACTTCAGGATGACATAGGGTTCGTATGGGCAAAGATTGCCCAAGAATGGCAACATCAGCAACAGGAGAACTTCACTAGCCAAAAACACGTGGCTGTTGCTGCTTGGCAGCTCACCACTCCTGATGGCTGCCATTCAGGACATAGCCAACTTGAAGAAAAGAAGGGGGTTCCACTGCTGGGGATGTTGTAGTGGAAGCTGATGCTGCTATTAAAATATATCCTGCCATTGTATGTAGTGAGGATCACCAGATGCCAGGAAGTTACAAAACTAATGGCATTAGGACAGTCAAAGAAACCTGCATTTCCTGTTTGCCAAGGTGAATGTGGGGTCGCCAGGAAACATTCACAGTGTTGAAGTAGAGTTGGAAGTGACCATCCAGAGCCCATCCAGTCCAGCCCCCTGCATGAGGTAGGATCATCCTGTACAAATCCACTATATATCCTCTTAGTAAAATTAGCCACCCCTGACACAACACAAGACATAACACCCTAACCTCTCACTGGTGAAGCATATATTCTGCTTTGGAAAAGACTGTTAACATATCCTTGAGAAACCTAAGGATGAGAGCCCTACACACTTACCATAGAGGAAGGCAAATCCCCATAGTCCATACCAATCTGACCATAGGATGACATTACTTCCTGACACCATATATGAGAATTGTTCTGACCCTGAGTGTAGGGGAAAGACCGTCTAGCTGGGAATCCCCATGTTTAAGCAGCAGCAGGAGCACTGGGACACCCTGGCCAAAATCTCTGCCCTTGGCTGCAAGCAACACTTAATGCTTCTGGAGAAGGTAAAAAATCTCCCTCTTGATGCATGAAGAAGCAGGAAGGGTGAAAATTTCTTTCATGGTCCAATATGGCAACCAGTAAAGCCCAGAAGCATGGGAAAAACCTGTAGTTGGACATAGGCATAGCTTCACCTAGATGAACCCTGAACAATGGCTATCCCAACTCTTCTTGAACTTCTCCAGTGATGGAGAACCCACAACTTCCCCAGGCATCTATTCCACTACCTCACTCCTCTAAGAGTGAAGAAGTTTTTCCTGATATCCAATGCAAACCTACATTGCTGCAACTTCAAGCCATGTCCCTGCTATGGACCTCAGTGCTGCTCATGCATCCTGTTTCTCTGGAAGGTGTTGCGTATCCCCTGGCACAATGGCTGATCTGGGCCTTTACTGGATGTTTGGGTTTTATCATGTAACTGTTTTCTGTGCAGCTGCCAGACGGTAGTGGTGTGTGCCTTTGGGAGACAGGAGGGTAGACAGGTAGGATAGAGGCTGCTGAGCTGTACCTGTTTTGAATTATAAATGTCTCTACCAAATTGCAGGTGCAGTGATCTCTACATCTAATACAGAAAGAGTCCGGGGAGCAGGGACTAGATCTAAGGTTTCCCATGTCCTTTCTTGTGCCCTCTGTCTCTGGTAATGGCCATAAATTGTTAGAGGATGGTTTCAGGTTGGATGTAATAAAGAACTTCTTTCTGGTAAGGGTGACCAGAACCTGGCATAGACTTCCCAAGGAGATGGTGCAATCCCCAACCTTGGAAGTCTGCAAGAGGAGACTGGACTGGACAGACATCTTGATGGGATTATTTAATCTCAGCAGTATTCCTGCCAAAAGCAAGGAGAGTTGGACTTGATGATCTTTTGTGGTCCCTTCCAGCCCTTCATGTCTATAGTCTTGTGAATCCAGTTTTCTTTGCTGCCCACTGGCAGGGTACTTGCTCTGAGACTGATGGTGACAGCTTTCTCCTGCAAGATGCAGTATGTGGGTTTTAATGTCCTAAAGCTGAGGTGGGCATTAAACCCAGGTTTTTCCAAGCCCTGGGAGAGCACTCTGTCCACTGGGCTATTAAGCCATCAGGTTAGTAGCAATGTCATTTTAAAAGGAAGGACCCACTGTGTGAGGGATCTGGTGTCCATTCCAGGACACCTTTTGGATGCAGGTCCTTCAGGGGACTTAGGGTTCCTAGTCTGTGAATCCTGGTTGTGCCTAGGAGGGAGATGGGTACCAACCTACTCAGAATGGGGCAATTTTTGGGCACATGAAGAATCTGAACTGTCAGTGCCTAGAGGATGTGAAAACCAGTAGGGATGTGTCTGGTGAGTTATGGTGACTCCAAGGTAATGTGGCAGCTGAGTGGCAGGTTTCTGGACTGAAGTGCTAGAGCTAGACCCTAATTTCCCCCAAACCCTGCTTTAGGTGCTGAGGTCCTTTCTGGGATCCAGCCCTGTGTTTCTATATCGTGTGCTCATTCTGGCCATGCCCCCTCTCCCTTTGCAGGAACGATATAATTATAATTCTGATTCTTTATGCACCTACTTGGGTGAAACCTGCTTAAAAGGAAAAGCAGCCAAACAAACGAGACCCCCCAACCCCATGGAAACTCAGTGGGTATTCAGCCAGCTTAGACACCTCTGGTCATGTTTCTAATTAAAGACAGAGCCTGAGAATCAGATCGATCCAAAGGCTACTGTTAAAGATGCTGCTAAACCAAGGGATACTTGGCTGTGGTTGCTTGACTGCGGATAACATATGAGTTGAATTGCATCTTTTTTATTTTAATTTTTTTTTTACACTTTACATGTTTTATACGGTCGGCACCAGGCAGCTGAGAATTCATTATGGGATTTCATGCTGAGCATTGCAGGGCCCTATAAAACGCATAGTGTAGCTTCCTCCTTCATCTCAGTGGGATGTTCTTTGTGTATATCTATCCATCGTTATGATGAGTAGCAGCCTGTAGGGAAATGTGAAACCCCTGATGTGGACCCTGGACAACAAAATCTTCAGCACCTATTTGTGGCTTACGGGCCTTTTTAAAAAGAAAAGGATGAGCTTGGGATGTTCACACCTAGTCATGTGCATTATGAAGAACATAATCCTTAGGGTTCATTTTGACACCTCATTTCAAGCAACGACATTTTATGTTTTTAAGCTATTTATAAGGAACACAGCCTAGTCTGGAGGTGGTCTTCACTGCACTACAACCTCATAAATTGCTTTATGTAATACACGGCAATGCTTGAGGAGACAGCTGGGGGCCTGAGTGCATCTCATGGCCTCTTCTTTCGTTTTTCAATATGCATTTATTTTTTATAGGTCTTGAGGTGCAACTTGGTCCTGTGGTAGGACAAATTCTCATAGGCACAGGCAGACAGGTTCAAGCTCTGTATCTGAGGCCCACCTAATATGTGTTTCTCCAATTCTTCCTCCACTGCTGTACTTGTTGGTGTCATAGCAGAAGGTAGCTACCTTGCAAAATACAAATTAATCATGCAGATAGCTTTACACATCTGTGTTCTCGCACTGAACTGGATGGGATATGTTAAATGGTCAGGTGCTTCATAGGTTTGAAAGTGTGAAAGAGTTGTTGTGATCATCTACTCTGGTCTCCTGCGGAATATAAGCCATAGTATTTAAGCAAGGCTTTCCTGCAGTGGCAGAAATTATTTCTCCATTCCATGTATTATCAAGCACAATCATTTGTGCATATCTTACAGAAAGACATCCAATCTCAATTTAAAGATTTCAGATGATGACAAGGTTATTGCGCCCCTCGGCAACTTGTTCTGGTGGTTAATGGTTTTCCAGATTGGGCCCAAGATCCTTACAAGTTGCTAATAGGGTCACCTGCTGGGATGAACAATCATCTCCAATTTAATAGAAGATAAAAGTTACAGAAATGCAATAGCTGGGATTTGGGGAAGGAGGAAAAAAAGTATATAATTACAATTTTGCTTCCTACCTTATTTTCATTTAATGCAGTCTTGAGGATTGTAATTGTTTGCATTTTAATGATGACTGTGGAGTTTATGATTTATTTTTATAAACCAATGGCAATAAAGTATTAACAGTTTGCAAAGCATAAAAAGATTGCATGCTATAATTGAGTTCCAGTTGTAAATTCTGTGATACTTATGCCTTTGTTTTAAGTTTTGTTTTTCAGAGAAGTTTCATATAACTAATGCAGATACCATGTAGAGAACCCAGCTTTTGAGTTGGTGAAAAAGCATTAAGTGTAATATTGTGGACAGCACAGTGCAGAACTTGATGGCTATGGTTTATAGTACATCTGTTCAGGAGCCAGGTTTTCTGTTTCTTGGAAGTGCCAAAACCCCAAATAGTTTTTCATTCCAAAAAGGAAAGTGTGCAGGGAGGGGAGAAGAAGGCAGGAAAAGCTCGGCTACTTAGAAATGATCATTTTGGATCAATCAAAATATGTTATTTATATAAAATGTTTCATTTGGATTTAAACTTTTAAAATATTTGTATATAATTTGGAAAGCTGGAATGCAGTCTAGATTCAAAATAAGAAAATCAAATGGCTCTATTTTCTAAAAAGGGTGAAATGGGACATATTGCTAACATCTGAAAAGCCCCTTTTTTCTCATCTTGCATAGCTTTGCTTTTAATAAATCCACATTTTTAGGAGAAAACGTTCCATCCGAACTCTTCAAATCATGTCTAATTTACAGGGATTTCAGCAAAAAATTTTTTGTTCATGTTGTTTCGTGTGAATTTGCAAACATTGAGTTTGAGGTTGGAGTGAACTAGTGAGCCTGAAGTACCATCTTACAGCTGAATGTCTGGGACTGCCATGCATGGGGCTTGAACTTGCAGTCGAGTTAGTAAGCACAGCCTACTTGATAGTTTCATAGCTTGTAGGGTTGGAAGGGACCTGAGCAGATCATCAAGTCCAATAAGGGACTTGAATTGTTCCTCTCCCCTCTGCATGCTCTGACCATCTGGACCTAAGGGGGTTGAAGCCTGGATCAGAAATCTGTATCTCGACCTCCGTATCTAGAACAACCTCAGAAACTCAGTGTGAACCTCATTTGGAAGTGCAAGTCCCCTAGTTTTGTGAAAAGCCCATGGATTTGTTTTAGCTTTAATCCCAGGCCATGGAGCTGGTTCATTTAAATAGGCTTCCATCTCCTCTTAAGTTCACTACAAGGTGCACAGACAGGACTGAATTTCTCCTGGCGTGAAGCTTGTTTCCCATATCCCATATGCATCTGTAATAGGTTGTGATTGTATGCAGTATATCAAGGACCAGGAGCAGCTGAGGGCACTTGGCACCTCTCTAGGGAGGCTCAGCTCAAGACCTGGCATGACTGAGCCCATATTGACTTTGTGTTGGATATTAGGTCTATGGCATTGCAAGTTGGTGCTGGTTTTGGCATGACAGATGTTATTGCAACTTTATTTTAGGAAGGATGGTTTTTTATAACAAAGGGATTGGAGTAGTTTGTGTTGGAATTCATTTAGGTATGGACACCAACATTACTGGACTATGTCCTTCCTATTTTCGTTGTGGGAAAGGGTAGGGGTAAAATGAGCTTTCATGGACTACCTGCAAAGTTACAAGGAAGGAGGCTTTGAAGCAATGGCTGTGTTGACCATCAGTGAGAGAAATGAGGTGTAATTTCATTGAAAGTCACCCGCCAGGATGCTGACACACTACCATAAATTCTGTTGAAATTAAAATACAGACTCACAGGGTTGAAAGGGACTTTCAGAGTCATCTAGTTCAGTCCCTTGTATGGATGCAGGGTTCATTCTTCCTAAATCAACCCACACAAATCTAGCTTTCTTCTCGCAAACCTCCCATGGTGGAGACTCCACAGCTTGTCACTGTCCTACTGCTCTTAAAGCTAGGAAGCTTCTTCCTGAAACAATCTAAAAAATTACTTTGCTGCAGTTGAAACCCCTTGTTTTCTGTCCTGCTCTCTACAGCAAAGGAGAACAATGTTTCTCCCTCTCCTTTATGGCAATCTTTCAAATCATGCCCTGCCTTTTAATCTTCTAGTTCTCATAATCTTTTCTCAGATGGCTGCAATCCAGCTCCTTTATCATCTTTGTCTCTCACCCCTTGGACTCGCTCCATTCTTCTTAAAAGGTGGGGCCTAGAACTGAACACAAGACTCCAGCTGTGGCCAAAAAAGTCTTTGTTTTTCTTTTTTAGGGGGTAAAAAAAAGTCACATTGCTGACTCGTGGAGTCCATGATCCACTCCAGTCCCCAGATCTCAGCAGTGCTACTGCCTGACTGTTGTTTCCTACAATGTATTTGTGCATTCAGGTTTTTTCCCCCCTGTGTTTAGAATCTGACATTTGTCTTTGAATTCCATTTCCCTCTCCATAGCCCAGTTATCAGGCAGAGAGATGTTTGAGGCAAAGCTATTATAATGGTGATGTTATCAGAAGCTGTTTGCAGACACCTGTTAACGTGTGCTTCTGTTGGGTTAATCTCTTCAGTACGGGGCTTCTGCCAACAGGATGTTCCCATGCACAGTGAAGAAAACATTGCACGGTGTCAAGAGCATTACAGGAAGAATGCAATTTCCTATCCAAACCAATCTCTCAATTCTCTCACATCACTCCACTGAACAATGTTGCCTGAACACAGACTCGGCGTCTCTGTTTGCAGACTCAAAGGAATCCTAGAGAAGTGGGGCTGGAAGGGACCTTGAGAGATCATTTAGTCCAACCCTTTGCCTGAGGCAGGATCATCCCTATGCAAACCATCCCATAGCAATCCATTAGTAATCTATTAGTAAAACTACACTGTCAGCCCTGAAGCAACACAAGGCATAACATCCTCACCTGCCACAGGTAAAGCACAGCTGTCAACAACCTGCTGCTGCAAAATAGGCTTGAGAGATCCCATGCCCACCGCTACAGAAGGCAAACCCCCTCACAGTCTGTACCGATCTAACCACAGGGTGAAATTCCCCATGGACGTAGGAGCTTCACTTTACTAAATAAATCCTAATTGACCTGCAAACCTGGGGTAGGTATTTCACTAGGGCACTTCCTTGTGAGAGGTGAGCTTTTCTGTTTTGGGTGCTGTGGCTGGGAACTCCATAGTACAGTCTTTTTTTACATGTTATTCTAACTCATCAGCATAATTACGGACTATTCAAGCTTTGTCACTTGCCAAGAAGGGGTTAATTGTGAATTTGTGCCCAGTTTGGGGCAAAGGATCAGGTTGGATCCTACTCCATTTGAACCAGTTGACTTTTCTTTGAACGATCCTGGGACACATCCTGCCCACAGTTTTACCACTGACAGCAAAGCAGAATTTGCTCACGTGGCTACAAGGAAACCAACATGGATTTGAAATAAATCTTCCATGCAAGTTATGGTAGTAACTAGTGATCTCCTACCCACAGCACTCCCATGCAGTGACGCATTGGTGTTTTTGAAGGAAGCTGCAAGTCAAATGTAAAAACATAAACTAAACTAAAATAAAAAAAGGGGAAGTTCCCAATTTAATACCCAGGGAACAAATTCACTTCTGTCTTGAATTTCAGAGGACTTCATGGAACATAAACCAAAACAATTTATTTCTGCCTGTTTGACTAAGTAATAAAGCCTCTCTAAAATGATATTGCTTGGCGTGTTTGAAAATAAAAACAGGTGAGGATTAAAAATAAAAGAAGCATATGTGTCTGTGGGGAAGCTCCCAAAGAAGCTGTGCAGAAAAAGTTGAACAATGGTTAGAATGGCTTTTTCTAGTCTAGACAAAACCCAACTCAATAAAGGCTGTTAAAGAGAAAGAGACATTTACCATCCGTGGAAAAAAAAGGGTGGTGGGGGGGGGAGGGTGGGTATTTCGATGATGACTCCCATGATGTTGATTCATGGTTTTCATTCTTAATATTCTGGAAAAAGCATCTGGGCTAGATTTGTATCAGAGCTGCATTTATAATCTCACTCGAAAGAGCTGGGAATACAAATTAC
>NW_017729025.1:6164655-6175505 GCF_001723915.1 Gavialis gangeticus | reverse complement strand
CACAAGTCTTTTTCTCTTCCCTTAGTTCCTTGCACCCTTGTTTCCAAACATCGCCCCATCCCATTCTCCACTTGCTCTGTCTACCCACAGGTATACGTGTGTTGGCATGTAAAAGGCCTGTCCACATTGCCTACAAAATACTCCTCCGGCAGGAAGGGGTAACATACCTGAAGCATCTAGCTTTTGTATGGAGACAGCCAAGGAATGGGGTTGCATCAGTCAGTTCAGGGGTGATTTGGGGAATTCAAGCTAATTTTAAATCAGTTCCACGCTCAGAGTCAGATGTCGCATCAAGAGACACGAACAATTTGACTTCACCCATTGATTCACAGGTGGGTCTGGCCTGCTTCTGGATATTGACCCCACACAGTGGTATTTGGTTGGGTGCACAATTATAAATGTCTAAATCCTTATTCTTTTCAGGCAGGTATAAGTAGGGACCGACTTAAATCATGGTTTGGCAAGTTTCACGGAAATCACGAAAATCCTGTTCTTTCAGTGACCACTGTGAAAAATGGTGTTTCCTGGGATTTTGTGTGGAATTGTCTGGAAAAAAACAAAAGCTTACCAGAATACAAAGGACTTGCAGCAATCCCTGCAGCCATAGAGCAGGTGTTTTGAGAGAAAGCTACTCAGAGGTTGAGTTAGTGATGTGGACCCAGTGCAGGCGCCAGTCTGGAAAGTGAACAGGTTTTGATGCCACCTTTTATAGATTCATAGATGTTAGGGTCAGAAGGGACCTGAATAGGTCATTGAGCTGGCTTTTAAGAAGTCAGATGCAATGCTGCAGTCTGAAGATGAGCGATTGGCCTCTTGGCCAATCAGTGGTGAGGGGCAGGGCTGCTGGAGTATCTTGGCCAATCAGCGGCAGGGGGGCTAACCACAAAAAAGACTAAGAAATTGCAAGTGGCCCATGAAAATCTCTTTCTCTTGCCACAATTTAGGTAGGTCCCTGGGTATAAGCTGATCCTTATCCACTTGAAGCTCGGTAGCAACCTTTATAACGTGGACACAAGTTATTTTGTAATTGACCTCTACGGATTTTCATGCACGTTCTTCTGAAACATCTCACACCGATCTTCTATTGTCCTGAGTAAGAGACATCACCATGGTGATCCAGCATCTAATTTTCTCTCTGCTTACACATGCAGGGTTTCTGAGGGTTGGTGTAAAGTTCAAAAGCCAGCCGATCAAGTGGCCGACTTCCAGTACTTCATGCAAACTGGCAGAAAAGAGCCAGCCACCTGCCTGATTGCTGATGACATCCATCACCTGCAGATTTCTCAGACTACCTAATTTTGACTGCTCTTCCACTAAGCACAACTCATAGCTCAGCTTTCCGGCAGCTTTCTCCTCTCCCTCCAATGGAGATTGGCCTGCGGACATTCACAAGTAGTCTTCGAATCTCTGACTGAGCCAAAGCAATGCATCACTGGGCCTGGGAAAGTCAGGCCATTTATCACTGCATGTTTTCCCGTGATGTTGCATTAAGTAGCTTTAGCCTGCAGGTGGAGCGGGGTGAAGTCGCTTCCATCACTGATAACTGGAATGGTTTGCTAGAAACTTTAATATTGATAAATTGAAAAAAGGGCGAGAGTTATTAGATTAATGGTCAGAGTTTCTTTTATAGACCTTACCAAGGTGTTAGTTACTGAATGGAAAAATGCAAGAATGGTTTTTGCAGTAGTACCCCATTATAACTTTCAGTAAGAACATGGTGCGTTCCTGAGCTTGAAGCATTGGTATGAAGGCAATTAAGGCTAAATAAAAAGGAGTGGTGAATTTTAAGCCAAACATACCTCATTCATTCTTAGGAGTCTGATTTAGTTTCTTTTTGATACTGCATATGTTGTGCAAGGTATGGGGATGGTTGTCACAAAATCTTAGTAATGCAAGACATCAGGGTATTATCATTACTGATTTATCTGTGTTACAGTATATCCCAGACACTTCAAACGGGACTGGGTCTTCTCATGCCTGGTGCTGCACAGAAATATACTTTGCAATCCAGAGGAAGAATATAAGCAAAGGAAGGAAGATTACCCCTATTCTGAAGAGCCCAAAAGAGGTTATATAACTTGCATGAGGTCACATAGAAAGCCCGTAGTAGACAGAGGATAGGATCCAGACCTCCTGAACCTTCCTCAAGGGCCTCTGCTTCCATAAAGCCGTTCTTCCATGGGCTTTGGTGCGCAAGCCGACCCACATCAACAGAAGATTCAAGAATAGTGCCCAAAGCCTACTTAGCTCCCTCTGACAGGTTCAGTTATTGATGACATCGTAAATGTGGTGCGGTGTATTTTATGATAGTGATGACCTGGTAATAATGTAAGAACTCACTACAAAGCTACTATTAAATCTTTGCTGAGAGGTAAGGAGTTCTCTGAGGGATTTTCTTTTTCCTTTTTTTGTCTCTGGCCATCACCACATTTGTAGGGCAAGGCTAATTAGTAATGTCACAAGGCCTTTTGAATAGTCGCCCTCCACCTCAAGAGAGTGGTGAACAAAGCATTGCACCTCTTCTTCCTTCAGCTCTCTCAGCAATATCCAGGGAGCAACGGAAAGTTGTAGAATAGCCAAACGTATCTTATTCATTTATTTTGATTTATTGAAAATATTACACCCTTTGAGTGGGACCATTAAAAAAATACCCTACATTTAAAAATAAGACCATCTTGAGCACTAAGTGATGAGGGCACTCACCTCTTCCTGAAGTCAGGCAGTTAAAATTCACCTTGGCAAAGGCATCCCACCAAGAGAATATATTTGTCCATTGGCCTTTGGACATCCTGCCAGCTACCTACAGTGCTTCCTAATTCATAGATGTCAAAGGCTGATGAGCCCTCTTCATCTGACCTCCCGCTGGACGTGCATCAAAGAATTTCTCCCAGTCATTCTCTCAGGGAAGAGACTCTTTCCTTCCTACATGCTGTTAAGTCCAATGACTTACAGATGAGCTAAAGTATACTTCTCACATATTCGCTCTTAATTTTAAAGCTTTCAAATGTTGGGGAATCTAGTGCATACAATAACCTGTTCAAATTGTTAATTGTCTTCATTGTCAAGACTTCACATTTTATCACAAATGTGACTTTTTCTCTTGCTCTCTCTTTTTTTATAACAACAATTGCCAGTCCCTGGATCATTCTCATGTGCTTTTGTTGAATTAAAGAGCTCCCTAGTGTCAGATATCTTTGCCCTGCCAATGTAATTACAGCCCCTGACTATTGCTGCTGTATCAGTGAATGATTGAATAGATTGAGTTCTTTCAGCCTCTCCCTTAGAGGTAGGTTCTCCAGACTGCTAATTGTTGCTCAACCCTCTCCAGTTTTTGGATATCCCTTTGGAAGAGCTGCACCACAATATCCAGCGACTGTCTCAAGTAGCACCCACGTAGTGGTATTACTGCTTCCCTTCTGGCTTAATGTTTCCTTCGGTGTCTCTCCAAGGATTGTTCTGTCATCTGCCATCACTGTTCTCAGTGGTGATGGATGACAGAACCAGGAGAAATGGTTTCAAACTTCAAGTTGAGGTTGGACTCAGGGCCATCCCTAAGGGGGGTGAATCAGGGTGACCACTCTTTGCGGGGGCCCACAGACAGTCCCCGAAAGACAGAGGAGAGGCTGAGGGACCTGGGCCTCTTCAGCCTAAAGGAGAGAAGGTCAAGATGGGACTTGATAGCGGCTTACTGCTACATCAGAGAAGTGTGTCAGGAGCTTGGTGAACAAGTGCTCATCAGGGCACCCCTGGGGAAGACCAGGACCAATGGATACAAACTCCTGGAAGGCTGCTTCAGGCTTAACACCAGGATAAACTCCTTCACAGCCAGGGTGTCCAGACTATGGAATAAACTTCCTTCACCGGTGGTGCAGTCACCTACCCTGGAGGTTTTCAAGAGGAGACTGGACAGTCATCTCGCTGGGGTCATCTAACCCAAGTTGTCATCCTGCCTAGAGTGGAGGGGCTGGACCTGATGATCCTGGCTCTGGCTGCTTGCCACCCCCCACCCCCGGCTCCGGCCACTCCTTTGGCCACTTGCTCCCCTTCTCCTCACCCCAGGCCCTGCACAGGCTGATATGCCCCAGGACCCGCACACCCCTAGGGACGGCTCTGGTTGGACATTAGGAAAAACTTGCTTGCTAGGAGGGTAGTAAAGTATTGGAATGGGTGATCCAGAGACGTGGTGGAGGCTCCATCCTTGGAGGTTTTTAAGACTTGGTTGGACAAAGCCTTGGCTGGGGTGATGTAGTTGGGGCTGGTCCTGCTTGGAGCAGGGGGTTGGACTAGATGTGACCTCCTGGGATTACTTCAAACTCTCATTTTCTATGTGCATTTATACACATACATTTGTCTGATCTGATGCTCCAAGCAGAGCAAACTTGATTAATTGAGTGATCCCCCTGCGGTGGTGTGCTTTTGAACTAAAACACTTTCAATGCGTTTTATTTCAAAAGCATGCTGCTGCCATTTTCTTAGCGCTGATGTGCATTTCGCCATTTATACAAATGCACGCATCACAGTGCCAGGTGCTTTTAAAAGTGCCTAGTGCTGTGGTGCAAGTAAGTGTACAAATGCCCATGTATGATTATATGACTGATTCAGTTCTCTTTGCCACCCTTTCTTTTGTACAGAGCCACCTACCCTAACGCTTTTGGGTTTGAAAGTTTGATTCTGGCTTTCCTGTTCCAAGGCATCACTAAGGTTAGAAAGGGATTACAATGAAAAATAACAGCAAATGAGTTAGGAAAGGGTGGGATGAGGGGACATTTTGTTTGATGGAAAAAAAAAATACAATGGACTGAATACATTGTCTGCTGAGGAACTGCTTATGCCATACTGGCCCTATGAGCACCCCCTCCAGGGATGGTGGCCCCCTTGCCCTGCACTAGTTATGCAACTGTATACTGCAACTTTTATTGTTTTAGGAAAGCTCTTTAAAAAAAGAAATGAAATCACAAGGGATAGGAGTTCACAAATTTTTAACGTTGAACCGTACGAGCATGCGTGCACAGGGAATGGCCCTGCAGAAGGCAATGGTATTATTTTCATGCATAAAGTTGACCATCGAACCTGCTGGGACTGGAGCGTGGGTAACTATACAAAGGTCACTTGCTTCACACATTTTTCTTACCCTTCATGGACACCTGACCGTTGCTGGAATACCGAGCAACAAAACCTTGTTGTAGAAAATGTTAATGTTTTGTTTAAAACTAAAAATCCCCGGTGCACTGGATTCACTTCAATTCCAGATGCTCGAATAGAATCGAGAAGAAATCCACAAGCCGAATCTTAGAATTGTCATTAACAAGTTCTCAAAAATATAGTGAATATTTCTGCACCACATACATATGCTCATCCACTGCTGCTTCTATGCCCATGTACACTTTGTTCATTTATATGGCTCACCCTATCCCAAGAACTACGGGACTCGGCACATAACCAGCAAACCCTGGAAGAGAGATTTATTTAAATGAACTTGCTGCACAACCTGCAACTATATTTCCATTCGGACACCCGTGGTGTTGCTTTGTAGGTGGCTGCTTGTTGATAGAAGCCTCATCTCCAGTCTGCATTAATCTGTTTTTAATTGCAGTGTTTGAAGTGCATCACCAACTGCCAGTGATTTCTAAGGCTTAAAAGTTAGATGTTAAAAATGAGGATTCAAATGAAACAGGGAAGGTTTTAGTGTTTCAGAGCAATCCAGTGTTTAAAACGAATGGGGTGGAGGGGAAACGTTCATTTTAATTTACTTGTGGAATCATGGTCTTTTCAAATCAGGCTGGGCATCATTTTCTCATCCAATTTTTTTTAATTTGAAGAATTCTTGGAAATTTTGTAAAGAGATGGTCCCAGATCTCTGGACCCAACCCTATAGCCCTTTAAATGCATCTGCAAGGGTATATTTTCACCAATATTTCCCAAGCAGTCATGAACCACATGAAAACTCTCTCTGTTTCCATTGCAACCTGCTCCAGTGAGGTTGTGCTTTCTTGATTGGAAATCCTTTAGGAACCAGTTTGTGGGCTACTTGGCTCTCTTTCTGTCCTTCAATTTAATTACAGGCAGTAGGGACAGGAAGTAAGGTGGAATAGGAGCAGGCATCCCTGGTATCAGCCATCGTTGGTTTAGGAACGTTAGACAATATATCCCCAAGTGTTATATTTGATCGTTCCAAATGGACCCATCTTCCATGAATTTGTCTAATTTCTTTTCGAACCTGACTCTGCTACCTGCCTCTACATCCTCCTGTGGTAATGAGTTTCACAAGTTAACGATGTGCTGCATAAAAAAGTTCTCCCTCTTATTTGTTTTGAACCTGCCATCAGATCATTTCGATGGCTGCCCCCTTGTTCTAGCATTCTGGGACTCAGTGCACAGCAGTTCCCTAGCCACTTTGTCCACGCCCTTCACAATTTTATAGTGGGGTTGGGTATTTGACCGGTCAAATAAAGTTCATTCAATTGACTGGTCAGATATCAATAAAAAATTATTTAAAAATTGCCAATAGATCCACATAATACACAGAAAAAGCACAAATTATTAATGAATGTGTCAAAAACAATTTTAAAAACCACATATCTGTCAAGAAAACTATCAAAAAATGCAGTTTATTTTGGTAAAATTGCTAGCATCTTTGACGGGTCAAAAAAATATCCAGTCATTTGACAATATTTGACCAGTCAATTGACCAGCTTGCCAACTTTATTTTATTAGACCTCTCTCAGACCACCCTTGACCTTGTCCTTCTCACACTGGACAGCCCTGGCCTTTTCAGTCTGTCCTGGTACAACAGCAACTCTATTCTCATGATAATCTTTATTGCTCTTCTGTGTACCTTGTCTAATCTACTACATCCTTTTTGAGACGCAGAGACCAGAGGCTGCATACTTCATCCAAGATGTGGGTGCACCTTGGATTTGTGTAGTGGCACAATGGTGATCTCCACTCGTTTTCAGTTTTTAGATGCCCAACATTTTATTGGCATGTTTAGTCACTGCTGCACATTGAACCAACGTTTCTAGAGAACTGTCTACAGTGACTCCAAGGTCTCTTTCCTGCATGGCAGTGGTTACTTCAGAGCCCAGCATTCTGTACATATAATTGAGGGTATTGCGTTGTGTGTTCATTATTTTTGACTCTGGTGTCTTTCTAAGTCCATGCACCCAGGTTTTAATTACGTCTTACAGATTCTTTCAGCTTATCAGTTCTAGTCTGGGGCCTTTCCCATTTTCCTACATGGATAAAATATTTGAGCAGGTGCTTGTCCTTTCAGGCGTCAGTACTCATTACACCGTTTACTGTGGCCTTGGCTAATGCACTTATTCCTCTTGGATGTGCATCCAGAATTGTCCTGCAAAGATCCTTTTCTTGCCCTGTCCCTTTGACCCGGCCACCCCTCTCATTTGCATTAAATGCAAGATGCTTGTCTTCAGCCACAAAGCCCATCACAGCCTCTCTCTGCCTTATTTATCATTTTGCCATTCAGTAAGTATCCAAGGTTGAGACTAACCTGTATTACCCACTTGTTAGATTTTTAAATCAAGCATCTTTGTGCTTTCCTCCATGCAGGAGTTGCTCTTTGTAAATACCTACAAACCCTTCCTTAAAACCAGCCTTTGTCATGATGGCTACAGAAAACAAGACGGTTAAGCTGCCAGTGTACCCAACTTGCTGACCTGAATGGTCTTATTGTTTTCTTGTGCTTTCCTCTGACTGCTTATATCCAGCTCATTGTCTTTGGTCTTGCATTATAAACTGTTTGGGCTACACTTGCCTTGTACCAAACCTAGAACCATAGGTCCTCAGTCCATGATTAAAGGTTCAAGGCAATACAGCACTAACTACAAGTTTGAAACCAAGATCCAAATCCCACTCTGGCAGGTACTGCACACATGCATCCCTCAGGTGTTGTTACATGGAAAACTTAGGCAGCTTCTGGAGCTCTGAAACCCTGGATTGGCTACACATAAGTGCCTTTTAAATGTCTTAAATCACTTGTTATTTGTCTTAAAGTTACACCACAACAGGGCAGGATTAGATCTAATCGGTCAAATTTTGCTTCTGTTCTGTTAAGGTATGGCCACTCTGGACAACTATTTGTCCAAGCTGAAGTCTTCCAGCATCCCAGGATTCAGTGGTTCCTAAGGTGAGTGGGGCCACCAGGGTGCAGCAGGGCTGGGCATGGTGCCTCATCCCCTAGGCACATTGGGTAGAGTGAGCATCACAGCCCCAGAGCTCCCAGTGGCCATGGTGCCTTCTGCCACCTCTAGGGACCAGTGTGTGCTTGAACCAGCTCCCTCTGCCTGGCAGAAGCAGAGCTGGTCCTGGCCCTAGCTCCCAGTCCTGCTCCTGCTCACCAAGCACCTCGTGGCAAATCACAGCAGTGCAGGTGAGGGCAGTCAGAGCAGGTTTTTTGCCTTGAAGTATGACTGCTCCACTGGTTAGGAAGTGCAGTGTTTTCATAGGGCCTTACATACCTTACGTTGTAAACCATATGCATGTTAAGCTGGTTAACATGCATATGGTTTACAACGTAAGGTATGTAAGGCCCTATGAAAACACTGCACTTCCTTCGGGAAGCTTTCAGTTAGCATGGATTGGGAAATGGGTGTATGCCTTTAAAAATAATAATAAAAAAAATTCTGACAAAGAATAATGTTTTATTTTGGTAAAGATTTTCCTTCAAAAGTTTTTTGTTTTCATTTTAAAAATGAATGTTTTCTGCCAAGCATTCTACATTTTTATATTTCCCCAAGAAAATCTGAAACCAGAAATCAGACATTTCCCACAAATACTTCTGGGAACAAGCATTGAACATTTTGAACATTCACAGAATACTTTGCATTTTTTGCCGGATCGACTCCTGGTTTACATAGAACAAACTGGCCAAGTGGGTGAGGGTGACAGTGAAGAATATGGGAGATAAAGGGGAGGTGAGGTGACGTGACTTGCTCGGTGTCATGTAACAGGTTAATGGTTGAGCCTAAAATTAGAGCTCTGGTCTCTTGAGTCTCTAGCCTATAGACCAGGATGACTCCTATATGCTGAGTAAGAACCTGACAATTGTTTCGTATATCAAAGTAAAAGATTCAGGTGTCTGGTATATAAGAGAATTATTTAGCAGGTGAGATTGGGGAAAAAATATATACTTCATGTCATCTTTCCAATCTGGACTTCAGAATTGTGTCATTTGTGGTTGTGATAGTTGGGTGTGGCCTGGAGAATGGCATTAATGGGTTGGGAAAGGAGGGCAAGTATTAGAAGAAGGGCATTAGACAGGTGTAATAGTTCCATGGATATTGTATTCTTAAATGACCAAAGCTACTGAAGAAATCAGATGATTTGCATTTCAGCTTCAGGATGACTTCTATTGATTGGAGTCAAAGAACCTTGTCTGCCTATGTCCTTAGACCAACACGGCTACAACCTACACCCCTGTATTTATTGGAGCTGCACTTCTCATTCTTGTTTTGGAAAATATAGAAGCATTTTCTGTGTGTGTGTGTGTGTGTATATATATATAATCATTCATAGAGAAGTGGGGCAGGAAGGGTCCTCAAGAGGTCTTCCAATTTAACCCCCTGCCTGAGGCAGGAAAGGTCTTACATCCCATATGGAGATCAAACCTGTGACCTTGAGGTTATTAGCACCTTGCTGTAACCAACTTTGCTAATCAGCTACTGGGCATTAATAAATACTTCCACTGTAGGAAGATACAGGCATCTGTAGAGCAGGAGCCATTTACAAGTGAATAAATGCCACACTATAGCACTTTGCATATTTAGAGTTTTTGCCACATCAAGGAATTTTCATGGCATTGGGAAATGCTTCCTTTACAGTGACCTGCACTTATATATATGAGTGAAGCCTCAGAGAAGGCATTTCCCCTTTGATGAGCTGTAATATGTATTCCCGTCTTTTTGCATGAGATTCCATAACAGGAATATGGCCTGTCGCTAGCATGAATTGCAGATTGCCCACAAGAGGGGTTACAAGAACAAGGGGTAGGAACAGATTCTGAGGTTGCAGGTGCTCTACAAGGTATAGCTTGTGGCTGGCAGATGACAGGGGGTTGGGTGGGAACAGATCCTGAATATGCAAAGATTTGGGTTTCTCCCACGTATTTGCATCATGTTATCTCTCAGTGGAGGCTAGAGATCTCAGTCAGGATGCAGATGTGGTGTGGTAGCTCCTTTACATGCAGGTAGCAAAGGGTACTCACTTCCTGCTGCCTGACAGAAGTACACAAGTGGGCAAGTGCTGGGAGATTAGCATGTCAGTAGTCCTCCATGCATCCATGGATACTTCTGTTGGAATCAAGCTCTAAAGCCTAAATTCATCCTTGGAATAGCTTTTCTGACTTTGCTAGAGGGACACCAATACATTTGCCACCAAACTTTTGAGGCAGGTGATCCACCAGTAATAAACCTCATGGGATGGGCCAAAAGAAATCTCATGGGGTGCGTCCAGACAAGCCCGCATGTGCCTTTAGCAGCATCTCAAACCCCTTTGAGATGCTGCAAGAGGCATGTGCAGGAATGGGAAAAGGTTCCCCCTGCTGCAAGTTTGCAGCACAGGGGCAAAATTAGACCCCTGGATATCCAGGGGTAAATAAAGAAATGGAGTGGAAAAAACCTGCACAGCACGGTCCCGGATTGTGCCCTGAGGCTGCCAGAGCATCTCTCTGGTTGGCCCCTTGCCCTGGTACTGAAGCGCACTGCCTGCCCGTGCAGAGCAGGCAGTGTGGCAGCAGCAGAGCTGCAGTGCCAGTAAGTAAGGGGCCTGGGGGGGGGACCCCCGCTGGCCCTGCCTGCTCCCCCAGCCCTTCCCTGCCCAGCCCCACTTCTGCA
>NW_017729025.1:6158599-6164510 GCF_001723915.1 Gavialis gangeticus | reverse complement strand
TGCCCAGCCCCACCCCCTGCCTGTCCCCTGAGGCCCCTAATCCTTGCCCCCCAACACCAGCATCTCCCCAATTAAAAAAAACCAACCCGATTCGCTCCCCCCTCAGCACTTAGCAGCAGTTCTAGCTGCCCATCCAGGTCACTGGGGCCCTGCCTGAACAGTGGGGCTAGGTGACAGCCACAGTGGTCCCAGCCCGGGCCCTGCTGCCCCCCACTGCCCTGTGCTGCCCAGGGGGTCTCTGCCAGGAGGCCCTGGAGCCCCCACAGCCCCTGCTTCTAGGGTGAGTAAGGCCTTCTTTTTTTTTCTTTCTTTTTTTTAAGTGCTGGAGCCTGGGGTGGGCAGCCATCAGGGCGCTCTGGGTGCAAGCAGGAGATGGGGCATCATGGGGCAGCCATTGTGGGGTCTGGGAGAGCAGGGGGAAGGGCGGGGATGGGTGGGTCAGCCATCAGGGGCTGACAGAGCTGGTGAGGGGTGGGGCCAGGTGGGGCAGCAGTCAGGGAGTGGGGCACATGGGCCCTGCAGGGAGGGGGTGTTAGCCCCTGCAGGGTCTATTTGGCCCCTGGTAGGGGGGGGTGTAGCCCCTGTGGGGGGGCTGTCACCCCTGGGGGGGCTGCACCCCCTGTGGGGGCATCAAAACATAGGTATTTCGAATTCATTTCATTATGATGATAGAGACAATGCTAGGTGTCCAAATTGCTTTAACACTGTTAATATATTGATAAAACATGCGCAACTGATTGCTGTCTCTCTGTCTCTCACTCTCTCTCTCTCTCTCTCTCTCTAGTGGTCTTTTGTTTTAATCATGGAGGAACATGGATTTTGGCATATTTTACAGAGTGACTTTGGGATTTTTTTTATCAGGGACTTTTCAGTTTTCCAATAGGGAACACCAGAATTTCTCCTAGGGAGGCCAGTGGCAGGACCCTGCCTGCTCAGAGCTGGCACCTTGGACCCAGCTGAAGGTGGCTGACCTCGTGGCCAACTGGGGCCAGGAGGACATGCTTTGACAGGTCAAAGCAGGCCACCTCACTGGGAGCATCTTTCAAGCGACATGTGTGGCAGGTGTGCAGCAGGTCACAGACTGCTGCAGTGGGTGGAGGGTGCAGGGGCCACTCTAGGCTTTGGGGCTGCTTTAGCAGTCCAGTGGGCACAGGGGGCTATGTCCCCATAAACCAACTGGCCAGGCCTCAGAAGCTCCTGAAGGCAACTAGTTGTGACTTGTTTTCCCGGGCAGCTTTTTATACTCCTGGGGCCACCACAGGTGTTTGCCCTAGGCTCTAGCTCCTCTAGCTGAAGATCCATGAGGAGTTGAGCAGGGTCAGTTTGCCCCAAGTGCAACAATTTACCCCACACCAAAGTGCATGTTCAGGCATGTGTCCTGAGGCACAAATCTCCGGCACAAAATTGTGCTGCTGCTATTTGAGCTGTTGCAAGTACATGTGCCTGCATGTGTGGATGCACCCTAAGAGGGGATCCCCTTTTGCTAGGGGCCCTCCTTGCAGCAAGCCGTTCCTTTCACAGCTTCCTTCCTCTTCCTTTTGCTTAAGCTTCAGGGAGTTTTTTGAGCTCCCAAGGGATCCACTCCTTGCCTATCCAAATACTTTCTAGCTGGGTTTTCTTAACAGGTCTGATTGTTCCTTCTTAAAGGGACAGACCACTCTGTTACAATAGTCTAGGTATTAAAGTATGAAATTTCCCAGTGTGATACTGCTCAGTCTTATTAAGTTCAATGAGAGCAGAAGCCAGCCCATTACTCTGTGCTGTTTAAGTTAGAGCACTTGTGACTTATGATCCTTCTCTGCTCCGGTACTTCTCCTGACTTCGGCAATATTCTCTAATGGAAATATCTCTAGCGCTGACCAGTGATTTCCATACTCAAGGACATTGCAGGGAGAATGCATTAACACGCTGCTTTAAAGTGGTGTTTCATCATGTGGTCATTACTAATATTAATAGTAGGCCTGTTGAAAAATTCCCATCAGTGATTTTTCATAAAAAGTAGTGCTCTTTCAGTAATATCAACATTTCTATGGGGAGTACTCGTGTGTGTGTGTGTGTGTGCGCGCGCGCGCGCGCGCACGTGCGCGGGTGGGGGGTGTAATTTAATGAAAAATTGCAGGTCTATATAAGGAAAATTATAGCTTGTTGGGCAAAGATTTTTTTGGATTTACTAAATGTTTTCACTGGTGTGTTGCCAAAAAGGGGGAAAACATGTTTGAATTTAGGGGAGGGTTTTTTAAAATTTTTCCATGGTTATTTTTTCCCTTCCAAGATATTTTGCAAGGGAAAACAGCTCTTGATCATGCTTGCAATGGTGTTGGCGACAAGTCCTTTTCCAATGTAATGAGCCATGGCCTCAATCAGTGTTACTCCCTTAAAGTCTATTGAGCTACGCTGTAGAACTGGCCAGCTGCCTCTTCCCCTTCTTATGTTATAAAAGATACCTTCCTGTGCCACTTCCGAACAGAACGGGCCATCTGGTGACCCACTGCTAAGCCAGTTTGTGTCTTATGGTTACCAAAATTTCCTGATGAAAGTACCTCCCTGTGCCTGAAAGCGGCTGTTACTCCTCTTGGCATCTCTTTAAGCAGTGTGAAATATGGGAAAATAGGTACAGAAAATAGGTCCCCATAGCTCACCTCATCATAAACGTGTTTCATCGCCCACTAATTTCTCCCCTCACTGTCCTCCTAGTGATAATTCTTCCCTTTAATTCCCTTTAAGATTTGTGAAGATCTTCTCTCTTAAAATAAAACCAACATTTTTTACGGGGAAACGCAGTCCATCTGTCTGTCTGTTTGCTCAGACGATGAAAATGTTCCATTAACCAATTTAATTGCTTGAGGTTTGATTCCTCTCTCCCCTGCCATTCCTGTATCCTCTGTCATGCCCATAAATCCACGAAGTGCAGTCAATCCCTTTTACTTCAATGGCAGTCGCGGGTGCCCAGAACTTTGCGGGAGGCACTTTGCAGGGACCCTCTCTTTCTCTGACAAGCAATTCTTTCTAATCTGTTTCCACTACTGTTCTTACCTATGGTGCTATTTTAAAGCCATTTTAATTACCCTTCTCTATTCAGTTTCAGTGCTTTGAATTAAGCACCTTTGAACAGATTAATAGTCTGTCTTTCTCTCTTTTTTTCTTTTTTTCTCTCTCTTGTTTCTGTACCTTCTGCTTTTTGGGGGAGGCACATTTTCACCTTGTGTTACATCACAGGTATGTGCCTGGCTTTAGCATCTGTTGCACGCAAGGTGCACTGCAGTCATTTAATCACATTTTAACTGTAGAAAACCTTTAAAGAGTTTATCAGCACTGTGGGAAATAAGCTAGTATTTTTGAAAACGGCATCTGTGATGGAGTTGTGCTTACATGTGCCACTGGGCCAAATTCCTCTTGGAGGTAATTCTGCTGTAGGTGAAAAGCCAGGGCTCCATCCTGCAGAACTGTGCTTGTGCAGGAGCCAAGGAGCAGGGGCTTCATACATGCCTTTGTGTGCCCTGTAAATCATATCCTCTGCGTTGAACTAATGCTGGCCTACCTGTGATGGTCCAGGGAAGTATTGCCTGACCTCACAAGTCTGCTTTCTTTGTGGGCATGTCTACACATGCCCATTTAATGCACACTAGTCCAACTTAAGATGCATTAAGAGCATGTGGCTACACGTGCCCGCCCTTAATGCACTTTAAAAATGGCAATTTTAGGCTATTCGAGCATAAACTTGTTACTTGCATAAAAGAGGTATCAAATTTATGTGCAAATAGTTAAGTCGCATCAGTGAATGTGTAGATGCGCTAATGTGCATGAATATAGTGTGTGTCCATTGACTTGGGACTAACTTTAACCCCAAGTCAGTTTGCACATCCACATTAAGTGCCTTAGCGTGTGCATATATGGCTGTGTGCCTAAATCACTTTAATGTGCATTAGGCTAATGTGCATTAAGTTTAGGCATGTGTAAAAGCGCATGTAGATCCATCCTGTGAAACGCAGATATCAGGAATAGAAAAGACTTATTCCATTTTCCAGCCTTTCCCTCTGCCAGGAAAGGACAGTTGTTCAAACTAAATTAGCTAGTGCTTTGTTCCCTACCTGAGTAAAAGGAGCATGTACTGGACCTTCCAGTCCTTCTCTTGGATGGCTTTATTCGACTTCAGTAGCCCCTAGGCAGCACAGATGAGCTAAGGCCCCATTGTTCTAGTCGCATAATAAAACTATTATTTGCTTGTATGTAAGACTTAGGTTTAAACCTCTTTTTATTTTTCCTAATGTGCTCAGCATTTCAAAATGTCTTCTCTGCAGTGGAGTGGCAGGAAATTGATATATTTCAGCTGCTTAAAACAACCAGTTTCTCCCGTAGCTGTAACTGTAATCAAGAGAATGGTTTTATACTTGTTTTCAGTTTTTCTCTTAATTAAACCTTTTCTTACTGGTGTAGAAGTTTGGTTTGAAAGGGTGTAGTAATTAACTAAAGCAGGTTAGAGCTAGGGGAATCTTTTAATAGTATTTTCTATTCACTTTCAGATTAAAGCCTCTGCTTTAAATTCTTATCTGTCTAACCCCCTACATATCCTATTGTTCTCCCTTCCTGATAAGGATTCCTTACAAAAACTATTTTAATTACTTTTATAATTAGTCAGAAGCTAAATCTTTGATGAAGCATCTCTTGTGCTAGTTGAAATCTTTGTTGCTTTTCTTCACATATTATACGCAGCTCTTTCACGTTTTCAATTCTAATTAGCTTCCACTAATCATTTTTCCATCCCCTGCCCTCACGTCACTCTTCGTTAAATTATTGTGCAATGTGACAGGACAGGTGACATCACCAAGTCTGGCCGGTTTCAGTGGAGACCCCAACAGAACGCAGTGTTTAAGGTTAGAGTTGAGTAAAAAAAAAATGATTCTCTGACAATCTTGCCATTTTGAAACAAAAAATGTTATAGCTTAGAAAGCACACCAAGGTTTCTGACAGGTTGGAAATGAGAGAAATGTATTTAATGTTCATTAAAATGGTTGGTTTTGACAGGTGGTGCTCTCATCTTCCCTGGAAATCTTCAAGAGGAGACTGGACAGGCACCTGGCTGGGGTCTTATGACCCCTGCCACCCCCAGTGCTCCTTCCTGCCCATGGCAGGGGGTCGGACTTGATGATCTGTCTAGGTCCCTTCCCACTCATTGAGTCTATGATCCTATGAAATGTAGCCCAAATATTTTTCCAGCCTTAGCAGCCCAGCCATAAAAAGTGGCTTGCCAAAGCTCATCCAAAGAGCATATGGGAGAGAGCCCTGTGTCCACATCCGAGCACGCTGTTCGGCCACGATGTTTCCTCTAACAGTGTAAACGCTCTGCATCTTGGTTATAGCTAGTGATGCATGGTCAGCTTCTGCAGCCAGTAGGCACTGCTTGCCAGTCAGTCCTCACCTGGGCTTTGGTCAAGCACAGGAGAGCAGAGGAGCATGCCACACTTTGGTGACATCCTGTTTCTTTCAGGTTCCCCTAGGCTGAAAGCACCCAAAGCCAGTTCTCGTGGTCACCAGTGTGACAGCTTCCTCGGTGGCAGAGTTATCCTGATACCTTTTCCCATAACATGAAACTATCCATTAGTTTGTGTTTAGAGCTTGGCTCTGAACAAAAGGAACAGAGCTCCTGGGGGGAGGTTGCTGGTGGGCAGGGTGACCGCACTTGAGTGAGGTTATCGTCTTCCACGTTTCCATCAAGAAGAAGGTTAGGCCGGATGAATTCAGTGCAGCAACACAAGAACCTGACTGAGGACAAATACAAATGTTTTAATGTTGAAAAAGGAAGTTAATCTAATTTTAGAAATATATGTATGGTTTTTCATCAGTCCCCAAACTTTTGTTGAGCTCCCCGTAGGAAAGACCATCTCGATCTTGGCCCCCTCCCCCCCCCCCCCCA
>NW_017729025.1:6151038-6158411 GCF_001723915.1 Gavialis gangeticus | reverse complement strand
CCCCCCCCCCCCCCCCCCCAATTTGCTGGTCAAACAGATTTGCATAAATATTTTTAAGGCATTGACAACTCTCTGAGCTCAGACAGGCAACTCCTGGGGGCTGTCTGTCAGGAGTTAAGGTGGGAGAGAGAAAGACAGGCTGTGCCAAGCTAATTCCTTACCGTTGTGATAATAAATACACACTTGGCATTTTCCATCTACAAACCAATACATTATATATATTACAGAGATGTACCAGAGGACCTGGGGATGAATGTAGGAGTGCTGCAATGGTAGTTGTGTGACTTATTTCCCAATATCAATTTCAGATCCTCCTTTAAATCTAGGGAAATAAGTAATTCCAGATTTTAGTGAGATCTCCTGCCATAAATCCTCTTCCCTTGGAGTCTCCGCTGTCCGCTCGCTGCCCTTTTGCATGCCGCAGTTCTAAGAGTCTGTTATTAATCTTAACAATGTGCAAAACCCTGCCCTTTATTTCTTCTGCATTTTTTACCATACTCATCATTCCCTGCTGAAACATTATTCCCACTTCTCACCTGTGCATGATGTTGGGGATCTCATGTATTCCTTTTGCTGTCCCTTGATGATCTCTCGCACCTGTTTTTCAAAAATAGGTGTTTACTTACAGGGCCTGACTTCTCTGCACAGGGATTTAGCTGCTGTGTTAATGGGAATCACAGGGCAAAATCCTTGGAAATGAATTGCCACTCCCTGTGGGTTCGTTGTAGATAGCGCCGCACGCAACAGCACTTGCATAAATCTCAATTAATCTTTGAAAACATGCTGTGTTTCTTTTCTGGTCCCTTCCTTGTGTCTGCTTCCAGTGTTGCTCAGTCCTCAGCACTTATGGTAACTGCTGACACTCTGTTGAAGTTTTTGCATACACATCTTGATTTAGCCCCCATGTCCCTGCTGGCACTGTATGCCCAGGCCTGCTCCCCATCAGCACCATACCTAGACTTCTTGGCAGTCCCGGGTGAACTTTTAGTATCAGGCCCTGCTTCACCAGAGATAATGATAATAATAATCAGACAATGGGAAAAAAATTACCTTTCTATCTGGGCCCCGGGCAGATGCCCAGTTCACCCGTGCCTATGTCCAGCCCTGCGCCCTACCCTGGAACTTCCTAGGAGAGTTTTCCTCCAGTCAAGAATGGGCTTTGGGGAACCCTTAAAGTTATTTCCATACCTCGTGCAACCTACCTAGTGCTGGCAAGGGGACTTTGCATGGTATGTTTCTTGCTCCCAGCACCATCTCCCTAATAGCAATAATAGCATAGTTTTTGTCTGCCTTATCTGAACTGTTCTGTTTCAGAGAGGATCAGTATTTGCAATCAGGTCTCTGAGCAGCTGCGCTGGCCAAGCCCTTCCTGGCACTGTTGTTTTTCAGAGGAAGAATCGGATGCACCCAGGTGATACAGTGGATTCAGATTTGCCAGCTCTTTTCCTCACTTGTGGACATTAATGCCTCCTCCAAGTGCCCTTCATTTACTACCATTAGGATGTGGCTGTTCCAGCAGCCCATGCACAGACCCGTTCCTTATTACACCAAATTCAAGTCACTTGAGGCTTCCTGGTGCTGTCACTCTATTTTGTCATGTTTAAGTTTTAATTCTCCCGTATTGGTTCAGGGATGGCCCCTCTTCAAGCCCAGCCTTGTTCTAGTTTGGAGAATCATCTCAGCGCATCTCCATGGGGCTCGCTTGATTAACAGCTCTGCTCCTTCAGATGGTGTTAGGTGTCGTTTGTTTTTTGTGTCCAGATCTCTTGGTACTTCTCTTTGGGGCTCAGAACAGTTTGTCTCTACCACTTCACAATCCATTGCTAACACTTCCTTCAGTGGTTTGTTTTAACAGTCATCAGAGCAAGATAGTTAGCCAAGTTGGTCTGAAGTCAGGCAGAAGGCTGGGCTGATTTGCACCTTATAGACTACCTAAGTCAGAGATGCATACGCTTTCACAAGCAGTGGCTTAGTTTGCACTCTGCACCATGGAAGTTTATGCATGTCTGATTTTGTTAATCTATAAGGTGCAAACAACCTCGGGATTCAACATTTGTGGATTATATCCAGGGGTTAAAAAAAAATGCAGAAACAATAACCGGAGCAGCACATACTCAGGCAGCACTCCCTTGCAGCGCGAAGAATGCTGGACCGTGTGGTATGTGGTGCTGGAAACGTGTTTGCAGTGCCATGTACTGCACGACCAGGCTCATCTGGATGTGCCCTATGAGTCTTTCTGTCTCCGTCTCCTTAGCTCTCAAATCACTTCTGTGATGTTGTGAATATAGTCTTTTTCTGACACATTTGGCTTCACTGTATACCTGCTCTGGGTTTGGCCCAACAAGTGGAGCTGCTGTGGAGACAGGCTCTTAGATGACTGTGCTTCCCCCCATTTCCCTGGAGTGTCATGTAATTTCCAATTCTAAATCATGGAATTTAAAATAAACTCCATTAAGAGTCCTTGCAGGGTACTAAATTTTATTCAAGAGGCGAAATGCTCCATATTTAAACCCATACTCAGCTGTGGCTCAGTGTATAAATCAGCTTGTATCTTGTTTTTTATTTGGAATAAAAGCTGTAGACTTTCTTCTTTACAATAATTATTTGTGTTATGCAGCGGTGGCTGCATAAACTGGGTCTGATTCTTCATTATGGCATGTCATGCTCCTTGTGAAGTCAGTTAATCCAGCACAAAGTATGTGGAAGACACTAAAAAGGTGCTGAGATTAGCAGCCTTTTTAAACCCATTTTGTGTTCATTTTTATTGGGTTCTTGGTAAACTTAGCTGCAGGGAAATGGAGAAAGCCCTTTTTTTCAGTGAGCTGCTGTGAATACTAAGCAGTGTATTGTGGGAATAACAGAGTATGGAAATCATGGAATATTTATGTTCAATTAAAGTATAATTAAATTCAATTACTTCTGTACTTTATAGTAATGTGGCCGAAGTGGTTCTAGAGAGTCAGATTTGAACGTATAAAATATGAATATCTGGTGCATTTTATAGATGCAGCATATACAAATATATGTGCCAGAATGTGAATATTTATATAAAATATACATATATAACATATAAATTATTAATCCCCTTAAAGCGATTAAACGTGCAGAGATGTTACCGTGGGGAAGCCAAGTTCTTTCCTCCAAATAGCAACTATTCTGCATTTTCCCCTCCGAGCCGCTCTGTGCACTTCCTGCACGCTGCGCTCTCCTTGATAGATCCCGAGCTCACACAGGGTAGCCTCTGAAGCCAATGAACAATGAAATAACAAGTGAAAGTACTGTCTCTTGCTATTTTCCATGCATTTTGTTTCTGTTGGCATTCTGGATGCATGCTCTGGGCCCATCTCACAACACATTAATGTTTCTGTCTGGCTGCCTAGTCTTTTCGTCATGCTTGCTCTTTGAGTCTGGTCTCAGAATAGGGTCTTCAGACAGGATGCAAAGATTGGTGGAGGGCGGCCAAGGGACTGGATTGGGGATGTGGCTGAACTGATACATTTAGACGCATGCATGATTTGGGCGTGTTTCAGGCATTTCAATTCAGAAATCCAAAGAATTTGTTCCATTGCTATCTGGGCCAGAGCTTGAAGAGCAGCTATAATGAAATGAAATTATTCATTCTCTTGCATGGACTTTTGGTCTAGGAGCTTGTTAATTGTCAGAGGGACATGCCACGAGGGAGCATCTTTTATTCTCTTTCTACTTGTTTTGAACTAATTATGTAACTCTCCTTGTTGCTCAATACTGCTGACAAGAGCTGTACAACAAGCAAATGAGGAGGACGGGGAAGCACGGTTATTCAACCTGGACATGCAAATGAAAATACATTTCAGCTACTCACTGCATTTATGACCTTCATTAAGCATGGGAGAGTGGCTGAGCATGCATGCATCTGCTTGCACCTGGCCAAGGTCATAAACCCCAAAACGATGCATCGCCTTCCAGTGCAGGAGTGCAAAATGCAGCAAAAGCTACCGAAAGCTTTTACAGCTCTGTGCAGAGTTTGCTTTAATATTCATGGAGCGAAGATATCAAGACCTCCTCACAAAATTAACATACAAAAAGGGGACAGATTTAGATGTGAATGCTCTGTGAGCCACATCCCTGCAAGAATTATAGGTCATGGCTGCCAGTATTTATGTACCTGGATCTCTAAATTACAAGGGTGTGCAGATGCTGCACACTATTCATAAACTATATCAGCTTAATTTTATCCAGACCTGTTTATTATGCCATCTGTGACTATTTAATGTACGTGTTAAAAAAATTCCCCTTGGTGTAGTTGGTATTCAAAAGCAATCCCTACAGAGAGACCGAAGTACAGTTGCAAAACAGTGAGTATATATAAGCCAGTCACAAGTGCGTACAGGGTATATTTATTAAAACATTGCCAAATCCAGCCCAAACTAGGGTCAAACGACCTCCAAATTCTCCCTTGATCTTCAGAAGCTTTCAGTTTAAAAAATAAAAATTGTTTTGACCAGTTTGCCATTAGTGAAGACAGGGAATAAGGGATTTTGATGGATTTATTTGAGTGTATTTCAAGGTTCAAAAGCACAGGCTTTATTATGGGGATTGTAAGGTCTCAAACGCCTTCCTTTATTCCAAGAGCTTTGGCATATCAGAAAGAGCAATTCCTTTTTCAGCTACTTTATCAGCTGGGATTTTGAAACACTGCTCGTGTACTATTAACTTGCTCCTGTGTGTTGTGGGGAAACTGGAAGAGGTGCAACTCCAAGGCGTATGATTATTTGTCATATCTGAGATGGACAGAAATGTACTCACAGTGAGCAATGAAAATCACTGAGGATCCATGAAGCTCCACAGCTGTCGAGGTCAATCAAGTATTAGGATGAGAATGAGGCATGAGCAAACACTAGTACCTTGGTATTCAAGAGGGGAGAACTGCTTTTACCTGCTTTTAACTGAAGTCCCGGTGGACTTACTTCTGCATTTGGCCCACCTACACAGCTTCATCCTAGCTCCCATGTGACATCTGCCCCAGATCAGATCCAGTTGGGACTAGCTGACTAAAGCAGAAAATAAGAATCTGATCGCTTAAGTGCACGTCTACACAGTCATTAATGCACCATAATTACAGTACATTAAGTTTAGCACCTATAATAACAGGTACTAACTTAATGTGCCATGTGCTACTACTCATTAGTGCAGAAAAATGCTTTTTGTGTGGCACTTAATGCCCATTGGATTAATCTATGGCACATTAGCACGGTTTCTGCCAGCTGTGCTAATGCACAGTAGAATTAGTCCAATGGGCATTAAGCATTTGATGTAGATGCCCCCTAAGTGTATCAGAGCAATGGAGAGGACCAAGGATCTGCATCCCTCCCTTGGCCCTGTCCACTCCCCATAGCATGGCAGGGAACGGAGAGACTGCCAGTTGCTGGGGTGGGGAGAAAACCAGGCCCAGAATGAATCCCGGGAAGCCACATGGCTGTGGGGAGGGAACTTACCGGGGGGAGAGCTCAGTGGCAGTAGGTGGAGAGGCCAGTGGATTGGCCACCGTGAGCACTGGTAGGTGGATGAAACTGGGAGCAGGGGGAGAGAGGGAGCAGTGGTTTCTAGCTGCAACGATCCCAGATGTGAGTGACAGGAGCAATTAGCTCCTGTCTAAGATTGCGAACCCTCCAGGATTGCCCTGGAGTCTCCAGGAATTATATATAAATCTCCAGGAGACTGCTGAGAGGCACCTGGGAGATAAATGATAAGGCATTCATTAAAATAAATATTAAATGTTGAATCTGATGTATACAGTCATCCAGTGGGTTTTTAAAATGTCATAGTAACATATATTTGTCTTCTTTGACGTAAAGTCTACACACCGTAATCAATAACTGATATATGCAAGCATGCAGGCATGTTCATGTTGTGTGTTGAGGGCATGCTGGCATTACAGAAACCTCCGGGAATAGATTCAGAGCTGGCAACCCTACTCCCATCTTTTCTGTTATCTTCTATTTCTATTGAATCTGGTGGATGTGGAGGGAGCGTAGGGGTGGTGGAGCTCCCAGTCACCAATGCTCTGCTTTGAACACACAAGGCCACAAAACAGCTTGACCTTTAAAGAGGCAGGCTCTAAATTTGGACTCAGACTACAGTGACTGCCATGCCTTTTATTTTGGTGGATTGTATGGTGTAAAGGTAAACTGCCTCCTCTTGCACGATTTAACTTCAGCAACAAGTTGTGGAGGGTGAGAAAGGCAAGAGGTGGTGGGCACCTATAGGCCAATTTAGGTCAGGGAAGTATCCAGTCCCAGACACCTACCGCAGATGTGCCCACACTAAGTATGAACCTAATAATGGTGTCCCTTTGAGGGGCAGTAGCTGACTTCCATGGCCTTGCAGGTATGATTCCTATTGAAGGAGATATTCAAGATTTGGTGTCTGGGTACCATAGGTGCTGACTTTTATTTTTTTCCAGTTGGGGGAGAGGGGTTTGAAATGATGGATATGTGGAAAGTTTTACACATTTCAGGTGATGGCCTTCTTTCTGAGGGGGGCCAGGGCCCTCAGGCCCCCACGTACTCAGCACTTCTACATTGTTAATGAAATTTTCTTTTACTTGCACGTAACACAGCAGTCTTGGGACAGAGGTGGCCACAGTCAGCCAAGAGAGAATCCCCTTTTTCAGAATTCTCTCCCTAATCAGCAGCGTCGAATTTCCAAGAGCAGCTATATTTCTGTCTCTAATTAATGGTCATGTAAGAGTGATGTTGTAGCTGTAATGGCGCAGAAATTATTTAAGAGGCAAGACTTTCTTAGGATGATTCCTTTTATTGGCCCTCCTATGTAGCTAGGATAAAGTTAGACCAGGTTTTGAATGCAAGATGTTCTTCATTAGCATTTGAAAACTTGCCTAATTTTATCCCAAGTAGTTGGTCCAATAAAAGAGATCACCCTAAGAGATTCTTGCCTCTCCCCTATCTCTAATTAAGGCAAAGGATAAGCTACTAGAAAAAGGCAGTATTAATATGTATTAGGTGGAGTATATTCAATCGAGAGAAGGAATTACCTGCACCATCACACAAGGCATTTCAAATAATACATGCAGTTCTCATCATCAGTGTTTAAAAAAACACAACGAATCTGAAAACTTAAACTGGAAAAGGTTCAAAGAAGGGCCCCTAAGATGGGTGTGGGAATGGACACCTTATTTAGGAAATAAGATGAAAGGCGCGTTACTATTTTAGCTGAACACAATGGAGAGTAAGAAGGGATGCGATAACTTTTTACAAATACATCTGTGAGGTGAAGATTAGGGAGGAAGAATTTTTTAGGCAGAGATGCAGCCCAGGTCAAAAGCAAATGGCTCCCAGCTGGCTGCAGATGCATTTAGATTGGAAATTAGAAGA
>NW_017729025.1:6143286-6146038 GCF_001723915.1 Gavialis gangeticus | reverse complement strand
CTCCCAGCTGGCTGCAGATGCATTTAGATTGGAAATTAGAAGATGCCTAGCTATCCAAAGAGTTGTTTTGCAGCCGTCTTCCAAGCCAAATAGACGAGCAAAGAAGTTGACTTGCAGCAAGATTGAACTGGGTAAGATTATGGAAGGGATGACATGATAATATGGAGGGGGGTCCCACAATCCTTGTGTTTAATATGTGGACCCATGTGTTTGCAATCCCCCTAGGTCTGATTGGTAATAATCGGGAAAGTTTTGCTTGCCTGCGGGGTGTGGAGAAGGGTTCTTTGGGTAGGGTCCCTTGAGCACATATTGACCAATTCCTTCTCTGTCATGGCAGTGGCAGGGCTCTGGCTGCAAGCTCAACTCCCCTGCACATATTGGGTGTGATAGGGCATCCTGGGTGTTTCTGGCTTTGGGCCACACGGTTGCGTGTGACAGTTTGAAGTGGTGATTTTGGGCAGACCCTTTGGTTGACTGCAAATGCAACAGGCTGGTCCAAGAGGCCTGCCCAGTCCCGCAATCCTGTCATATCTCTGCTTGCCCTGGTTCTCCTCTACCCCTGCCATGTAGCGGCTTTCAACTCCGATTGCAGGTGCAATTCTCCCTGCTCTACTTGCCCTCCCCTCTCTTCAGGTGTCTGTCTGTATCTCACCTTCCACGACCTGTTCCCATTCACTGAGCAGGTCGCTGAAGAGAGGATCTAATCCAGGGGTGGCTAACCTGTGGCATGAGTGCCACAAGTGGCCTGTGTGTGTGGCATGGGGTAGAGGAGGGAGGGGGCAGGGAGCACACAGACAGGGAGCAGAAAGCAGAGCAGCAGCTTGGGCAACGGAAGGAGATCATGGTGGCACTTGGGGAGGTTGTGCGGCTTAATTTGTAGCACGCCTGCCAAGAAGGTGAGTCCCCTTTGGTCTAGCTGATAGGATGTGAGTTTTTACTGGACTTCCTGGTATGCTGCTTCCTGCTGCCTACATCCTCTTTTATTCATGTTGACTCTCTGTGTTGGACTTTTTCCTGCCTGCTTAATCTTTTATTTTTCTTTCCCTAAGCCAACCCTTTCCTCTTTATGCTTTTTAATCCTTCTGGGCAAGCCCAGAACGAATCTGGCTTTCCTTGTAGTCTGTTCAGACTCAGTTTTTCCCCAGACTTACTCACGGTTATTTTCTTTGTGTCTCTCCTTCTTCAGCATGAGCTCTGTCCTTTTCCCTGGCCAGAGTCCTCCTGCCCCTTCACTGTTGCGACCTTTCTCTTATACACCTCTAGGCCAAAGGGGTATGGCCTCCAGGTAGCATGGTTCTCCTTAAAAAGTTCTGCCCTTCTTCCCTGTAATGGGGATTAAAGGGGCCCCCACCAAAGAAACTGCAGGAGAAAACCAACACCCCAAATTTCTTCAAGGCTAATCTCTTCCACGCATTTTATGAAAGGGAATTTAGGATCATAGGAAAGTAAGGCTGGAAGAAACTTCTTGAGGTTATCAAGTCCAGCCTCCTGCTCATCCCTAACTAAAACACTCGACTTAAGTGGCTGTCAAACTGCTCTTGAAAATGTCCAGGGATAGAGATTTCACAACCTTTTTTGGTAGCCTGTTACAATGCTTAATTACTCCCAAAGCAGGTTTTTCCTTATCTCCAACCTACATTTCCCCCATTGCATTTTGAGGCCATTGTTCCTAACCCTGTCATAGCGAAGTGAGGCTGGAAGGGACCTCCAGAGGCCATCTAGTTCAGCCCCCTGACTGAGGCAGGATCAGCCCTGAGGCAGGATCATCTCTATCGGGGCGCTCTGCTCGGTGTCCCCTGGGAGAGCACTAGTTTTGACCGTATGACCTGCACGGGCACATCCCGTTTTCTCTTTTGTTGTCCCCGTAATTTATTGGCATTTTTAAGGCGCTGGTTGCCCTACCCAGTGGCGGCCCCATAGCGGTTTTAGGCTTTTAGCTTTTTACGCTTTTAAGCTTTTAGCCTTTTAGAAAACCGCCGACACGACACCAAGCACCGGACGCTGATGAGAAACCCCGATTCAGACTGTTTTACTTGATGTTACCGTGGTGCTGGTTGCCAACGCTGGACGCTGTCATGCGACGACGAGGACAGCCAGCCGGGACCTGCCCAGTTGAGGCGCAACATTGGGCCATTTCCGGGCCCCCACGTGGGACCCGAAAGACATTGACAACACGGCCGCCGACCGCCACCGACCCCCAGATCCCAGTGGCTTTGCCGTGATACAGCAGACATCAAATAGTCCTATCCAAACCACTCAAACTATCCCCAACAGCCAGAGAGACGTGTTTCTTTCCATCCTCTTTGTAATCTTCCTTCAGGCATTTGAAGACTGTTATCAAATCTCGCCTGAGTCTTCTCTTCTCCAGACTAAACAGCTCTAGTTCTTTCAGGCTTTCCTCACAAGTGACAGAAGACATATAAGACCATATAACTTGTAAAAGTAACAATGTGATATGACGACCCCTGCCATAACCATGTTATTCATTGTTAATGGAGGGTAACAATAAGGCATTAGTCAGATGCTTTAGTTGGGATCAGGCCCCAGTGTGCTAGATGCTGTACAAGGATGTAGGAAGATGTGCCCCTGACTCAAAGATCTTATGAACTGCAGAATAGGAAAAATGTCCCTTTTTTCCTCCCAAACAAGAAATTGAATCACCACCAAAATCTTGATTTTTCCAGACCATTTTGAAAACAGGATATTGCCTAATTCATTTTCCTTAGGACCAAGTCTATTCATTCCCCACAAG
>NW_017729025.1:6132051-6138286 GCF_001723915.1 Gavialis gangeticus | reverse complement strand
CATATAAGACCATATAACTTGTAAAAGTAACAATGTGATATGACGACACCTGCCATAACCATGTTATTCATTGTTAATGGAGGGTAACAATAAGGCATTAGTCAGATGCTTTAGTTGGGATCAGGCCCCAGTGTGCTAGATGCTGTACAAGGATGTAGGAAGATGTGCCCCTGACTCAAAGATCTTATGAACTGCAGAATAGGAAAAATGTCCCTTTTTTCCTCCCAAACAAGAAATTGAATCACCACCAAAATCTTGATTTTTCCAGACCATTTTGAAAACAGGATATTGCCTAATTCATTTTCCTTAGGACCAAGTCTATTCATTCCCCACAAGTTAGGCAGGAGCAAGGAACAGATATTCTGTTCCACCACCGAGTGTCAAATTCAAGTAAGATATCAGAGAAGATAAATACTTAAAGATAATAGAAATGAAAAAAAAAAAATGATAGAATAATAGGTGGGTGTGAGGGGGATAACAAGGGGAAAATTTTGGAGCGGTAGCAAAGTCCAGTGGGCAGGGGATTGGGCTGGGAGTAGGAAACCTGGCTTCTCTTTTCCAGCTCTTCGAATGATTTGGAGTCTGACCAGCGTTCTTCATGTAAGAGGCTACCTCTCAGCAGGCGTAGCACAAAGGAGCTCTGAGGTGTCAATACAAAATGAGTAGCAAGACAGTTGCTGCTGTTTTGATGGCCATGGCTTTGAGTGTGCTATGGTCACCCTTTCTGGATGATGTTTTTTGGCTGATTTTTTCAGCTAGCACCACTTCCTCCTACCACTTCTACTGCTCCTGGGTTTCCTTTGTTAATCAAGGTTCACTTTGCCTCTTCCCTGATGGCAGCTCTGTCTCCTGTTCTCTCCTTTTGGGCTTGGCGCCTCCTTTCATATGGTGCAGAGGCACAATATGCTCACTACACAGTGGAAGTGGAGTGGACAGAGAACATGAAGCCCTACTGCCTACTAAATCACTTGGATCCAGGGTAACACGACCCCATGAAAAACATGTAGTAACTTTGCTATATTACAAAGTTACTGTGTGGAATGTGTCAGATACTGGGTCCCATAGGCACTTTCCTCCTGGGGCAACTGCTTACTCTGTACAAACCAGTTCTGCCCCCAACCTACTTGTCCTGTGTTGTAACAACGGCTACTGTAGGCAGCTTGGCTGAGCTAGTCACGAGCCCCTTCCTGTCTATAGGGTACATTTACTGCTAAGTGGGCACATTTACCCATTCATTTGATCCGGGATCAGTTTACTCATGAGTAAACTACTCACAATTAAATGCTCCCAGGAAGATGTCTACACATGCAGGGAAGTGAGACCAGGTTTGCTGCTAATGGCAGCAAATTGCTCCCACTTCCTGGGGTCCTGCCATGGGCCACTGCCACCACCAGAGCTCAAGGCTCCTCCTGGGTGCTAGCCCAGGGGCTGGCAGGGAGCACCAGGCCAGGAGACAACTGTCTCCTTGTGGGAAATGAGACATTACAACATGCCTCTAAGGGCTGCCTGCTTCTGGGTAGGGGACAATGTCCCCCTGCCCTGGCAGCAGGGAGCTCCTGGCCACAGCTCCCCAAACAGGGACAGGGACAGGGACAGGGACAGGGACAGGGACAGGGACAGGGACAGGGACAGGGGACTTGAAAATAGCTGCAGGGGAGGGGCAGATCGCAACCCCCTTCCTTGATCTGCTGGCATGGCAGGGGGATGGGACCTATTCTACCCTGCAGCTCTTTCCCAGCCCTGTGCCTTGATCACCCGATCAGGGCCTGGAGCTGGGACCTGCCCCTCACCGGGACAGTTCCCAAACCCCAGCTGGCATGTGGGTGGAGGCTGGAGAACCTGTTCCCTGCTCAGCCCCATGAGTGTGGAACAAGCTCCCCAGCCTGTACCCCACCAGCAGGGAGCTCCCAGTGCCAGCTCTGCACCATGGAGCTGGCGATGGGAGACCCTTATGTCCCATCCCACTCTCTGCAGTTGCAATGGTGGAATAGGAGCTGGGAGATAAGGATTCATTGCCTTTGTCATGAGTTTTGTCTGTCAGCAGCTAGAGGTGCAGAGCCCCAAACCCCCCCACACCAATCTCCTTGACAGCTGGCAGGCTTTGTGGCCACATCAGGGGCCACCACCCCTGCAGTTTTCACCCTACTGCACCTTAACACACACAGTGTGACCCATGGCATGAGTTTTGCCTGTCTGCAGCTTGAGGTGCAGTTTCCCCCATACCCCTGCACCGATCTTCTTGAAACTTGGCAGGCTTTGTGGCCTCATCAAGGGCCACCACCCCTGCAGTTTTGACCCCCTGTGGTGTAACACATACATGTGACATGAGTTTTGCTTTCAAGAATTTGGGGTACAGTTCCCCCCAAACCCCTCCACCAATCTTCTTGAAACTTGGTAGGCTTCATGCTCTGAGAAGAGGATACCACCCTGCATGCTTCATCCAAATCAAACAAAAAACAACAAAGTTATAGATATTTCATTGATTCCCCATTATACCCTATGGCCGGATCTCCGAGGTGGCTCCAAAGCTTCAGAGCCGCTTCAGCTGCATCGAAGCAGAAACCCAGTCCGGAGCTCAGGATCAAATCACAGCCATTTGAAGTGGCCGGATCCGAAGCCAGATAGGATCACTTCTGACTTGCACAGGCCTAATGATCAGCATCCATTATCTTTAAACTAGCGACTGATGGCCTTTATCTGATATTCAATCACTTCAAATAAGGTGATATCATCCTTGTAATCTAGCATAGGTAATTATACTTTTTAAGGCTTCGTCTAATTTAAACTCTGAGTAACACACTTGTAATTATAACCAGTTAGAGAGCATTTACTTGATGAGTTATATAGGAATTTAGAATGAGTATTTTCTTGGCAAGTTGTGTTGTGTGTCCTGTCCGCTGTAGACACAGGGAGTAACTAATCACCATCCTCATTCTAACAATGTGTTGTGTATTTGAAGCTTATCATGAGAAGCCCCTCAGTCATCTTTTTTCTGGACTAAATAGTCCCTTGTCTTTCAACCTTTCCTCCTAAGTCAAGTTTTCTAGACTTCTACTTATGTTTTTGCTTTTCTCTGGGCTCTTCACTTGACCTACATGGTTCTTGAAGTGCAGTGACCAAAATTGGACACTGTACTTAGAGGTGGACTCACCAGTTCTAAACAGGGTAAAAAAATCACTTCCTGTGACTGGGTTGCGACTCCTCGTAGTACATCCCATCATGCTGTTAGCTTCTTTTGCAACCATAGCACGCTGTTGACTTGCATTCATCTTACTGTGAGCTATAATCCCCAGGTCCTTTTCAGGAGTTCTGCAGTTTAGCCCATTTCTCCCCATTTTGTACCTGTTCATGTCCCTGTTGTTTCCTAAGGGCAGGACTGTGTATTTGTCCTTATTGAATTTCATCCTATTTAATTCAGACCATTTTTCCAATTTATCAGGGTCACTTTGAATCTTGATTGTGTCCTCCTGTTTTGTAAGAATGGCCTGTAGCTAGTTATCCCAACAGAATAATTTCTTCTGAATTAACAGGGCACTGTTTCACCACACAGACACTTCCTTAGAACAACAAAGTTTCACAGTGAATGGTTTATTTCAGTCAATAAAAAGCTGATGGGTAGCTGTAAAGGTCAAGTTGTCTAATATCCTCTGTGGTAACAGCATGCGAGTGAGGGTTACAGAGATTAATAGAAAAATGTTTAAATAACTCCTGTTATTCAAACAGTTTGGAATATTTTTTTTTTGTTTCTTAACCCTGAAACCACTGTAGAACATGTTTTGTGGAAGAGAAGTGATAATTAAGAATGCTAAATAATAAGTTATTTCATAAATATTAATGAGAAGCAGGGTTTCAGTTTGCAGTGGCATTGCGGGCAGATAAGTTTGTGCTCCAACGCTCGGTAAAGTTGTAGCGGAGACATCTTTCCATGGAGTATGATGGGCTTTGGCTTGTGCCCTATGCTAGGTAGAGGAGAACTCCACAGATGATATTGAGGTAATAATGGATCTGTTGGCTACAAAGGACCAAACCTTAGGATCATCATAAATTCTAGTTTATTGGATGGGATGTGAAGTTAACAATAAAACCATAAATGCCGACTGTGAGTTGGGGGGGGCTGCATGCACGCGCATGCGCACACACACATACACACACTCATTCAAACTCATGTCATTCAAACCCATGTAGTATAGTGTATAGTGACTGCGGTAGTGATTGTGAGGACACTGGTGTCAGGATATCTACCTGCCAGAGGCCCTGGAGTCTGCTATCAATGGTCAGCTTCCTTCAAGATGATGTCTTCTCCAAAAGGGGGTCACCTGCTTGCCCTTCTGCCTCAGTAGGCCAGGTGCTGGATGAAAGGACACTACTGAGGGTCACACTTCACTGCCTTTGATCCCTTTCTGGTAGACTTGTGTGATTCCCCAGCATCATCTTGGCTGCCAGATCTGGAGGTTGTTGGTCCATGTGGGTCTTGAGTAGTGCATGACAGCTGTTAGTCACAGGGGTTTCTGCCTGCTGGTACCTGAAGTTTTGGGAGTCCACCCTTGACTCATTGACTTAATGGCTGTATTGTTATGGGTTACAGGAATAGTCAATAGGGTGGGTGCTCAGTTCCAGGGATCAGTTCCTTGGCTTGATTAGCCTAAAATGGCTTGTAGAGGTTTGTAATGCTAAGTTTCTCTGGCTAGGTTATTGTCAGTTAACAGCCAGAGGCTCTTGCTTTGTCTTCAGTCATCTACTGATTCATCATATATACTTGCACTTGCTCCAGGGAGACCAGCTCAATACAGCAATACAATGCCAGTGATTACAATTCCAATGCATTCTTACAATAACAGTTCTAGTAATACAAGGTATGACTTAACTTTAAACAAAAATACATTTGTTAAAAGTTAAAAGGTATAAAATATAAAATACTGAATGCCAGGGTAAAGATGAGACAGATGAAATATAAAAATGCACTGTGAGGTAGTGAGGATCAAACACTAAGTGAATTAGGTTGATGCAGTAGACTGATTTAGCATAAACTTTAGACAGATATGGGAAGTTTGCTTTGGGAAATAGGTTTTAATCAAAGGGGGAGCGTGTTCACCAGGATTTATTTACTGTCATGTTTTCAGTGTGCATTCGCGTGTCTTGTCTATTACAGGCTTTGCTTTAAAGTGGATATTTTAGTTCTTTTGCTTTCTTTAGTGGCACTAAGCTTAATGGATATGTAGATGTAGTATGCATGTTTCTCCTACAGAAGGCCACTTCTGGCCTGAACTGAGCCTTGCCGCACCCATGCAATGAGTGTGCTAGATCTCTGCCAACACGTAAAAGGAGAAAGAAATGCACAAAATGGGGTGGGGTGGTACAGGCAAGATGGGGCTTCTGTTATATTAGTGTCCAGAAAGGAAATGTATGAAGGGGGTTTTCTGCTACCAATCTTACTGAGATACCAAGGTTTGGATTAGATGAGCTTCCACAAATGCAAATGTTTATCCATGGTGTACTTGGTACACTTGGCACACTTCCAGTTGGTCTGATAAAAGGTATCATTTTTGGAACCAAGAGTTCTAGTTTTTTGTATCTCTATAAGGTTTATCAGTAGCATTTGGCAGCTTCTCAGATTTTCAGCAGATACCAGCTCAGTTCAGAGTCAGAGCTGAAAACCAAACTGTTAGGATGCAGATTCTGTCTAGGGACAACCATGGGCATCCATTACCTTATGTACCCACAGGTTTCCTGAATTTATCTTTGCAAAACCCTTTGGGCCATGGTAATCATAGACTCATAGACAATGAGGGCTAGAAGGGACCTCAGGAGGTCACATCTAGTCTAACCCCATGCTCAAAGCAGGACCAGCCCCAGCTTAAGCATCCCAGCCAAGGCTTTATCTAGGCAAGTCTTAAAAACCTCCAAGTATGGAGCTCCCACAATCTCTCTGGGTAGCCCATTCCTGTGCTTACTATCCTCCATGTGAGAAAATGTTTCCAAACATCAACTTTCCTCAACTTTCCTTGCTGCAGCTTGAGCCCATTGCTCCTTGTTCTGTCACCTGTCACCACTGAGACCAGTCAAGCTCCATCCTCATTGCAACCCCCTGCAGGGAGTTGAAAGCTGCAATTAAATCCCCTCTCAATCTCCTCTTCTCCAGACTAAATAAGCTCAGTTCCCTCAGCCTGTCCTCATAAGTCATGTCCCCCAGGCCCCAATCATTTTCATTGCTCTCCACTGGACTCTCTCCAATTTT
>NW_017729025.1:6112922-6127051 GCF_001723915.1 Gavialis gangeticus | reverse complement strand
GGCACCAAGGGCACACTGCTGGCTCCTGTTCAGCTTCTTGTCCCCTGTCACCCTCAGGTCCTTTTCTGCAGAGCTGCTGCCCAGCCTGTACCGGTGCACAGGTCCCTATCTGCTACTGGTACATGGGATTAGTCCTACTCAGACATGGGGAACATGAAGTACAACCAGTTAAGTGGCCTTCCTTATGGGAAAAAGATGTCTGGAATAGGGGAACCAGACCCGGATATCATCAGGACTAGTGTAGGGGTTGTAATTTATCTCTCCCTTTCCTGCCAAAAAATGTGTAATATTCATTTTAGAGTTGGAGGTTATTAAATGTTTTTGGCAGATTAAAATGCCTGTGTGTTTCCCCTAGTAGAAAATATTGTCTTTCAGTTGGTTGGTAACATTTGCAGTGATAAATAGCTAACTAGAGATTTGAAATGTGTACACTGTAACCACCCATATATTTCATTATGCTCAGTCCAATAACACTTTGGTAATGTTCCCCAAGCTCAAGGCATAAGGAGGAATCCAAGATCTGGAAGCAACGCACCCTTACATCCAGGCCCAGAGCTGCATGATCTCTGAACCCAGGTCTGTATTTCCATCTGCTCTCTCTTCTGGCTCCTTCCCTGCCCTGATGACATCTGAGAAGCATCCTCCCTTTGTATTCCTCTACCTGGAGGCATTGCCTACCCAACTTGGTTACATTTTATTTCTCTGAAATAAATCTCGCACCATGGAGAGCTTCCTTTTTAACATGTTTTGACCATGCAATTCCGACTTGATACTGCCCCTCCTTTGTATGTTTTGCTTCAAGTCCCTGTGCTGCCTTGGGATTTTTTTTATCCTTCCTTCCTCCATTCTTCATTTCACACATGTCACGTCTGGTGTAATGTTTTTTGGTCATGACTAGGATTTGGTAATACTTTAGAACATATTTTTGGCTATTTCTAAAATGAAATACTATGTTTTCTCTTTGGTTTTCATGACTTTCTTTTCACCCCTTATTCTTTTTCATAGACGATTTGTTCATAAAGAATCATTTTATATAAGTGACGTGTTCATAAGGATGCTTGTAGACACTGGAAGTCTCTACTCAAGTGAACCTTTGAATGGGTAGCTGTCTTGAAATCTCTGCTGTCTTCCCCCCTCCGTTAAGTTGGTTCAAAACAGGACGGTCTTCTGATGATTAAATGATGTATGTACTATATTTCATGTTTATATCTAAGATTCATTTGATTGTTGACAATCTCCTGGCCTCCAGCTATGTCTCCTGGTATAGAGACACTTTGGAGAAGTATTTAGCTAAGCCATTGTAAAAGATCATGGAGATACTTTTATATATTCTTAGCACTGATATCGATGTGAGCTTTTGGGGCTAGAAACTAACTTTTATACTGAATGCGTGTACAGTGTCTCGCACACACAGCTCTGATCTCACCTGGGACCTCTGAGTGAAATTGGGAATAGAAATGAGCATAATAATATATAGTAGGGCCCAAAGGCTCCATTGTGACAGATGCTTCACAAATAAGTACAAAGTCATGGTCTCTGCCTTGGCAGGATTACAGCTTAGAAATGCCAAGCCATTTAACAGTCCTGACACATAATAAGGGCTTGATGCAAAGCCCATAGACTCACTGGGAGATTTTTCCGTTGGCTTCAGTGATCTTGGATTTAAGCCCTAAACACTGAGCTGTAACAAGGCTGAGTACAAATTGGTGCAGGTTTTCCAGGCATAACTTGCAATAATTTCATTTTACTTAACAGGGTGAAAAAGGTGGTTTGCTATTTGACATTAAGTCATGTGAGAGATTTTTTTGGAAAAAGTATTTACTGCAGAGAGCTGCAGAAACCATCTGCTGGCCCCAAGGCCATTTGAACACATGGTTGGAAGGGGGCAACCATGATTTACAAAAGTTTGAACAAATTTTGTTGCTCTCCCTGGAGGAGGAAGGAGCGATCGCAGACAGCCAGCATGGCTTTATGAAAAGCAAATTGTATTAAACAAACCTGATCTCGTACTCTGACAAAGTAACTACATGGGTGGATGAAGGGAATGTGGCAGAAATAGTGCATCTGGACTTCAGCAAGGCTTTTGACCAGGGCCCACACAACCTTCTCCTAAACAAATTGGAGAAATGTGGGCTGGAGAAAACTACTACAAGGTGGATAGATAACTGGCTCAATAGCTGCAAGCAAACATGAATTATTAACGGGTCCATGTCAGAATGGCAGGAGGTTTTGAACGGAGTCCCACAGGGGTCTGTCCTGGGCCCAGTGCTGCTCATGTTTATTAATGACTTTATAATGTGTTTATTAATGATTTAGATGCTGGTATAGAAAGCTTCTTGAGCAAGTTTGCAGACAACACAAAACTGGGAAAGGATTGTGAACACGTTGAAGGATGTGAGCACAATTCAGGGAGATCACGACAGATCGGCACATTGCACTGGAGCTAACGGGATGAAGTTGAATGTGGACAAATGCATGGTGCTGCACTTTGGGAGGAATATTCAAAAACACAAATATAAAATGGGGGGCACCTGGCTGCATGGCAGCATTATAGATGAGGACTTTGAAATCTTGGTAAACCACAGACTCCATGCGGGCCTGCAGTTAGATGCAACTGCACAAAAGATGAATGTGGTTTTGGGCTGCATCAGTGGAAGTATTAGGTGCAGGGCAGGAGGTGATAGTGCCTCTCTACTCAGCATTGGTTAGGCCACATTTGGATACTGTGTGCAGTTCTGGGCTCTGCATTTTAAAAAGGACATGGAGACATTAGGGTTCAGAGGCAGCAACAAAGATGATCGAGGGCTTGGAAGACAAGTTATACGAGGAGAGGCTGAATGAGTTGGGCATGTTCAGCTTGCAGAAAAGGTTCTTAAGGGGATGTGATAGCAGCCTTCAAATAATTGAAGGGCTGCCATAAAGAAGAGGGAAAGCACCTTTTCTTTTTTGCTGCAGAAAGGAGAACATAGACCAATGGCTTGAAGATGCAGCAAAGTAAGTTTAGATTGGAAGCTGGAAACACCGTTAGAAAAGCGAGGCAGGGGGATAGATGCCTAGGGGAGTTGTGGACTCTCCATCACTGGAGGTGTTCAAGAAGAGGTTGGACAGCTACTGGTCAGGGATGATCTAGGCATAGCGATGCCTATATTTTACCTTGGGTATTTCACATACTTGTGGGCTTTGCTGGTTCCCCCCTGCTTTTCTGCGATATATGTCTGGGTGTTTTTAAGCCTCCCCAGAGGCATTGCGTGTTGGCTGAAGCCAAGGCTGGGGACTTCGACTGGGCAGTGCCAATGCTCCTGCTGGGAGCAAAGCTGGAGGTTCCTGGCTAGAGGGTCTTGCTCCTCCACTCAGGATTAGATTGATCACCATGTCTGGGGTCAGGAAGGACTGTTACCCCATGGTCAGATTGGTACAGACTGGGGGAGGAGGGTAGTGGGGGCACAGGCTCTACCCAGGACCTCTTGAGTATATATTGACAACATTTTGTAGAAGCGGGACATTGGCTGATGTGGTTCCCCTGCCACAAGAAAAGCAGGGGGGTTCCCCTACCACAATCTTTTCTTGTGGCAGGTTAGGGCATTAGGTCTGTGTTGTATTAGGATTGATGTTAGTTTTATGAAGAGTTTAGATTATGGACTTGTATAGGATGGTTTGGAGAGGGATGATCTTGCCTCAGGCTGGGGGTTGGACTAGATGTCCTCTGGAGCTTTCTTCCAGCCCTACTTCCTTATGACTCTATACCAGTGCTTCCCAAAGTTTTCCTTAACATGACCCCATTTATGACCCCATTTCCTCAGCATGGCTCCTCACTCCCAACTCACAGCCTTCCACCCCCCCGGGGACCCCTCATTCCCAGTCCACTCCTGGACCTCTGAAGCCCAGAGGGAAGGATCTGGTGCAGAACAGAGTGCCACGCCACAACCCCATCCACAGATGTTGTGACCCCATTTGGGGTCACAACCCACAGTTTGGGAACCACTGCTATGCACACAGAGTAGAAGGCAAAATAATGACGATGCTTCACCAATACTCAAGTGAGCTTTTCCACTTACTTCTGCATTGAAGATTTAAGTGTGATAGATGGATTCATGTCAAGTGATCACTGGCTTGTTCCCATTGTACTGATTGCTGTTAAGTCTTTTTCAGCGCACCTTTTTTTTCAGTTTGCAGAAAAAAAGAGCAAATGGTTAAATTGCTTGAAACTGAAAGAATTTAGCCTTTCGAATTACCCGTGCAGAGTGACTGGGGGACCTTTGCTTGACTTTTGTTTTACAGCGTATTAATTTTGGCTGTAAATGTCCTATCTTGTAGGTAAAAAAGAAGAACCATGTAACAGGGGTCATACTGCATTGCTGAGAGGGTGAGGGATGGAGAAGGGTCTGGTTTGTGGACCCTGGGAACCATAGTCAGGCCCTTAGTTAGAGAAAGTGAAGCCCCTCAATGGAAGACGAGTTCATAGACTGGCACCCTGGCCAGTTGACATCAGTCTCCCAAAGCAATCTTTTATAACATGGCAGATGAGATGGGATAGGATGTCAGGGGCCAGAGAGTGGGAAGCAGGCTGGAGCAGGCCCCTGGGGGTGGGGAGTGACACCCCAGGTCTGCTACAGACTGATTGGCCTACATGATAGGGTGGCAGATGTGTGTTTAGCTAAGGGCATGAAGAGATAGCAACTCCTGGTTGGCAGGATTACAGTTTCTAACCCCAAACTAAGTCAGCATAAGCCCAAGCAAAGCCAAGCTGCCCGTAGAGGACCGTTGTCATTTTAGCTTCACTCGTTCCAGGGAATGCTGTAGCTAAAGCTTGTATCTGAGTCCGTCTGACGAATTCCCAACTCCCAACTAAGGCAGTTAATGTCTGCAGGGTCCAGTATCCTCTCAAAAGCAACACACTGCTTTGCTTTCCTTCCCACCCTGTACCCTGGGCTAACGTAGGCTGCACGACCAACTCTGTCCTAGATTATACCAACATACCCCAATTATGTTCCATGTAGCTACCAAGCATGGGGTCCCATATCCTCTTTCATCTCTACAACCAATGGAACTGACTATAATTTTTAAGATTCACTACTAAAGTTTTTTAAAGTCTGGCAGGAAAACTTCTTCCCTTGGCATCTGCTGAATCTCCACTTGAGGGCTTTCCTGATGTAGCTTTGCTGGCACAGCTCAAGTGTGGCAGAGGCTCTGTGGAGGAGACTACTCATGCTTTAGCTGGCTTTGAGCTGCTGTGTCTGTCATTCTTTTAGGGAAAAACTTAAGAAAAGAAGTGAGGAGAGCCAAAGTGAGAGTGCCGATTTCTGTCTCTGGTAGTAGCCTTGCCTCTCGAAAAATTCGTGCATAGTGCATGATGCTTGACAGTCAGAGACCTTGCAAATCATTCCAGTGTTATTCTGTTTAAGGTTGTAAAAACTGGAGTGGTTTTGCCTGGGTCAGCCAGATTTGTGTTACAGACCAAAACAAAAAAGGGAAAATAAAAAATGAAGAGGGGAAAGAAAATGATATACTAAGAAAGGCTCGCAGTGGGAAAATTGCATCCATATTTTAGATACTCATCAAGAATTGGCCAAAGCCAATGAAAGGGGCAGGTAATTTGATCTCCTCTGGCCCTTTCTGGTCAAGATGTCTTTCTTCAGGGTTAAGGTAATATCATGGTGTATCCTGGCTTTCTTGGAGAGGACAGACACAACATCTGGTCCATGAAGTGGCCCCATTGGCTCTTTCAGGTAACCCACAGATAGACTGAGTAGGTTGTAATTTCCTCTCTTACACAGTGGAAGAGCAGAGCATTGGAATAAGGTGTCATTGGCCCTGAGCAGATGAAACATTTACTCTGGTGTAATAGATGTTACACTGATAAAAAAGAATAGGAGACAGATGACACAAACCCCCAAACCAGAAGAACTTTACCCAGGGTGTGTCTATACAAGACACTTTACTGTGAAGTAGATTTGTCTACTGTGCAGTAAAGCATCACCATCTACATGTGTTCACATTTACTGCACAGTAAATCAGTCTACTGTGCAGTTAGCTACTACAGATAAATATAGGCAGTAAACTAAGTATCTACTGTGCAGTAAAACACGTGTAGATAATGGCCAGGAGCAAATGTGCTGGTCAGCCTAGCCAAAAGGGGACCACAGGGGACAGGGAGCTCTCTGTCCCCAGTCCTGGTGCTGCTCAGCTCCCCAGGTCCCCCCAGCTCCCCCTGTCCCTGATCCCTGTGTGCAGCTGGCTGCCCTGGGGAGTGAGTGAGGGTTGGGAATCTAACCCTTGCTTGTCCCCTAAATCAGCCAGCTCCACACAGGGATTCACAGCCCCCGCTCACTCCCCAGAGCAGCCATCTCCACCCAGTACAGAGCTGGCTGCTCTAGGAGACAAGTGAGGACTGGATTCCCAGCCCTCATTTGCTCCCCAGAGCAGCCAACTCCTGCCACCGGGCAGGAGGCTCATTTGCAGCTGCCCCACACCCCAGACAGCTTCCAGCAAGCTCTCTCCTGGCCCCATGCACATCAGGTCCCCTTTCAATGTGCATAGGGCCAGGAAGCAGCTGCTGCTGCAGCTGGCAGAGCTCTCCTGGGTCTGTGCTCACTGGGACCACCCCATGCCCCTTGCCAGCCCCTAGGTCAGCAGGGGCAGGGGGAGCCTGGGGCTCCCCCTCACTGCTGCAGGGGCACAGAGCAGGGTGGGAGAAGCCCTGTACTGGGCTGCTCTTATTGGAAGCAAAATCTGCTCCCAAGAGGGAGCACATGTGGACATGCTCTCCTATAGGCTTACTGCGCAGTATTTTTACTGTGCAATAAACCAACTTTGGACTAATAGCATGTGTAGATGTGTCCCCAGTCTACTGGAGAACTACTCCTGAAAACACTGGGGTGAAACTCTACCAGTATAAATTAATCCAGTATAGGTATCATCTGTTCATGTCCATCTTGGAATATGTATTTGTTAAAGTCAAACAGGCTATCGCTTGTTCCCCCTCTGTCTAGTGCTGAGGGGCAATAGTAACCATCCCTGCAGAGCTGCAGTGTCCATTTTTTCCTGATTCCAGTTCAGTTTACACTGGTAGACACAAGACAATTGGTAAGAAAGACGATGTTGGTGAAAACCTGTTCCAGTTCAGTGGTAAAGTAAAGGGAGAAATCACAGATAAAAAATAATATGCAATGAATGGCAAAGGAATAAATAGATGGGAGTTGATATAAACTGGATGTTGTGAAGTGAAATAAATTAGTTGGGTAATGTAAAGACATTTGGGAAAAATTAATGACTGGCAGTTCTAAGGATAATAAGCAAGAGATTTTTAAGTGTATTAGAAATAAAAGAAATCCTACTGGTGACCTAGACCTAAGCCAGATGGACATTATTAAATTGTTAATGATGAGGCTTAATGAATATTTCTATGGTATACTTGGAAAGGCAGGATGATATACTCATTTCATGAGGAGTTGTAATTTTTGACAGTCCTCTAGTAACTGAAAACTGATGCAAGATGCAGTTATTAAAGAGTAAGAACCTAATTAATGCCAGTCAGTGGAAAAAGAGACCTTGAGAAACAAACCTGAATTCATTCCTTGATGAGGCTGCAGATTTAATTGAAAAGGGTGGACCTTTGGGAGACATTTGATGTAGTACAGCATGCCATTCTGATTTTAAAAACAGCACAACATAATAGCAGTACAGTAACCAAAAAGTGGATTAAGAACCAGCTGAACAAAAGCTCTCAAGAGGCAGAATTTATGGGCTTGGTGCTAGGCACAGCAGTATTCAGTCTTCTCATCAATGATCTGGAGGTAAATGTAAAAATTACTGCTCATAACATATCCGGATGATAGAAGGATTGTTGGGGGATTGAAGGGAAGCTCTCTATCCCCAGATTGGAACAAATGGAGCCTACTTTGTTGGACAGGGCCCTGGCATAAAGAGAGAGCACACCTCTCTTTTCAAGAGAATCATCTTATTGGGAAGCTAAACGTAAGTTTAACTAGCATTCAAATCATCAATGGAAATGCAAAAACATACTCGTGCCTGGGAGAATGGGTGTTGGTTGGACCCCAGTACCTCTGAGCTCTTGTTCAGTTCTTCCAACAGTTCGTATCTATGATTTCCAACTTCTCCCAGGTTTACAATCATATATCATACAGGTATATCTATATAGATATATGATATTTGTGTGTGTGTAATAGTGTGTGTATATTAACACACATCATTATTAATGACATGCATCTATCTACAACCTCACTGGGTATATCTTAATAAAAGGGGTTGATCATGAAGACCCTCTTCCCAACTAAGTAAAGAATTTATGATAAATACGTAACAGCGTTTAAGTAGGATGGCCCCAGAGGTTATCAGTTAGGTTTTGACCCTTGACAATGAGTGCTATTCCTTATGGTCTAATGGGTTTTGCTTGCTTTGTTTGGGTGACTATAGTCAAACACTTTCAATGCTTTCAATGCTAAGTCAATGCTTTCTTGGTTGCATCAGCAAAACCATGGACTCTCACCTTGCAAGCCTGTGTGTCTACGTGGTTGCCCCCCAAAGTTTGTTTCCACCTTTATATAATGGAGGATTTATACAAGATGGAAGCACTTACGCCAAGGCCTCTAACGTGTTCTTTACAGTGATGAAGAGTGGTGAGGAGAGACCAATGAGAGAGAGAAAAACCCAGATTTCTTGATAATCTGTGTTTATCAAAAAGTACATTAGGAAGTGATCTGATAAGTCAAGAAGCACAGCCCAGTCCACCCCTTTGGCGCTGAACATGCCCAAGTCATAAATAGGACATTGAAGTTAGCCTGGGGGGACCTCAGTATTGTCCCACTCAAGCTCCTTGTGCCTAATTACAGCCACAGCAAGGGGAAGTTTTGCTGCTTCATCGCCATGCCTGATGCCTGCGGATTAGGTGCAGTGGCATGCTGGGAAAGCCCTTCAGGGTCTTCAATTCAGGACCAGGCATCTTTCTGAAAGAGAGATGTAGAACGACAGGAGGTGCTGTGCTCAGAACTGATAACATTTAATGGCCTCTGTGTTATCCAAGCAATCAGACTAGACGAGCTGTTGGCCTTTTCTAGACTTGCACTCTAGGAATAATTCTCTGTCCAGTCAGCACGAGCAACCAGACCTGACATCCTCCAAGACCTGCTGTTAATCTCACGTGGCAGGAGACAGGAGTTCTGGGGCCGTTCATCTCCAGCTCGCTGGTGACATAATAGCACCCTGACATTGCCTACGTACCAGTTGTATCGGTTCTGTTTTTTACTTGAATGTTGCATGATAGTTATGGCACTGTGCAAGTCATGAATACCTCTTGAAATGGCTTGTGCAGTTAAGCAGAGTGTTGGCTTTGCTGATGAGCAGGGATCCTGGTTTTCTCTGATTCTAAAAAAAATTTTAGTACCCCCAAATCCACATTTTTCCCTTAACAAATTGAAACACCACTGCGCATATATATCTATATATTGGTGGCATTTCATTTTAATCATGGAAAAAATGTGAATTTTGGATTTTTTTTTTTAACCCAAAAATTGGGGATTTTTTTTTTAAATCAGAAAAAAGCAGGATCCCTGCAGATGAGGAGAAAGGGACTTTCTGAAAACTATCGGTCTTTTACAAGCGTGTCGAGGACAGGTGCCGCCTGCATCAAGGATCAAACGCACCAAAAGCTGCAGAGAAGGAGAGGGATTTTTTTCTCTTTTCTAATAATACGGGATGACTTTGTGCTGGGGACGGTTCAGTCTAAAGTACCAGGTTCCTCAAGGCATTGTAGGGAGTTTCCTAAAGCACCTGATTGGGGACAGATAAAAAACAGGGAGAAGTGAAACTCAGCTCATTCATTCTGGGCACCTTGGCTAGCTGGAGTTTGTGTAGGGAGGCTGGAGGAGGCAAGACTTGAATCCTGGCTATTTACAAGTTGCGTGGAGGATGGGAAGCAAAAAGAGAAGGCCCCAATTTTCCCATTGTGTACTTGAGAGCATTTTTTTTCTGAGATGTTTGTATGCCAGGGCATAGGGAAGGTGGTCACTACAGTCCTCGCTCGCCTTCAAATCTGTAAGTCACCTTGGTTTGCCCTCTACACCTCTCTTTTCTACTTGCACATGTGCCATCTTCATGTTCTGTTTGCTATAGGCCGAGAGCTCTTCTTTATTTTGTCCCTCTTAAAACTTTACACAGTGCTTTCAGATGATTCATTATAGATGATAATGTTAGCAACTGCTTCCAACAGGGTACACTGGCCAGGGCACATGCCTGGTTTACACATATTATTATGCTATAAACCCTGCTGAACTGGAGCTATAATACCAGTCTGTTAAATTGGAATGGATTTTTTTTTCAGATGAAAAATGGAGCGAAAACTTTAGCCTTTATTAGTAGAGGTGCCATTTCCAACACTGAAAAGAGTAATAAATAACTTTGGTTTCCTGATTCACAAAGCATCCAAATATTGTAATCTTTAGGTATGAGAGAAGCTGAATGGGATTCAAGTTTCTGTCTGGAAATCCTCAGTGTCCTTGAAGTTTTGCTTCCACTTGGAACTAAAAACCAAGTCAAACTCCATCCTTATGGTGGCACGTTCAAATCAGTTTAAATGCCCTCCCCTCCAAATCTGCATATAACACACTGTAAGTCTTCCACATATTGATCGGACATGAATTTGCCTATTCGGAATGGAAAAGGAAGGAAAACCATGGCTGGGTGCTAATAGATGTGGAGTTGGCAGCCGGACTGTTTTGGATTCTTTTTTCATTTTCTGCACTGTGTGATGTGATTGTATCATTTCCTGCTAGTTCAAGCAGAATGACCTTTTATACTGAACAGCCAGGAATAAAGATGATGCATGTCACTTAAGACTCAGTTCCCATTTTTAAATATCACACTGTAGCAAAAGGAAGGAATAGAGGATCTGGTATTGTCAGGTACTGGCTGCATCACTGCAGCAAACACGAATCTAGCCCTTAAATAAGAAGTCCTAACTTTTATTGAGTCTCATTCATGTGTATCTGTATGGCCAAGGATGAGTACATTTGGTTAACAGTCATTTTCTGATACATACAGCATCTGTCTCTGTTGCACTTCAGTTAAACTAACAGTGTCTTCATGATCAGAAGGAAGATTTTTCCTCTTCTTCACAGAATAAAGGCTATTAAAAGTCTGTCTATCTATCTATCTATCTATCTATCTATCTATCTATCTATCTATCTATCTATCTATCTATCTATCTATCTATCTATCTATCTATCTATCTATCTATCTATCTATCTATCTATCTATCTATCTATCTATCTATCTATCTATCTATCTATCTATCTATCTATCTATCTATCTATCTATCTATCTATCTATCTATCTATCTATCTATCTATCTATCTATCTATCTATCTATCTATCTATCTATCTATCTATCTATCTATCTATCTATCTATCTATCTATCTATCTATCTATCTATCTATCTATCTATCTATCTATCTATCTATCTATCTATCTATCTGTCTGTCTATCTATCTATCTATCTATCTATCTATCTATCTATCTATCTATCTATCTATCTGTCTGTCTGTCTGTCTGTCACTGTCTAATGTCTAAAAAAAGGAAAAGTGCCAAGTCTGGCAATTATTTCTCCCAGGAGGTAACATGGCACATTGGTTAACCCTCAATTTCCTTGAAAGGAGAATGAGACAATAATGAGATCAAGTTGACTTCCCTTTCATTTTCTCTCCTGTCATGATAGCAGAATAGACTGGTTTCAGTGCAAGCCTTTTTTTATTTTTTATTTTAAGCTCTCCAAGCACATGTTGGCAAGAGCTGGAATTTTGCTTTCTGGGAGCATATTAAGATGGGACTAAAATAAAGCCACTTTAGCATGGTAAGGCAACTTTGGGTTAGGAAATATTTTTTATTCTCTGTTTCCTAGTGCTTTGTCAATGTTTCCTAGAAGTCTATTCATCTCCACGCAGGAAAAAAAAATGTCTGAAATATTTGTATGATACAAGGAATTTTGATGTTTTTAGTAGATTTTCTAAGGGTTGGCTTGGCTTCAGTAGACCTGAGGAAGCCTTTGCTAGTATTCCTAAGGTCTACAAAATCTAACCCTCAGAAAATAATGTGCCATCTCCAGTAGATACATTTCTTTTCTGTATTAGTTCAGATAAAAAATCCTGCGGTTTATAGTTATAGCCACTGTTAAATGGAGCATTACTTCAATATCGCACTGTCTATAATGTTATGAAGTCCTTTTGGTATTTAGATATTGATACATATGTTGATATATATATGCACCCATAATGATGTTATATGGATGGTCTAAATCAACACGTGTAGACAAGCAGGGGAATTAAAGAGCACGGTATCACTTGTGTATCCAGTGGCAACAATCTTGTGGAAATTAATAAATGTTGCTTAACATTTAGAGCAATAGAGTGCCTAGAAGCCAGCTGGTGAGTCATTATTCCCCGTGCTAGCGGGTTCAATCTCGTTTGTATAAGGCCAAATGCTAGAATGAGTCGACTAACTTCTGTAGTGTTGCCTCAGCAAAGAATTTGACCCCTGAATTTTAAATCATTAATAGTTCTCTGAGTGGGACTAGTGATTTGCCTTCCCAAAATCATTCAGAACAGGTAGATCCTGGCATCTTCTACAACCTGATCTGCCGCTTTGTCAAGTGCATTTTTGAAATCGGGGAGCGTTGCGCCATTGTATCTGTGCCAGTGTTTCTGGCCATCTACAGAATTATATTTATTACATGAGTTAATGTGAATTGTGTAGTTAATCAAGAACCAGGGCTAATGTGCCATAATTCCTGCTCAAAGGACCATTTTAGGTATCATAACTCTGCCTACGGCATGAATTAATCTTGTCTTTCTTTCTCTTCGAATGTCACGTCAAAGCTGTGCCCTTGTTCTTTGTCTAGCATTCAGCGATGCTCACTAGCAGTGGAGAGCTCTGAGATGATTTAGGTCAGGGTTAGGCCCCGAGCCCTCTGCAGGGACTGCGGGCCCAGAAATGTATTTGAGCAAGTTGTTATCATCTAAAACGATGCATAGAGCTTAATGGTCCATGCATTATTTTTTGCTTTTCTAAATTAATGTTTGTGGAAGCAATACTTTGAAGCTGCAAAATGATCTGAGCTGTAAGGGCTGCACATATTATTTCACAGTCGTCATTTAATTCTCCATTTGCCATGAAACATTGAAAAGATGGAAGTAGTTTTAGCTGCCGTTTTAGGGCTTTGTCACAGGTTACCCTAAAACTGGCGTAAAGGTGCTTAAAATGAAAGCATTCATCTGTTAAAGGGGGTTAAGCCATCATAAGTACCCCCTAAATATTTTAAAGATAAGCCTCTCAAAAGGAGGTTTATCTTGGAAACATTTTGCCCGTGCTGATCCAAGGCATTGTCTGAATGGGCCGGAGAGGTAAAATGCTTTCCTTTCCATTCCTCCAGCATCCCAGGATGCACAGCTCCCAGCTGCTGTACCCATTCCCACCCTCCAAAACTCTAGTGGTCCCCCCACACCATCCCCTTCCTGCTGAACGCTGAGCAGCTTAATTGCATAGAGACCATGGAGCTGGGGAAGCCGAGCCGTGGTGGCTCCACGCTGAGAGCGGGGCCACTGCTAGATTAAAGCCTGTGAGGAGACATGGTGTATGCTCGTCATGCTTCTGTGATGCTCTTGAGTAAATCCAGGAGAACATCATGTCCACTCATTTCCACACAGGTCAAGCTTGAGAGCCCTTCACTTGAAAATGATTAAGTGAAGGACAGATGGCACGTAACTGTGCCCAACTACAATACTGTGCCTTGGTCTTCTCTAGCCATCACTGTTGTGCCTGACCTTTCCCTTTGCTGGAGTGCCTTTAGCGCTCGGTCTTGTTAAGAGGGCCCAATATGGACCTTTGGGCCTTACATTTATTTCTCATTCATTTCTCTTGGTAGAGATGGACAAGGAAATTGAGGAAGGAGAGACAAAGATCAGGAAAAGGCCGGCAAAAGGAGAGTCAGTGAGGAAGACTCACGAGTAGGAGAAAGGCTGGGGGAAGAACAGGGTTATGGGAGCTGTTCTTGGAGGGAGTTGGCAGAGCATAGGAAATCAGCTGCAGGCTTCTGGGGGGTGTCTTCCTAGATTTATGTACC
>NW_017729025.1:6088262-6107922 GCF_001723915.1 Gavialis gangeticus | reverse complement strand
GGGAGCTGTTCTTGGAGGGAGTTGGCAGAGCATAGGAAATCAGCTGCAGGCTTCTGGGAGGTGTCTTCCTAGATTTATGCACCTTGGGTTTGTTGTTTCAGTCAAGTGCTTTGAAATGGCTGTTGAACAGACTGGTTGGAGATGCTTCCACTGATGTCTGTAACCTAAAAAGTGGTGGATGCTAGGGAGAGGACTGCATAGGGTTGCTCAAGAGATATTCCTGTATAGCATCCACTTCTGCCACTGTCAGACAGGATATTGGGAGAGATGGACCACTGCTCTCACCCAGTATGACGCTGCGTATCTTTGTATTCTGTGTTCCTTTCTCAGGAAAAAAAATGTTGCTTTGCCTAATGAGCTTTCTCCTTTCACCAGGGGAAGGTCTGTATATCTCAGGTTTTTGAGTTGAGAAAACAGCATGGCTTTTCACAAGAAAATCCAGATAAGGGAACCTAGCCCTTTTGGCTGCCAGCAAGAAGGTCCGTCACTGAAACATTCAGTTATGAATGTCAAGAGGCATTACTGGGACTCGTTAACAATGCTAAGATTTGTAACTACAGCTGAATGCTACACCCAGCCACTTGCTTACTGAAGATTTCTCTTGATTTGTGCAAAACCTTAAATGGAAAAAAAAGAAATCCAAAGGGAATAGAGAGAGAGAGAGAGAGATGCTATTTGAACTAATATAAAGTGCAATTCTCCAGAGACGTGACCTAGAGCTAAGGGGATGCATTTCTGCACACAGATAATATAGCTATATATCTATATCTATATTAATATCTATCTATCTATACAAAAAACATCTGGAACAGACAGAAGAGCAATAGTTGTAACTAGTGAAGTAGGGAAAGTAGCACCTTGGGTCAACTTGTATTTTGACCCCTCTTCTCCCCCAGTCAGCAGTGCTGCTGCAGGCAGAGGAGGAGGCAGGTGGGCAGGGGCACCAGGCACAGTCTGGTGGGGAGGCGGAGTGGCATGGGGTACTGGGCAGGTGGGTGGGCAGCTGTGCAGGAGTACGGTGGGTGGACACCACTCCTCCTCTCTGGGGTAGGGTGTGGGGAGAGCGCTGCTGTGAGCGCAGGCTGCTCACACTTAAGTGTGCGTACATGTGTGTGCATGCATATGTGCATGCATGTGTATGTGTGCATGCATGTGCATGTGTGCATGTGTGGCATCTCCCTGACCACAGTGCCCTGGGCAAGTGTCTACCCCTAAAACCGGCTCTGCTACCATACATCATCTTTCAAGGGAGTTAGACATTGGCTTGGTGGAATAACCTATTGGTCCTCAAAAGCAGTGCAGCAATGCATGGATAGTCCCTGAATTTAGTGTGCGCTTGAAAGCCGTTACCTTCTGGTCGATCCCAGGCAGGTATTCAGAAGGCAGCAAAAACAGAGCTAGAGCATGCAGGAGGGGAAATTAGCAGCGGGATCTCTGCCTGCCTCCGATACCAAATTTCTATTGGTTTTGGGCATGTCTTCCCACTCTCTCTACTTAAGAGGTCTCATCTGTAGAAGGGCAGTGCTGGTGCCTTGAAGTCTCTGTGTCAGGCACTCTGTGAGGCTTCGGCAGCATGGATCCTCTACAGCAGGGCTGGATGGGGATGGGAGGTAATATCCCACCAGGCTTTGCCTTATTGTAGTGTGTTTATTGTCCAGGGTAGTGCCTGCGGTGTGGGAGGTGCAATCCAAAGGTGGTCCCTGCTCAGAGGAAGTTCACAGTTGGTGGTGATGGGATATATTCAGCATGAGGGAGAAGGGCAACTACCCAGTCCATTTCTCCCTTCACATATATATCAACTGTACCCATCTTGGCTGGATGGCTGCGGGTACCACTGACGCGCCGTGGCCTGAATAGAGATGTGAAGTAGGAGAGGGCAGTTGTCGTCTGTGGGGGCAGGAGGGGTTGCATTTTCAGAGGTGAGGGGGGAGCCTTGTACGGCAGCCCAAAGCTGGATGTGGGATGGTGGAGGTGTGTGGCCGTGATCACAGACCAAAGGTCAGGATAACTGCACTGCCCCTGCCTTCTTCTCTGCCCCAGGAGCCACCTGCCTGTGCTGCCAGCGCTATTAAGCTCACCATGCACAATAGGGCACAATCCCAGGTGCCACATGCATGCGACACGGGGCAGAGAGCCTGGCACATGGGCATTATTACACATGACCAATGAAAGAGTAGACCCAAAAATTAAATATGTATTTTTTTCAAAAAAATAGTTGGTCTAATAAAAGATATCACCTCTGCCACAAGTCCTGATTGCTTTAGTCCCAATGGTGCATTCAGTGAGCTCGCTTGGCCGGCTTGTATCTATCTACCAGGACAAAAGAGAACAGAGTTGGGGTAAAACAGCGAAACCAAACCCCAAACAGTGAAGGCATCTGGAAGGAGGGAGGTTCCCTGGGACTGGGGCATGTGGCCATCTCATGCACGCGTGAGCACGGTGTGGGTATTTTAATGAGTGTGAGCACAGGGGCAAGAACCAGGGTTTGGTTTCTTCGGCAGTCAGAGAGAGTCTGTTTGAGCTGAAGGTGTCACATGCCTGAGCCAAAAAATAAACCCCAAGATGCTAAGGCCAAACTTGTGGGTGTGCTTAAACTGAGGGGGGAAAGTAAGAAAGGGCAAACCACTATTGCACAGCGCAAGTAGCTGGTGTGACTCCCTGTGGCAGACTCTGACAGAGGTCAAGGGCTTTGTAGGCTTAAACAGGCCGTCGTGCTTTTTTTTACTAGTGTGAAAAGGGTTACGACCGCTGAGGTCGAGGCTTTACCCCAGTCTTGAAATACTGGGGTTACGGGGGAACTTTCCTGGAAAGGTGCATTAGAAAAGTAGGAACGTGGAACTGGACAGGCTCTTGCAGTTGCAGGCATTCACCCAATAAATGTTCATCTAAAAGCTTCACAAGAACATTTCTTTCATCCCCTTTTGCACACTGCAGTCACCAGGTACCCAATAACCAACCAACCAAAACCAGAGGGCAGGGGAGATAAGGGCACCCCCCCAGGCCTTGTTCTCTCGCCCTTTGATGCAAGGCTGCTTGCACTTTTCGGGGAGCTTCTTGCTGCCAGACACTATTAGAGGCAGGGCAGAGAGCTACCTGGGGCTGGGGCTGTTGTACTGAAAGACTTGGCCCCCAACCCTGCGAGCTGCAGGGAGAGAATTGAAATTCAGGTGCACAAAAGATTGTTCAGAAACATAAAAATGTGAAGAAGTTAATGTATGCCATCCCTGTATTAATGTTATGTCCATTTAAGACAACCATTACTCTCATAATGGGAATTTAATGAGGAAAACATATTAGAGACTTATTTTTTTTCCTGCTAAATTAATGGGCTTTACGCAGACATTTAGTGCAGGCATCATTAATAAAAGAAAAAATTACAACAATAAAAATAGAACCCTACGGCTGAGGAGTAGTCGGGATCTAATTGTCAAAACCTGGAAATATTTCCAGCAAATCCATCTTATAAAACAAGTGAAATAGTTCTCCCCATGCAACGCGACTGCAGATGGTGCCAACAGTTCTGCATTAAATGAGTCGGAAGTACCACGGGTGACATCTGTGTCATTGTGAGAGAGGCTGCTGGGGAGAGGATGGGGACCTAACCCTTTTACTGTTAATGAAATCACACAATTACCATTAATAAAAGGAAAATCAAGTGGAGCTGGAGCTACATGTCCTCTGATACCCACTTCTGAGGCTGTACATAGCTGTTGCATCTAGGAGCCTTTATGTCTAGGCAAAGTAGCCTAGGATATTGCTGGTTTCCTTTGAAACAGCATACATACTCACATTGCCTAAGGTTATGTTCTCTGTATGTGCCACATCTGCAGAGACAGATGTTTCTAGTTAACAGTGGGAATCAGACCAAGCCCTAAGTTATCACATGTTGGCTGGCTATTTTCCAGTGGCGTTGTTATGGAGTGTGTGATTTGACCTCAAGCTCTGGGTCATGAGCAGGGATCCGTGTTTTCTGTTCACCATGGAAAAATGTGGCAAAATGCAGATTTTCTCATTTTAAGGAGAAAAACATAAACTTTCTCTTTTTAAAGAGAAAAATGCAGATTTTCTCCTTTAATGGAGAAAAACATGAGAAATGGTGAGTTTCCCCTTGCAGGCTGGCAGAATTTCAGCCTGCAAAGTGCTGTGGGTCGGGAGCAGGACCCAGGGAGCTGTGGGTCGGGAGTGAGGGGCACCAGCAGGGCTGGGGGGCCTTTGGCTTGGGAGTGAGGGGCAATGGCATGGGCAGCGCACCAGCATATCAGGGCTGCTTGGTGCCACAAAGCGGGGGGGGGGGGGCTACAGCTGGACCCACGTTTTGGTGAGTGAAGGGGGTAGGGAGAGCTCTGATTTTTCATGATAAAAAAACCCAACATTTATAGGTATTTAGAGATTTTTTATTATAGTGATTGAGACCCCTGGTAGGCTTCCAAATTGCTTTAAAATTGTAAATATATCAAAACAACATTGTGTTCAACTGATACCTCTATATATAGTGGCATTTCGTTTTAATTGTGGAAAAATGCAGATTTTAGGTTTTTGAATCAGAGCATTTCTGTGTTTTTGGGGCCCTTAAATCAGAGCATTTGTGCTTTTTTAAACAGTGAACACCAGGATCCCTGGTTATAAGGACGCTACTACATGCTTCGGATATCATCAGGAAGAAAGATCATTTTGTCATGACCTTGATAAAAGGTCTTTTTATAAATTTCAAGGAAGGGGAAGAAGATGGCAAGTAGAACAACCATTTTATTGTGTCAGACGTGTTATAAAGCTCCTTTTCCCTTTCATTCCAGGGCCAAACACTTTTTCTTGCTTTTCCTTTCACTTGTTTTCCCAAGCACTCCTTCCCTACTCTATAACTATGACACTTTTTTTCTGCCAACAAGGATGAAGTGTATGGGGAAACCTGTCGAATGTCCTGTGAAGGTTTCTGCCTGAGCTCCTGTATGACAATGTACGTAGCTGAAAAAAGACAACCTTCTGGGATGTCAGAAAGGAAAGTGTGTGTCTGTGTGCTGCCACAGGAAAGTAGAGCTGGAAGAGTCCTCTTAGTCCAGATCCCTGCTCAAGGCAGGATCATCCATGATTAAACCATCCCAGCCAAGCGTCTGTCCAACCTGCTCTTAGAAACGTCCAAGGATGCAGAATCCTGTTTCTCTAGGGAGTCTGTGCCGATGCCTGGCCTTGACCGCCCTTGTAGCCAGGAAGTCCCCCCTGATCTCTTACTTACATTTCCCCTGCTGAAGTTTACCATTGCTCCTGGCCATGTCCCATACACCCACAGAGAATAACCCATCCCTATCCTCTTTGTAATCACACTTCAGTATTTGAGGGCTGTTATCAAATTCCTCCCCAGCCTTCTCTTATCCAGGCTAGATAAGGCTAGTTTTTTAAACCTTTTGTCATAAGTCATACCTTCTGAGGCCCCCTAATAATTTCATTGCTCATCGCTCGTTCCAAACTGTCCCCATCCTCCTTAAAGTGTGAGCCCCAACGTGGGACACGGTACTCCTGGTGAAGCCTCACCAGTGCTGAAGAGAGTGGAAGGGCACTTCCCTTGGTGTGCAAGTGACCTTCCTGTTAATGCAACCCGGGATGCTGTTGGTGTTTTTTTGCAACAAGAGCATGCTGTCGGCTCATGTTCAGCTTATGGTTTGTAACATCTCTGTCTTTCCTCAGTACTGCAGCCCAGGCAGTCATTCCCCAGCCTGTATTTGTCCACGCAGTTATTCCATCCCAAGCACAGGACTTTGCACTTGTCCTTGCTGAATCTTATCTGATTGATTTCAGACCATTTTTTTCCCCAGTTCAGACTGGCAAAGATGATGGAGGCTTTTGCCTTGACCCGTAGCATAGGGAATGGCTCCCTTCTTAGCATCTGTTGACTGCATGTTAACGTATCACCAGGGATCCTGTTTTTTTCTGATAAAACAAATCCCCCATTCTCAGTTTTAAAAAAAGTAACCCAAAATCCACATTTTTCCTTGATTAAAATGAAATACCACTAATAGATCTAGATATAGATCTAGATATATCTAGATAGATATTGGTAGATAGATTGATATACATCTATATCAATATCTATCTATCTATGCATAGATATATATATATATATATCTATATATATAGAACTATATGTATACACACACATATATATCTAGATAGATAGATAGATAGATAGATAGTGGCATTTAATTTTAATTACAGAAAAATGTGGATCTGGAGTTACTTTTTTAAATCTGAAAATTGGAGATTTTTTTTTTTTAAATCAGAGAAAACCAGAATCCCTGCTTATCACGCTGAAGTGGCTGATGTGTGAGTGGCACCTGTTGTTTCTTCTTCCACAAAGTACTTTGTGGCTGTGGGATGCAAGAGGAGTGTGAGCGAGCACTCCTGGAGAAGTCCATTGAGGATGACTGGATGTCTGGCGACGCTGGGGTCTGGACTCACTAGCCTAGGAGACCCTTTCGAGCCTTGTGTTCCTATATTTACCTTAAAACGTGGATGTACTGTACATTTCCTGTGTTTATTTTTCTTAACATTCATTTGCACTCCTAAAGCCAGCTCACGAGTGTACCAAAGTAGTTGCTAGAAATAACCTTGGCACATAAATGATGTTTTCAGCATTGCTGGTATAAAGAACTACACAGGCACTTCTGCTCATATGCTTAAAAACCTCACAACTTCCTCCCCATGTGCAAGCAATCAAACTATTTTCAACATCTTGCTAGTATACACATTGAACGGACCCACTGGTACACAACTAATTTCTTTCTAAAGTGGTACAAATTATACCATTTAAAATGGGATTTCTTTTATCTCCCTAATAAAAAGTCTAGATTGTAAGTTATTTTCATGAGTGTTGTTGCTCTCCTCTGAATCCAGCATTCAAAGCATTAATGTCAGATTTTTCCTTACAGAATTTCCTTTGGGTAATTAGGAGAGGGCACGGTAGGGAGAGCCAGATAGGTGCACTTCCATTTCTTGCAGTAGTTGAGAATGAATTTCTTGCAGCACCAAGTTAGGAACAAATATCAAATGTAAAATGCTATTTTATATGGTGATGAATATGGCTTAGAGTGGGAGAATTGTTGCACAAATGTTGCACAAGTTGTTGCACAAATATTGGTGCATGACACCAACACAACCAGTATGGAAGCGCTGATTATTCAACATCAGCTGTGGTGGACGGGGTGTAGTGTGCACATCTGATGTACATTTACCAAAGCAACTGCTGTACTCCCTACTCAGCTAGGGACAAAGGACGCATGCAGGTCAGAGAAAATGCTTCAAGGACACCCTCAATGCGAACATTAAGAAATGTGGCATTGACACCACAACTTGGGAAAACTACCCTGGGACAGGGCTACATGGTGACGCCTTGTGCGAGAACGTACATCTTACTCGGGGGAAAACCGTCTCGTCCTGGAGGCAGAGAAACGACAGAAATGGAAGGAAAGGAAACAAGACCGAGAAATCTGAGGTCCAGCTCTCCCTTGAACCACCACCTGCGGTATCTGGCAAAGTGTCCGCAGCTCTAGGATTGGCTTTTCTTTGCTATCAATGGACTCATTTACAGCCCTTTACTTGACCCGTGGGAGTGATCATCCTCAACTGTGAGGGCTCACCACTGCTGCTGATAGGATATGTATTTTTGTATGGCATTTCATATTTCACCTTACACAGTAGCGCCCCATGTTCTTTCATAGAATGAAAGTGTAGTAACTCTATCGAATTCATCTTACACAGCACTGCTGTCTATTGACATTGCATTACACAGAAGGCTGTAATTCAGCAAACCATCTATATTCAGGAAGCCACTTAAACATGTGCTTAAGGGCTGCAGCGGGACCCCTCAGGGTGCTTGCAGTTACCCATTAACAATACTGCTTTTTTGGATTAAGACTGTACTCACATTAGAGGTGCTCAAGATGTAGGGTCAACCTTGTCTACCTGTATGTACAATAGAACATGTAATAAAAGGACTTCCATCTCCTTGTGGTGGGTACTTGGTACATCACTTATAAGAGAGAAGAACAACTTTTCAGAGAGGGCTCCTGTTATCCTTACTTTCCCTTTGTCTTTTCCTACCGGCTTTGCACAATCGCAGACTCTTGCTACAAAGGTATTAATATGCAAGGTACTCACCAGTACAGAAAGCTCAGAACATAGGGTGTTTCTAGCTCTGGTGTGGTGGAAAAGTCTGGAGTCAAATGCAAGCCAATGCAGGTTTAGCTGACTGCTAAATAGTAACTCCAGTGGGGACGTATGCTTGGTTCTACTATCTATCATAAAAATAAGTCCTTAACATAACTTCCCAAACAATATTGGTTTCTATTTCTGCTCCACATGCTGTTAGGCTTAATTTGCATTATTCATAATATACCCTGAAAGAATAAATAATTTACTCAGTGTTGAGGGTATTACCAAATAAATGCAATCAATCAATAATAATAATAAAAAAGCTCAACACATAGGCATTCAGCCACTAAAAACCAAGCATGCCTGGACATGCATACACAGATACATGTTTAATTTACAGAGACAGACTTGCATATGTTAAGGGGATAGGCGCAAAACCCTACCAGCAACTCTCTGACGTCCCCACCTTCTCCGATGTCCCCAGAGCGTTGGCTGTATCACTATTCTCTATGGAGTATGGAGCAGAATGCATCAAAAAGAATTAGTCAAACTTCTGGCAATTAAAAGGTTTGGAAATTCTGCCTTGAGGCTTATCGGGGTGAAGCCCAGGACTGATAAAAGGGAAAATAACATAGACAAGCTGCTTCCAACCCACTGATATTCTCAGCATTGGGGGGAAAAATCTCCTTACAGGCTTTGTCTAAGTCGATTTAGGTCAATGAAAAGTCTTCCATTAACACTGGTCGACTTTGAAGCAGGTGCCCTGATCCAAGAGAGAATCTTTAAGCCCATAAGTAGAGACTTCAGTGTGTGCAAAGCTCGCTGCGTCCTTAAGGTCTTTGCTGGAACAGAGCCGTTAAGCACACGAGTTCCAGTAGCATAAATTCCAGGAGAAAACTGGCACCCAGAAACCATCACGCACACCTCAGCGTTGAACGTGATGCTAAAAACTCGATGCCAGGAATTGATTCCTGCATGTAACATAGCTCAGATGCACAATCTGCAGTGATGTGATAGCCTGCATTGACCCACTTTGGGTGGGTAGCCTTATTCTTCAGTATGAATACATTGTGCAGCTATTTCCAGATGGTAAGGCACTCAGTTCATAATGACCGAAAACTAAATAACTACGATTAAAAGCATAGGGAAGTTAAAGTTACACTCCAGATGTATCCCATACTTGGCCAGTTCTTTATAACCTGATGAGTCATGTGTTCAGTCGGGCTCTGAAATGCGTGGTCTCCATTGACTTCAACAATGCCAAATCACTCCCTTAGATCCAGCTTGTTAGTGCAAATGATTCACTTATTCCCCTGACAGCCAAAGTTGTTCATCAGTCATTGACTCATAGGGGCCAGATCCAAAAGCTACTGGACTCTCTCAGCTTCAGGTCAGGTCCATGGCACATAATATGAGCCAAAACTTTGGATCGCTCAGCTCAGTCCTCCCAGATTGGAGACAGTTACCTGAATAGGAGCAAGATAAATGCACTAATACCAGTCTCATTATATTCCAAATAATAGCTGAGCAAATGCTGACAGCTCTTCAACAGGGTGACACATTTCATAGATTTCATAGATTTCTAGGGTTGGGAGGGACCTATTATTAGATCATCGAGTCCAACCCCCTGCGCTGGGCAGGAAAAAGTGCTGGGGGTCAAGTAACCCCAGCCAGGTGTTTGTCTAATCTCCTTTTGAACACTTCCAAAGTACGGGAAAGCACCACCTCCCTTGGAAGCCTATTCCATAAACTTTATTTTAACTTACCCTAAACTTACCATAACTTAAAACATTATTTGAACTTACTCTATTTAATAGTATAATTGATTGGGGGTGAGGGGTGCGTGTGAGGGGAAGCCCCAAACCATGTTAAAGAAGAGCGATAGTTAAGCCATGGGGCAGTAACTCAGAAGACCTAAATTCAGTTCCCTGGTCTACAAACCCACCCCGTGGATTTCATCAGAGTTTGGATCAGGCCTTTAAATAAGTTGTTAGAAAGCAGTAAGTAACCTATGCAGAGTGTGCTTACCAGAGATGAAAATGGCTATGGCAGATACCAAGAGCATAGTGTTTTTTTGCCCAGCCAACCAATGGAGAATCCATTGAACTGATCCAGCAAGTACGTTTCCTGCACAGGGAGGTTTAAAAATGATTCTGTAGATGATAAAAGCTATTTCTGAGCTCCTCATAGCTGAGCTGGTAGCTGTGAAGCACCCGTGTTTGATTTTACAAGTACAAGTGAAACCACTGGTCCGCAGGGTCACTTTAATCTTCTGAGCTGTTGTGGCCGCGAGGCATGGGCCTGTTGGCTACCAGGCCAAGTTCAGGGCACGCAGCCGAAATGAGACTCTTGCGGTGTATTGCTGAGCACACAAGACTGTAATAGATTTTAGCGCAAACCCCAGTGCTGAAGCAGCAGTCAGAACTGCTGACGTTTCCTGATAAGAGAGTCAGTGTGAGGTGGAGCACGGTAATAGTGCCCAGGGAAGGAGTCTGAGCGAGAAATCTCGCCGAAGCAATCCGCTGCCATGATTTGCATCTATAGATATTCTCGGGAAGTTATGCCAGTTCTTAACACTTGCCTGACTGGCCCTGGCTGGTGATTGTGTTGTTTCTCTGTGCATCGGTTTCTCAGCTCATTACTTGGTCAGGTCTATGCTGTTGCCATCTGCTACCATTGCTGTTCTGGTCTCGAGTATCAGGAGGTATGCCAGCTAATGGATGCAGCTTTGCTGGCAAAAGCCCCTAATGCAGATATAGTTAGTTAGTTATATTAGGAAAACCGGCTCTTCTTCTCCTTGTGGGGAAGTAGGAAGGAGAGGTTGAAATAAGTCTATCAGCCAAAGTGCAGCTCTGCCAGCATAAGCAGCATCCGCAGTGAGGACTCTGTGCACCAGCATAGCTTATACTGGCTCAGTTTCCTAGCATGGATATAGCTTTGCTGATGTCAGGTGTTCAGTTTGCTAAGGCTGACCTAGGTTAGATGTCTTGGGGAGATTATACCGCACTGGTGGGTGGGTTGCATGCAGGATAACTCTCCTGTGTGGTCATGGAAAGTGAGGGCAGAGGTGGCTGGTGGGTGAGAAGGGGTCTGTAAAGAGCCCCTCTGTGCTTGCAAAAGGTATTCTTGGTCCAGAGGCTCGGTTTTGTATGAGAAACACTCCTGGTAACACAACGCCATACAACCTAAGCAGTGGGGTGATGCTATTTTTGTAAAAGGCACTGCCCTTCCTCTATTCTCTTCCATTTTTGTGCATCTAAACCAATAACCTACCCCTTATTACAGCCATGCACTTATGCAGTATTGCAAGCGAAACTATCCTGTGCTTGGCAGTGTATCTGCCTTTAGACTGTAAAGCTATATGAAGACCTTACAGCCTGTGTCCTGATATACAGTCTAGCATATTGAGATGGCAATACATAATCACAGCTACTGTTAGAAATGTACATTTGATAAATATTGCATGTATATGTGGGCATCTATCCACAAATCTCAGAGGTCTTTCCAGGCCGGGCACAAATGAGTCTTGCTGAAGCAGAATGGCAATTTTCAATCTTTTCTGGCTCATTTTTCTAGAAAGCAGATGGAAATATCCTCCCCCTCTGCACACACAGGAAATTGTCTGAGACTTTCTGAACTCTCTTAGGCTTCGTAGATTTGTTTCAAAGGCAGGTTGTAGAGCAAGAAGATGTTTAATCCTGCATACTGTTAAATTGCTTTATGTTAATCAATCACCAGGCCCCGTAGCTACAATACCCGTATCCTTGTGTAGAGGAATAGTAAACTTTGATACAATGCCTAATACTACAGCATTGAATGTTATTTGCAGTTATTTTATGCAGGGTAATGAGAATATGAACAAAGACAGCTTTGTCTGAAACTGAAATGCTATTTCAAAATTAAATATCCTTTCTTCCCATCAGCCATGGACATTGGCATTATGGGGTTTTTAGTGTTGCAAGCATTTCAAAGGGTAGCTATCATGGGGCATCCTGGTTCACATTCACAGCAGTTAAGATAATCCACATATCAGTTGCATCATAAAGACTTCATGAAATTTCATACCGCAGCTATGCGATAATTTTTTTTTTAATGGTTCTTTGCATTCATAGTAACATCTGTAATAGATCAGTGAGTTGATGTGTTTGGAGGTTTAAGTACAATGATTAACCTAGGCTTCTGTGTTGACTCCTAATAATCATTTGCGGTTTTGCAGGTCAAGTTGTTTATAAACAGGACAGGCAGTTTACAGCCATGATAAATTAGCTGCATCTTCAGAGGACAAATGCACATCTGTGTAACATCTACCAACGGACCTATCCAGATTGGCCTCTAGAAACTACCAAATTATAAAAGACAAATAATATAATCTCTGACTGAATCTTGGCCAATGTCACTCCCTGAAGTACTAGAGAGTTTGGGAGAACCTCAGACAACTGACTTGCACATTAGACCCATATTCTCCTGGATGGTGAAAGCCAAAAGTGAAGTCCAGGTTCAGTTATTGATGGAGACTGTCAGTTTTCGGTAAAGGAGGGGAGGTGACCATTGGCTGCGAACGATACTTGCATACCACCTTTGCTCAAGAGGCTGGCATGAGACATTGAGCTAGTTACCGACTACTAGTCTTTCTTTTGTCGGGACAAGACTTGAGAAGGTTGTGCATCTGGTTTACTTTGGATCTTTTTGCTCTGGATGAGATGCAGAAATTGTGGTTGTTTCCAGCCCGTGCTGATATGCAGATCTGTCATCTGTCTCCAGTACCATGCACCATGCTGAGCTGTGAGCTTGTTTGCTTGTAATCTACTCAGTTACTTTGCTTCTGATAGAGAAACCTGCAAATTGCTGTCCTGATCAACCAATAATATCTGATCACCCTTCTTGTTCCCCATATTTCCCTGGGGCAGGGGGCTGGACTCGATGATCTTCGGAGGTGCCTTCCAGACCTAATGTGTATGAAATTTTTGTGCAGTCATGAAGAGGCATGGGCCATGGTGCTCTGCACATGCAGTGGACAACCAGCTTCACGTCAAGTCACTCCAGAGGCTGCTGCGACCTCTGGGGCACCTTCGATGCTGTATTGCATCCTTGGTCATTCTTCAAGCAAAGTGACCTGGTGGCGCCCATCTCCTCTCCAGGTATGCATGGCTGTTGGCTCACGGGGAGCTCATCCACCCATTGATAGGTATTGTTTTTAGTCCCGCTGGGTGTCCACACACCCTTCTCCCCCAGGCTATCTCAGGTGGGGGCACTAGTTTTGTCACCGACAACCAACAATTGAACCGGCTGTATTGGTTTACATGGCATCAGATAGCAGAGTAAGAGAGGCCTGGCCTGACAGGGGCAACCAGCTTGGTATATTCAAATAAATGATCCAGCAGAGGTAACTAAGTGCTCGACCCAGTGTCTAGTGAAATTTCACAGCGCTGGCATTAGATGCACTGCATGCCAAAGACAGATCTAGTTCAACACTTCAAGATTTATTTTAATTATTATATCCATCAGCTGTGAAGAATTCTGAAAGCATTAAGACAGCAAACTCTGAATGCTTATCATGAAGCAAACCCATCTGTCTGCTTTGAAAGAGGGACACAAGAAACATTGCATGGCTTTCAAAGATGAGGAGATGAATCTGTATCAAAATTGGGACACTGCTACTGGGTCTGAAATGTCTTAGGCATTTGCTTGTAGCATACCTCTTTCAAGTCTCCTCCAAAGCCTTTGGACTGTCTTTTGGACACTGCTCGGCTACTCCTGATGAAAACTGACATTAACTTGCTATGTAATTATAAGCTTGTTAGATGAAAAAGAAAGCTAAGTATAGCTGGCCTCGCTACAAGAAGGGCTGTGCAAAGTTGTCCTTTAGCTAGCAATGGGATTTATAGCAGGCTTGCTTATTTGGTGACAAAGATTTGGAAACTATTAAACCTCAAATGCCACTGGCTTGTGGCTATTTCTGTCTAGTTCAGCATTGTCCTACTTCATGTTGCTTTCCAGGAGAGCTGGACCACTGGTCTCAGTAGCGTGCTCCCAAAGGAAAGGGGGGCAAAAGTGAAGTGGAAGAAGTCCTGGAAGATAACGAGTATTGGCCCTCACCAAATATTTAGAAATTGCTGTATCACGTCAGCCTAACAATTAGACCAGTCTCTTGCTCTGAATCATTACTGAAGACCTGTTCTGCTTAGCGTGTTGGCTTTTGAAATAACTATAAGCGCGCACATATTTTGCCCGTGCAAGCATAACCAGCGCCTTCCTGACAAAAGCTCCATCCAAGCTAAGGCACCACTGCAAAGTATTTCAACGTTGACAGAATAGCACATTTTGACAAATTTTCATGTCTTTAAAAGTGTTCCAAATAGAGCTACCTCTGACTGGCACTCGTGGTATTTTGGGACTTGCACTGTAGGGCTGAACTGTACTTATTTGCCATTGATTGTGCTGTTAAAAACAATAGATTTCTCATCACCCCCTTCCCCCAAGACCCAACCCCTCTCTTCTAACTCTTGCCATGCAAAAGAGAAAGCTAGCATTTCTTTCAACACCCAGGGATTTTTTAATGAAGATGCAGGTGCTTTCTTGTTATACCCCGCTAAATTATGTATGGTGCGTGAAAACAAACCCTATTTGTTTTGTGGGATTTATATTCACAGCATAACTTGAACAAACAGAAAGTGCAAAATGCCAGGGAATACAGCAGAGAATAAGGGTGAAGAAATGGAGTCCGCTTTGGAGCGGCCTACTGATTTCCAGCCGCTTGGCTCCCGTCAGAAATACCTGGAATCTCACCTACGCAGGCTTTTTGCAGTTCCTACCTTGCAGGTGTTTAAACATGATGAAAAGATAAAATGAGGTCCTGAAACCTGATCCAGTGACTCCTGCATCCTCAGGGAGCCCTCTTGAAGGCTGTGTTTTACAGGTAACACACACTATTTGCTACAGGGAGTGTGTGTGGGTGTGGGTGTGTGTGTGGATGTGGGTGTGTGTGCGTGGTGGGGGGGGGGTCCCATATTTCACATCTGGGTTGATTCCTCCATAAATAATGGTCATGTTGCTCTCTACTCGATACTCATGAAAATTAATGGGCAGCATCAAAGAGGTTTGATAATCTGAATGATAGGACTTAAAGTCCGCTGGTAAGATCCCAACCACCACAGAGTCAATTGAGAAACTCCTTTAAAGTCAAACATCTAAGAGCAGCTTTCCTGTGACTGGTTAAATGCAGTTTTCAAGGAGTTTCGGGGATGTCATTGTGGCAGAAAGCCACCTTGGTTTCTCCCCAAAAATCTCTGCCCTGTGACACTGTGATTTAAATCTCTGTGCTGTGACCATTCAATTAGGGTGGGCCCAGCACACAGGGGACCACACCCTCAGCCTGTCTCTTTAGGGAACTGGAGCTGGCTGCATTCCTGAGGGAGGGGGAAACCTGCTCCCTCTGCCTACGTGACTGGTATCACTTACCTGGGTAAGGGGTTTCTACCTGGGGAGCTGGGATCTGCCCGGTAACAGGTGATGCATTTCAGATTGGTTGGCTGACAGCCAACTGGGGCTGACCTCCGCTGGCCCAGGTGAATGAGGTCACAGGGGCTATATAAGTTAGGACGGGGAAGGAGGCGGTCTCTCCTCTCCAGCCATGAGGTGACGCAGCAGCCAGGCAGGGGACAGAGAAGCCTTAACATCTGAAACTGGCTCTCTCCCCCCAAACTCACGAGCTAGGAACCGCCTGCCTCCAAAGGGAAACTTCACCTGCCTTTGGAAGATGCTTGTGAGTAAGCTACTCAATCTGATTAGATATTTAGCTGGAAGTATCACAGATGCGTAATCAAAAGGCTACCACAGCCAGACTGTTTGCTCTTTAGGATTTCTAGATATTGCTCTATCCTGTACCCTAGTTTACCCTACCCCCTGTAATCAATAAAGTTCTCCTTTTTGACTGGTGTGGGAGACTTATTGAGGGGTGGGTCTAAATTATGCCTAAGAGACCCCTTAGGTCTGTGGACTAAGGGAGACTATACCTTTTTGCCCCCGGACTTGGGGAAGTACCCCAAGTGCCTGTACTGGGTTGAGTACCCGTGGGACTTTAGGCCTGTGTTACCCCAAGGACACAGGGCCGCGAGACAGTCCATTCTTGGGGTGGTGGCGGCACGTTACCCCCAGACTAGCGAGTGTGCTCCGGGAGAGGGGTCGGCCGGACATAAGGCGCCCCTAGGGAGGCATTCGGAGCCTGGAAGGTGGTCGGGCGCAGGGAGGTGGGTGGCTCAATGCAGGAGCGCCCCCTACTGGCCCGCCTCACGTGGTGGAAACAGCGGAGGGATACGAATACCCAGCTGTGTTCCTGAGGTGGGATCTCTGCACCCCGCAACAGTCATATCTGCAGCGGGGCATTTATTTCATGCCTGGCTGTATCCACCCGGTTAGGGCACTAACCTTTATATAATCTGTGAACTGCCCAAAACCAATGTTGCATGATTAAAGCATGTCTTTTGCTGGCAGTGGGTGTGGGCAGAGGACTGGATTACTGAAGACTCAGTTCTAATTCCCAGGTACAAAGTCAAGAGGAAGGGAAATACCTCCAGGCACTTCCATGCTCATTCCCATGTTTATTAGAGGTAACCAGTCTTTCCACCATAATGAAGCCGTGAGTACATGGGGAGTTAGACAATGCCCAGGATACTATTACTGCTTGTCCTGGCAGTTTGGAGTGAGGGGCTTTGTTTGGTCTGTTTGCAGCTAGACTATGATCTCCTAAGAAATTCAAGGCACAGTGTCACACCGGCTGTCATTTCAGCATGTCAGAGAAGGTAAGGCATGCATCCAGCCGGTAGACCTGGCTCCGCAGCTCTATTTGTCATGGCCCCACGTCTAGCTAAGAGCATGGGCTGTTCTATTCTTTTGAAGTATCTCCGGACTAGCTAAACCAGAGGCTGAACCATTTCATTGTTGTTTTAACAGCAGGTTTTAAGAACAAAGGGGAATTTATTGGGACATTGCATGCTTCACCTTTTCTTCCTCTGGCTGCACATGGGCTAGGGGCAATGCAAGTGGAACTTGCCTACAAACATCTAACTCCTTTTTTTCCCCAACCGAACTGCAGGATTCACTTGCAGCATTAACTCCTGGTTGTTTCTGAGTCTTGTCCTTTCATCACTTAAATGCCCTAGGTCCCCAGATGCTCCTTGAGATGCTAACATTTATTTTTATTCAACTAAAAATGCATCCTGTGGGATCTGCTCCTGCTCTAAAGGTGACAGATTACCCTATGGAGCTATCCTTTGTTGAAGGATGTTCCTGGACTAGAGGAACTAGCTCTCACCTTGGTGGGGGGGGACTGTCAGGACACGACACGCACCATTTGCACTCAAGGCAAGAAAGCATAGATCATGTGCTCGAATCCTATCAGACAGGTTTCCATGGTCCTTGCTGAGAGCAGTCTTGCTGCTTTCACCCGACTTGCAGCAAGGCAGCCTCCTTTTGTGTGGAACATCCCAGGTCTGGAGCCTCATCAGGCACGTGGCTAGTGCAACACACAGGTGTGATCAGGTGTGGCAGATCAACTGGATGATGTGATGCATGCAGAAAGGCTCTGCAAATGTATTTATTTAGCTTATGTGGTTTCGGCATATTGTTTGGGCTGTCTTAAGGCGATGTCATCACCAGTGTGACGAGCTTGAAGGCTACCCAGTTGCCTTGGACACTTGGACAGTCACCAAGTTGCCTTGGATGACTTGCCAAAAAATCATGGTGCAATCAGTGTTTGCACTGAAGTTGCTTATGCGCCTTGCAGGACGAACCGTACCATTTTGCAGCATAACTGAAAAGAGGTGCATGCATCTGAGCGTGAGCAATTCTGCAGCGAGCTGCAGCGGCAATATCTCCATCTCCAGCCAGGAGGATAGCTTGCTCCTCAGGTCCTGGTGGCAAATCCTCTGAATCTTGAAGTGAAACGTCACAGAGCAGTATTTATGCTCGATTCATTTGCTAGGTGTTGTTCACAATTAAAAGGCTTTACCAGACGTAGAGCTGAAAGCAAGTGATCAGTGCATAGATGAGGGGTCTACAGCATTTTTGGGCAGCGCCAAAAACACCCACAACCCTGATTTGTAAGATGTTAGCATGCCAGGGTGGATAGCGGGGGAGCTGCGAGGGGCCCAATCCTTGCTGTGGCGGCGCAGCCCTGGCCACTTCCCTGCCACCTTCTCCAGTGCACACATGCCAAGCAAGATGCCCTCAAGTGCCACACTGGCACACAGGCTGGGGCATGCCTACCCCTGGCATAGACAACAACTTTACTGAACAGAAACACCTAGAAATGTGTAATGATGCTGGGGAGACGTGGAAATTAATAAGCAGAAATATTATAAAGAGACTATGGCCAGAAATAAATCACACCTCCAAAAGATCTAAGAGGCTTAGGGCTGAATAAATACCACCACTGTTAGGTAATAAGGTCACTTCTGGTTTAGCATGGTTGAGCTTCCAGAAGAACCAGCCAAAGAGTAGGTCCATTATTGCTGCTAAAATATGTGGCCCTGTTTATTCTGGGCTAGACTGCAGCTAGTAGCTACAGCAGAGTAATAATCCCAGGTCGTTGCTACTTGGGGAACATTTTGCACATTCATATGTATTAATCCTCCTTTCTTTCTTTCTTTCTTTCTTTCTGAGGGCTGGGAACGTGTGCGTAATTTCATCTGGAGATAAGTACCTATTGACTGCCTGCATAAGGGCTTGGTTTTTACCAGAAGGAAAGTGCAAGGTTTGCACCGAGGTGAACACACTTCCAGGGATGTCCAGGCAGATCTCAGGCTGCACGTGGCTAAATGTATCTACCGGCAGCATGCCCACACAGGCCTGAGGTGTGTGTCAGAGATGCACACCTATTGGGAACATGCCCCTGGGAATTGCTGCTGACGGTCCCTGCAAGCGAGTTTGTTAGCAGGGCTGTGCACAGCAGCTGTTCGCTTCGAGTGAGCATGGGAGAATGTGTCACAGAAAGCGAAGTTTGAAATTCATATATCTGGGCTCAGGAAGCCTGATTCTTGCAGTTATCCAAGAAAGCAACATGAATATACTCTTGATGGGGCTGTGCCCAGGTCACACTCCCTGGGTCTGGATACGGCACCAGGGCTGTAACAATGCATTTTTCATTCAGTTGTCCTAGATGTGTGTGTATGTGTGTGCTGGCACATGCATGTTGGCTAACCTTAAATCTTTTTAAATGATATTTTCCAGCAGGAGCAGATCATGTTCCTCTGATTTTAATAAAAATGGACAGAAATAAAATCTTGTTAAAGAAAGGGACTCTAAACCTATATAGCCTGAAATTACTTTCTGTACCATATGAATTTAACCAATTCTTCACCTCCGTTTTCTTGTGCAGGGACCGGGACTTCCCTGCTGTGATAGAAGCCGGACTCGAGGGGATCGCCTTCAGACCTCAGGTTGGGGAGGACCGGGTTAGAGAGCTTCTGGAGGGGCTGGACGCGTTCAAGTCAGCGGGTCCGGATGCTCTCCACCCCAGGGT
>NW_017729025.1:6085407-6087612 GCF_001723915.1 Gavialis gangeticus | reverse complement strand
TGATGGAGAGGAGGTATAGATTGGACATCCGCAAAAACTACTTCACGGTTAGGGCGGCTAGGAGCTGGAACCAACTTCCAAGGGAAGTGGTGCTGGCCCCTACCCTGGGGGTCTTTAAGAAGAGGCTGGATGCCTACCTGGCTGGACTCGTTTGAGTCCTGTTTCTCTTTTTCGGGTTTTTTGTTGTTCTCCCACCCTGGCGGGGGGTCGGGCTAGAAGATCTACTAGGTCCCTTCTGACCCTTAATCTATGAATCTATGAATCTATGAATCTATAGAAGGGTGCCCATCTTCACTCACAGCCTGAGCAGGTAGATATGCCAGAGTCCCAAGACCCACAGCTGAAACTTGCACGTGCTCAGTGGAAGGCTCTGGTCACCATTGGACACTGGATCTAGATGCCAGTTGTAAAGGGGAAAGCATTGCCTCAGAGTAGCTCTGATGGGCTAGGTGCTGACTCAAAAAGACTTTACTAAACAACCCTGGGGAGAAGATCTCCTAGCACTGCTCCTTGGAGCTGGGACTCAGCATGGAAGCAAGCTCCTGGTCACGTCCCAATGATGCCAGTCCCAGGGATGAGCATGTACCTAGGTGCTTTGCTATATAGGGATCAGTGCCTATGAGCGGAGCGGAGTCAGTGCATGGCACAGTCTTGGTGTTTCTCATCCAGTCATTCCAGTTAACCCACAGCACAGTGTGCAGGGAGGCTTTGTGCAGTCTCTGACAGCTGGATGCAACTTCTGCCCCTCATCTGAGTCTCTCATGAACACAGGGTCCGCAGCATCACTGCCCTTGATCTCCTGCCGACACCATCCCTGCTTAGCGAGCCTGCTGAAGGCCACAGGAGCTCCTTACAGGCATGGTCAAGATGCTTCCAAGAGAAGTGACAGGCAGTTTACATCTGCGTCTCATTACAGGAGGCCTGGCAAAGCTTTCCCCATACGCTGGCTAGTTTGTATCCCCAGTTTTCCTCAAGCTGATGCTTAGCGAAGTGGGCAGCAAAGCAATTCATCAATGGCTGAAGGTCCTTCTTAGAACGTGCCTCCAAGCAACAATTGCCAGCATGCGGGTGGTCAGCCCCGAAAGTTTGTCTGCAATGTTAGCTTGTACTCAAGAGAGGTGCAGAAACCTAGTCCAACACCCCCTTGGAGGTCACTGCTCACCCCATCCAACGTAGTGGCAGAGGATGGATGACAAGGATTGTACATCACTCCATCGGTACGAAGGGAAGGCTCAGTCCTGTTGCTGCTGCATATGTCCCTATGAAGCAGCCTAAGCAATTTAGGAGTTTCTCAGGAGAGCCCAGCTGCTTCTGGAGTTTGCAGACCCTGTCAAGCAGCCCTGATGATCCTAAGGAAGGCCAAGCACAGCACTTGACATTGTTCCTGCCACTTTTCCTGGGTTTGCCTGGCAACAAAGATCCTACCTCCCATTGCATTTGGATCCTACCTCCTATTGCATCCAAGGGGTTTGCCCTTGGTTTCTGCAGTTTGCCATTTGCCGTGTGTGATGGTGCATGGTGGAGGACACTCCACAGTAGACTCCTGTTTGCCAACGCAAGCAGAAAAGCCTCCCCCCCCACCCCGAACTGCTACACTCAGACTTATCACATTTTCCCCAACACCTAGCACTGATGGGTGATGCATGAAGGCCCAAGCAGCTGCTGTGTGTTTAGCTAGAGCTCAGCTGCTCTGGGAACCTCTTAAGTGCCCTGCTGTGATACCTGGGGCAAAGCACCATCCCAGCTGAACCATGGGAGGCTTTGTGGGTGACAGGTGGCTCAGGCGAGGGTAGGCACAAGGCATGCCAATGAGTTAAAAAAAAGTGCATATGGCAAAAGGAACTGCAGCATCAGATTGATTTACAGGGTGCCTGAACCAGTGAGGTCAGTGGAAGAAGCTGCTTCCCGTTCATTAGCCTTATCAGACACCTGCAGACCCACTACACCTGATTTGCAGCTCTGCTCAATGCTCAACGCTGCTGACTTCCATTACAAGGGGCAGGTGATGGTGATGGAATATGGATTTTGCTGAATCCAGAATTACAGATCAAGAGGGTCATCGGGGCAAATTAACCATGGATTTTAAAAGCGATTCAGAGTCCAAGGAAGTGGAGGGGCAAGTTGGTTTCTGGAGAACCTCAAGAGTTGCCTGATCTCTCTCTCTATTCACTAATGACACAGCTGCCTGCCAGGCAGCAAACTTCC
>NW_017729025.1:6076521-6080407 GCF_001723915.1 Gavialis gangeticus | reverse complement strand
GGGCAAGTTGGTTTCTGGAGAACCTCAAGAGTTGCCTGATCTCTCTCTCTATTCTCTAATGACAGAGCTGCCTGCCAGGCAGCAAGCTTCCCTCTAATTAAAAATCAATTAATATGTTTAACAATGATCTAATTAACTTACTAAAGCTATCATGTTAGATTCATATCCAAACATGCCTCTTAAATTGTATGTATTAGTAATAATGTAAATGATGCATTTATTGCTCATGTAAGTTTGCACTAATTGAAGTACATGATGTGTCTGTTAATTGTGCATGTATCTAATGTGCTGTGTTTGGGGTGCTCTGAATAACCAATCAGTCAGTTATTGGTCTCATAAACCACTGCTGGGCGCCCAGCCTTATAAATCCTCTGTGTGTAGGACTCCCGTAAAAGCCTGTGCTTTACAAGCCTGTGTGAAATAGTGTATGGTGTGTGTGAGCACAAGGTTGAAGGGTTGAGCTGCCCAATCGCCTTCAAGTTTGTCTCTTGGAGAGGCAGAATAGCCCCATGGTTTGGCCTGTCAGTTTGGAGACCTGGGGTCTCAAGTTTGCACTGCCACAGATTTGCCATGAGATCTTGAGCAAGTCACAGAATCATAGAAAATGAGGGTTAAAGGGTCAGTAGGTCACATCTAGTCCAACCCCCTGGTCCAGTGCTTCACCACCTTCCTGGTGAGAAAATTCATCCTAATATCCAACCTCAACTTTCCCTGCTGCAACTGGAGCCCATTGCTCCTTGTCCTGTCATCTGCCCCAATGAGACCAGCCCAGCTCCATCCTCTTTGCAGCCCCCCTGCAGGGAGTTAAAGGCTGCTATTTAATCCCCCTCGGTCTTCCCTTCTCTAAACCGAATAAGCCCAGTTCCCTCAGTCTTTACTCACAAGTCATATGCCCCAGGGCCCAACCATTTTTGTTGTCCTCTGCTGGATTCTCTCCAAAATGTCCACATCCCTTCTGTAGTGGGGGCCCAAAACTGGACACAGGACTCCAGATGTGGCCTCATCAGTACTGAATAGAGGGTAAAAATCGCTTCCCTTGACCTACTGGCACTGCTCCCACCAATGCAGCCCAGGATGCTGTTCACCTTCTTGCCAACAAGGGCACACTGCAGGCTTATATTCAGCTTACTGTCCCCTGTCACCCCCAGGTCCTTTTCTGCAGAGCTGCTGCCCAACCAGTCACCCCCAGCCTGCACTGGTGCATGGGATTGCTCCGTCCTAAGTGCAGGACTTTGCACTTGTCCTTGCTGAACCTCATGACATTTCTTTTTGTCCCCCTCCTCCAGTTTGTCGAGGTTTCTCTGAATCCTAACCGTCCCCTCCAGTGTATCTACTACTCCTCCCGGCTCGGTGTCATCTGCAAACTTGGTGAAGGTGTGCTCCATCCCATCGTCCAGGTCATCATGTCACCTCTCTGCTAAGGACATAAGCCTTTCGGGCAAAGACTATCTTGTCATGCTTTTGTGCATAGCTGATCTCAGCTGGAACTTTTCAGCATGGCTGCTGTCATCCTAAGAGAAAAAACAGTTTCGCCCCTGAAAAACCCCATAAATGCCTGCGTACAAAAGCAAAACTAAGACGGATGAAAACTATGAGTTTGGAAAGCCGTCTGTTAGACAGGAGTATCTCCATGCTTGGATAACAGGTACAGCAATGCGCAGGTTTCATGAAGTTTGTCCTTTCCAAAGTCATCCAGATTGTGAGCCCCTGCTTGGACTGACGCTGTTCAGTGTATTTCTGAATCATCTGGAAGATGAGGTGCACGGGAAGGTAAAATGTCCTTCCACTGTGCGTCTAGCTTTGCCATACAAAAGCTCTATTTAATCAAACCAAACAGCTTGTGTGCTTGCTGCTGCATAGTTCAAAATACCCAGAGTAAAATGCACAGCTGTATACCACAGCACCCGCATCAGCTGACTGTTGGATCGCTGGGACTTGTTGCTAACATGGGCAGGGAGGTTTGTTGTTTGGGATGCATGTAGACTCCAAAAAAGTGATAAAAACAGGATGAAGAGTGGTTGGTGACACAGGATACAGCCTTCGATCTCTCATACCCCATGGGGGAGATAGTTGGAGGTGACCCACTTACCATGGAAGAGAAAATTCATCCTTAGCTCCACCAACTTTTGTGAAAATTCACAGACTTTAGGCCAGAAGCAATCACTGTGATAGTTTACTATGATTTGCTGCCTAAAGGCTGTTTCTCCACGCTGTGTCTTGGTCAGTGTAGTTCTCTTCCAGGGTGTTGTCTGTGCTGCCATTGCAACCAGTGCGTCGTCCCGGAGAGCTTGATGCTATACAAAGAATGACCACACCGGCTGGTTCAGTGGCAAAGGCTTGGCTAGGTTTAATGTTTATAGCATCAACTCTCCAACACGCTGGTCCAAAGAGTTGCAAGATATTCATCCTGGATGCTTGCAGTACAACACAGGCACAACCTGCGTATAGCACTCCTTACACCTAGTGAAACAGTCCACAAGTTTCCTGTGATTTTTATACGTGTATCAAGCAATTCCAGTTACATCAAATATTTCCATCAACATCTCTTACCAAATTATCCTAATTCTCATACCTTCGTGTGCATGTTCTGGTCTCTCTGGTCCATACTTCAGCGAGTCCTCTTGCATATCCCTTGCAAAGCGGGTCCCATGGTTAATTATTCTCACCGTTTGCAATTTTGCAAATTTGCTGCTGCTTTCTATTTTAACCTTTTCAAGTTTCAGTTTCTGTCCCTGGTTCTGGCTTTGCCATTTTCACACTGATTCAACAGCCTTTGTGAAACTAAGCAGGGTTGTTTTTTCACCACATGCCTATAGGATGCTACAAACTAAGATTTGTTTTGGAGGACCATATTGATGGTTCACGGCTCCATTTTGACTTCTATCTTGGATTGGAGGTCCAAATGTTATCAGATGGCTTTTTTCATTTAGGACTTCAATTTAGTTTTTAAAATAAAGTTTTCTTGGATAAAGCAGCCTTTTAAAAACCACACATAAGTTTAATTCATGGTTTCTCCCAAATCTCTTAAAACTAGTAATCATTCAGAGGTTTCAGAAAACCCTAAAATGCCAATTTTCCCCCCTAGTTTAAAAAAGAAATCAGTGTACAATTCAGACCTCACTGTTTTCATCAGGCTTCATTATTATTCAGCCCAGTTTATGAATCAAAGGATATTTTAAAGGGTGGTCACTTCTGTCTTTGTTAATAGTTAGGAATGGGGCCAGAGAAAAAGCACATCATTGCTAAATGGTGGTCATAAAGCCAGTTAATTGGTCTCTTAAATTCCCTGGGACACATTTGCCCTTGATATGAAAGGACCCGGGTTGTCTACTAATGCAGAAGCAAGAACCCTGCAAAATCTAACCATGCATGTCATATGGCTATATGAATTATCTTATGGCGGGCTTCTGTAGAAATGAGCTTTTATGGATTGTGCTTTCTGTTCAAAAACACTCAGGGAAAGTAAAAAAAAATCTCCCTGGTAATGATAAGCATAAGGTGACCAAGGGCTAGGGTTTTTAAAGATCTTTGGAGATGATGCACAAAGGGGTGTAGTGGGATGTACAGAAGAAATCATTTCCTGCAGCTCAAGTGAAAGGCTTGTTGAGGAAGAAAAGGGGCAGGAGAAAATACAAGTGAAATCTTCATCAGGACAAGAAGCTTTAAATTGCCGGTGTTAAAAAGCTGATGGTATGCAGGTGGAGAGATAAAGGTCCTGAGTCAGCTGAGCACAATTAATTTTAAGGGCATGCTTCAGTCCTATTGAGGAGGGCTGAATAGGGGCAGGATTGCTTGCATTCTTGCAGTGAGTGATCTGCATAGTGTTTTGCTGAATCGAGCACTCCCTGAGTCCGTGTCCTGGTTAAAATGGGGGGGGGGGGGGGGG
>NW_017729025.1:6074981-6076484 GCF_001723915.1 Gavialis gangeticus | reverse complement strand
TCTCTGGGTCCGGGTCCGGGGTAAAATGTGGGGGGGGGGGGAGGAAGATGACTCGAGCGGTGCTATTGTGGACGGTCCAGAAGAAGAAGAGATAACAGTGAGGCAGACTGGAGAGGGAAAGCAGTGGTAATACCATTTTCCAAGAAGGACCCTTTAAAATAATGATAACACTTAATGAAAATTTGCAAACGAGCACAAGGTCCAGATTTGGCCGAGTCTCCTCTGTGCATGTTACAGAAATGATCTATATGGGCTTTTCAGACCTGTGTTTTATCTTATATCTGGTTCCTTGTGGGAAGAATAAATTAGTGTGAATAGGTAAATTGGGTGCATTTTCTTTGAAATGTATCAAGATTTCTAATTTTTCAGGACTTGTACTCCCCCTTTTTTTCCCCCCATAGCGTTGGCCTATGAAAAGGGTTTTACCTTTTAAATAATATTATAGTTGCTTATTGAAAAGAGCTCCTCCAACATCACTGACCTCTTCTGACCCTTAAAACTTTTGGAGTGAACAGCAGGCTCTAAAACAGATGACTGATTTTTATCATCCCTAACATCCCACTGACATTCATACGTTTCTGCCAAATGCAATTTCCATGTTCGGAGCCTCTCAGGTACATGAACTGCCTTTAAACAATTTACAAGTGCACGTTCCAGAGATCCAGAACTTGAAGCCTAGAAATTTGAATTCTTGCTTTGCTGCTCAGGATCGCTTATAAATACGGTTTTTAAAATTTCCATTTCTTTTTCCTTTCAGTGTGTGATGCTACTTTGTGTCTCCTGGTCTGATAAATGCATCTCTTCCCAAATAAATGCAAGGTAACAGTCTAGTGGTAGGTGGCACTGCAAGCCCCCCCCCCCCCCCCCCAAAAAAAAAAAAAAGAAATCAAAAAACCCTAAAAAAAACCAAACCCAAATCCAGACAGCATACTTCTGCTGGAGGTGTAGCGTTGTATTGAAAAATGGGAGAGAAAGAAGAAGCAAGAGTGGGCGCTGTTGGTTCTGGGACAAGCAGAGAAATGTCTCAACTGCCCCTGTGCTTGGAGCTATAGTTTTTAACCATTTTATGAATTAAGCTATTTTAATTAAAAAAAAGTTTTAAAACAGTTAAATGACCCCAAAATAAAATGAAACATGTTAGTTCAGGATGACAAAAATGTGTTTTTAAGTGGGGGGAAGTGCTGTTTCATTTGAAAATAAATAAAAATGATTTGGTTTTACTAGAACTAGTTTTTTCAGGTCAGAAAATGGGCAAAGAAACCCCTCCAAAATACCAACCCCCCCCATCCTTTGCCAGCTGCACTTGAAAATACCCTTTCTCTCAGAGTTTTCCCTCCTACGTTTGATGCCATGTAGGTGACTTTAAGCTGCATGAATGTAGCCTGGGAGCAATATGTACAGCCATTTACTGGTGCTGGGAGCTGTGCAGGAAACCCAGTATAAGTAGCTTGGGGTGCGGGAAAGGGATAGTATGTCTGCGGGGCGCGGCTGGGGGGTTGGCTG
>NW_017729025.1:6067751-6069981 GCF_001723915.1 Gavialis gangeticus | reverse complement strand
TTTACTGGTGCTGGGAGCTGTGCAGGAAACCCAGTATAAGTAGCTTGGGGTGCGGGAAAGGGATAGTATGTCTGCGGGGCGCGGCTGGGGGGTTGGATGGATTGGAGGTGGGGGCAGTGGTTATGTGGGGGGAGGGGGTTTCCGTGCAAGGTGGGGATTCAGAGGGCTAAAAATAGCCCAGTCTGGATCAGTTGGGTAGGAAGACCAAATCCCCATAGCTGGGGTGAGTGGCTGGGCTTTCCCAGCCTGGGGGCCGTGCTCCGAACACGTGCAGGTGTCCAATAGCACAAGTCAACATATTCCCAATCCAAATTAGTACTCCTACTCAGCTGAACTAACTTAAATGGGGCCTACCATTTTCTGCCTGCTTTAACCCCTTTGAATGTCTGCACAGATAGGCATTTAGAGCCATCTAACCCTAGTTGAGATGATCTAAATGCAACAGCCAATTGACCTATACATTTGGGGTACCTATACATGTGCAGCGAGGCTGCTCTGATGCCCTGTAATTGCCACGCTCTGGCGGACTTCAGTGTCACGTGTATCAGCATCCCCACACTGAAAAATGGCGGTGGGGACATTTAACTTTAGTTAAAGCACCCTGGCTACAATTGTTCAACGTAGGGACAGTGATACATGCGACACTCCAGATGCTTTAATGTGCTCTAATTAAGGCATCCCTCCCCTGCCGACTCCCAGAGCACGTGTATAAATGCCTCCAAAGTCCTGCTCTTGCACAAGTGACCTGTGTTATTAATAACAGCAAAACCCTAGTGTTCTAGTGCTTCTTGCCTGTAGTCTGCAATGCTTTCCTTCTTCTGAATAGCCTGTTTCTTAGCCTGGTGAAAACGCATTTAAAAAGTCTTCTACTTAAAAGCAATTGGCAAGAGAGCTGAATAATAGCTCTTGTGGTCTTTTCCTGAATAATGCCATCTTTAAAAAAAATAATCAGGGCACGCATCTTGTTCTCAAATCAAGGTTGCATTTCTGATGTAAGGAATTGTGATAGTTTGTCTGAAAACTGTTGTCCACAGGTGTATCGAGGGTTAATGACACTCGTGCAGTGCCGGACCCTCACAAAATAGAAGAATTGCACCCTTGGCTGGTCATGTGCTCAGAAATATTAGATGCCTGCCTGCCTGATCAAATGCTCTGAAATCCCACTGACCACAAGCAACTTAGAAAAGATAACAAAAAGCTTTATTATGAAAAGAAGAGCGATCATAAGGACTCGGTGACCATAGGTTGAGATACAGACAGCGATATAAGAATAACCATACAAAAGGCAATGGCAGAACAATAACAGCAGAGCTCCCTATCACTTCTCTAGTCAGCCAGAATACCCAGCGTGGTGTCAGGTCCTTTCACAGCACCTGATGAAGGCAGCGGTGGTTCATGAAAGCTTGGGGGCTACGTACATGTATCTTATTTAGTTAGTCTATAAAGGTGCATGCCTACCTGCCTTCTGAGTGCCTCAAGGCATTCCCTAGGCCTGAGAAACTGAAGACAAACACTTGCTCTCATGGCACCGCTAAGTATAGTTTCATCTGTGGCCATTTACATTCATTATCTATTGCATTCCCAGACTCTGCATATAACTCCCTGCCTCCCCAGGTGCGTATCTGTTTCCCAGTCCAGAAGTCTTCCCTGATCTAATTATGGCCAGACTATTTGCAGCTTTTCAGACATAAAGATTACTAATCTAATGTCCTAAAGAAATGGTCTCTCACCTATTTCCCCCACTGAGAGAATAGCACCCTTGAATAGTCTCTTGCAGGTGTTATTCATATGGGTCTCTTGTAAAATGTAAATGTGTCTGGAAGGGCCTTGCTCAAGTGCCTCCAGCCAGGACCCCAAGGCCTGTTTGAATGCCTGTAAAACATACTCATGCTGGCTGCTAATGCTCACTGTTTACTTATTTCTGTCACTGAGGCTTTGATTCTTTCCCAGGTATGAAACTCCTTTAAGGAATAACACCTAAAAATCATTATCCCACTATGATATTCTGGTCCTACTATAACTCACAAGAAATACATTTATAATAGGGCCGCGTGAAATTTCGCCCGGCTTTTCGTTTCAAAGCTGTTTCTATGCGCTTCGAGCTCAATACAGTGAAACTGAAATGAAACAACAGCCTTTGAAACAGCTTCGAAATGAAACGAGGGAACTCAAAATGTTTCAAAACGTTTTGAAACGTTTTATGTTGTTTCACCCAGCTCCTCTCATCCAG
>NW_017729025.1:6052376-6062751 GCF_001723915.1 Gavialis gangeticus | reverse complement strand
CAAAGCTGTTTCTATGCGCTTCGAGCTCAATACAGTGAAACTGAAATGAAACAACAGCCTTTGAAACAGCTTCGAAATGAAACGAGGGAACTCAAAATGTTTCAAAACGTTTTGAAACGTTTTATGTTGTTTCACCCAGCTCCTCTCATCCAGCAGACAGATCCGGGGCTCACCTGCACCCCTGGGAGGGCTGCGGGGGCTATGCTGGAGCCCAGCTGAGGCTGTGGGCCCCTGATCTGCCTGCCAGATGATAGACCAGTGATGGGCACAGCCTGCACCCAGTACCGGGAAGATTGGTGCTGCTGCTTGTCCCAGGCTGCAGCAGCCGGCTCCTGTCATCCTGCTCACAGATCGGGGGCCTATTGGTGCCCCTGGGAGGGCTGCAGGGGGTGTGCTGGAGTCCTCCCATGGGTGCATGCCCCCAATCTGCATGCAGGATGACACGAGCTGTGTGCTGTCACCTAGGCCAGCTGCAGCACCGATCTCCTGTCTGTCATCTGGGGATCAGATCAGGAGCCTACAGTCCCGGAAGGGCTCTAGCGCAGCCCTCCCATGGGTGCGGGTGAGCCCCCGATCTGCCTGCCTGCCACATTTTATTATTCCCATTATACCCTATGGGCGAAATGGTGAAATGGCATCAAAAGAGTTTTGACAAAATGAAACAGAACAGCGATTTCGAAACAAAAGTCGAAACGAAACATTGTTCCATCAAAACGGAAATCGAAACAGAATGATGCTACAGGCCTAATATATATCACGTCCTCAATGCATGCACACATAAAGGTGACAAGGTTAAATACAACTTGTCACTACCTATAGGTAGAGACCTATATGTAAAACAAACACAAGTAAATATGCATGACATCCCATGAACACCTCAAAATACAGAGGGTTGCTGACCATTTTTTTTAATGACTTCTGAGCTCTTGACCTCTGGATCCTATGCCAGATGCCAACTGTCAGAAATCAAGAGCCACATGCTGGATCCTAAACTTGGTGTACTGGACCTAGAGGTTGTATGTTGTCTTAAATCATGTACTTATCTCAGACCTCTGTGATGGGATGAACTGAACAGGTTCAGTGCTTTACAAGCTTCCAGGAAGATGGCACCACCAAGGCTGAAGTTCACAACTCTAGCAGAGCTTGCAATCAGTGGCATGTTTGCAGACAACAGTAATTCAGCAAGTGCATTGATTCATAGTCTGGAAGGCTGAGTTTGTCTAGCTTCAGCTGCTGGAGTTTGCTTTGCCAGTCTGCAAGGCTGAAAAGCCTCCTGCTGTCAGAGCGCTACTCCAGGGTGCGGGTATCTATGCTCGGTGGTTCAGTTACTCTTAAGCTTTGTCTGTGCTCAACTGTCTAGTTTTGGGCCCCCTACTCCAAAAATGGTTGTCAACAAGTTCAGCAGAGGGCAATGAAAATGTTTAGAGGGTTGGGGCACATGACTTGTGAGGAGATGTTGAGGGAACTGGGCTTGTTTAGTCTGCAGAAGAGAAGACTGAGGTGGGATTTAGTAGCAGCCTTCAACTCCCTGAAGAGCGGTTGCAAAGAGAATGAAGCTGGGCTGTTCTCAGTGGTGGCAGATGACAGGACAAGGACCAATGGGCTCAAGCTGCAGCAAGGGAAGTTGAGGTTGGATATTAGGAAGAATTTTTTCACTGAGAGGGTGGTGAAGCGCTGGAACAGGCTCCCCAGAGAGGTGATGCAGTCTCCATCCTTGGAGGTGTTTCAGACCCAGGTAGACAAAGCCTTGGCTGGGATGATGTAGTTGGGGCTGGTCCTGCTTGGAGCAGGGGGTTGGACTAGATGTGACCTCCTGAGCTCCCTTCCAACTCTCATTTTTCTATACTTTTATGAATACAATGAGTTCTTTAAATCTCATATTATAAGGCTTGTTTCTCAACTCCTTCATTTGTTGGCCCTCCTTTGAATCTGTGTTTCCACAACCTTCTTGAACTGTGGATACCAGATACAGGCACAGTATTCTAGTAGTGGTTTTACCAATGTTGCATCACTCCTTGATACTCTCTCTTTTATACATGCAAAGACAGCATTATCCTTACTGGCAGCGTACCTTGAGGTGGACATAGAGGCATGTACAAGTAAGGCCAGGAAGGCCGTCCAGAGCTCATTGTGTCCAACTGCCTGCTCTGGGCAGAATCATTATGTCCAAGCCATCCTGCATAAGTCCTTGTCTAACCTGTTCCTAAAACTACACAATCAACCTTGTCTCACAACTACTAGGCATATTTCCCCAAGACACCAAAAGCACCTTAACCTGCCATGGGGAGACGAGGGCTGTAAATATCTTGCCTTTGCAAGGGTTGTTAAAATGCACTCAACAGACCACAGTGAACCCCAGAGTCCTTCTCTGAGTCATTGCTCTCCCAGACAGACTCTTCCACACCATCCTTGTCACCTGCATTTTTTCCAGGAATATTAGCTTGCACCTGACATTTTTGGGGTGGTGACCATTTAACCAAAGCAATTTAGTTCATTCTGTAACAATAACCTGTCACCCTTACTAGTTACCACCCTGTAAATATATGTGTACTTTCCAAGCAGCGGAACAAAGGTTTTATGTTGCCATCTGTAGTATTCATAAAAAAAATGCAATAGCACTTGACCCAAAACTGATGCCTTGGTGACTCTGCTAGTAAGCATCTCACTCATTGTTGACCTTCCATTTGACATCTGTGAATGAACCAGTTTTAATCTATCCATGCCATATAATGGACAGTTTCTAATCAAGATTTCATGATTCATTAAGTCTTATCTTTGCCTTGGAGAAGTCTGAGAGTACTACAACAATACCTCTGCCCTTATCAATCAGAGTTGTAATCTTATCACCAAAAATGACAACAGGGTTACTTGACATGGCCTATTTTTTCTTGAAACCACATTGACTGGTAGTAATTATATTGTTAGCCTCTAATGCTTTTTTGGCAGAGCCCAAAATAAATCATTCTACTATTTTGCTTGGGATCCGTGTCAAGCTAACTAGCTGATAGTTCCCTGGGTCATCTCTTTTATCCTTTTTGAATAATGAAATACAAAGACAGTCCTCTGATCCATTGGGATTTCTCCAGTTCTCCAAGACTTGTTAAAAATTAAATAGGTAGTTCAGAGAGTACCTTAGCAAGGCCCTGGAAGACTTTTGGGTATAAATTATCTGAGCTTGGTGGTCTGAATATTTAATTTCAGCAGCTGACTCAAATCCTCCTGTGTTACTGATGGCAGCTTTCCTTCCCACATCCTCTTATGAATGTGATATATAACAGAGACTCAACAGTGAAAGGATGGAAGAAAACAGGGCAAGTACCCAGCTAGTGATGTGGATCCATGGAGGCCAGTGGAGTTATGCCAGTTATGTCAGCCGAAGATTTTCATGTGAATCTAATTAGCTGAATGGGAAATGGAGATAAATGTGCAGCCATGCATACCCTGATTTAGGAATCCTGTCTGGGCTGCTTTTTACCGTGACTTGAATAATTAATTCTATATACTGTATGCTAACTGGCTTTGTTATAATATTCTTTCTAGAATAATATTAGAACAATATTCCCTTCTTTGAAGCAAGGGAATTTTAGGTTGGATATTAGGAAAAACTTACTCACTAGAAGGGTGGTGAAGCACTGAAATGGATTACCTAGAGAGGTTGTGGTATCTCCATCCTTGGAGGTTTTTAAGGCCCGGCTTGACAAAGACCTGGCTCAGATGATCTAGTTGGGGCTGGTCCTGTTTGGAGCATAGGATTGGACCAGATGTGACCTCTTGAGGTCCCTTCCAACCCTCATTTTCTGTGATTTTCTATGATTAATTAATGCTGCTATTTGCTAGACTAGAGCCCTTAAAAAGAAGTTTATATAAAGTAGCCATCAGGGACTGTTAAATGCATTTATCACTATCATCACTGACCTAACAAACACACTGAAGAATAGAAAGTGACAGTCCTAGGATATTAGAAACCAGCTGCAAAACAAATTGGGCAACAAGGTAGAGTGGGCTGGAGAAAGACATTAAACACATGACAGCAGACCAGATCATAGCTGTGTGCTGAAAAAGAAATTATTTAGATGCTTCTCTGAGTAGAGGCTCCATTGGCAACTGTCTCTTGCAATCAGGTAAAATCTCTCCCTGCAAATACAGTTGGCTGCATTGGTCTGAAAATTCACTCACTGAGGGAACGTGTGCAATGAGCTGCGTAAAACTGACAAAAGAAGCAGGTACTTGTTCTAATAGAGTAGCCTGGCCAGAACTGGAGTCGTTATAGACCTATCTGATAAGAGTCTTCCTAAAACATTTTTCTTCAGGAGGAAGAGGAACGAGAGAGAGGGGGATTCATTTTTGACCAGGCGGATTGCTATATTGCTAAGGTAAATCACAGGCTGTCTCTAAACACTGCTGGGCAGCTGGGAACAGAAGGGGTTTAAGCCCACCTCCCCCCAAGTACAGAGCTGCCCTGCCCTGCCTTGCCCTGCTAAACTTATGGAAATGTACTGCTGGCTGAGACTGTGGATTACAAATCTCAGAGACACCTGGAAGCAGAAAGAGGAAGTGATGAGCAACCCTGCAGAGTCCTGCTGCTGTGAGTCTGGACTGCAAAGCCCAGAGACCTCAGGGGCAGCAGGAAGAGGAAGTAAACACATAGCCTATGCTGGCTACATGCCAGAAAGCAATGCTTTAGAGCCCCCCCGGCTTCTGGCCTGAGCCACTGCAGGCATGTGGCTACATTTCCTGAATCAAAAGTGAACGTGTGTCCAGCTGTGTCTCAGTTTAATCTCTGCATCTTAGACTAACTTGCAAATACTGAATTGATTCAGCCTCAGGATTTTTGACTGTCTGTACTTAGCCTGAATGCTGTCTGTTATGAGCATCTGTGTCCCAAGCCCACTTCTGAGTGTCTCTAAAAGCCAGCTGCATCTGACACTGTTTCATTTATACAGCTCTGTGATATTTCCCACGATGGGGCTTATTTGCTTTATTTTTGTTATTCCTCTCCTAGATCTCTGATCTGCCAGTCCTTATAGACACAGGATCTCTGTCCTTTGGTCTAGATGGCCATGGCAAGCCCCACCCTCAAGGTTTCAAGCTAAAAAACAATGTTTTTGTTAAGGCAAGGTTCTTTTGGTCAATATGATATCTTTTATTAGACCAACTAAATAGTTGGAAAAAAATGTTCCTTGCAAGCTTTTGGGTTCAAACACCCTTCTTCAGGTATAGGGACAGTCTGCTGGTGTTTGTGGGCTCTCTTGGGTGGAATAGAAGTGTAAACGAATATGCAAAATGCAGGACTGTAAAAATGCCTGGCAAAGAACATCAGAGGGGATGGGAGAAAACAGGTGTGAGGCAGGTAGATGGGGGAAGAAAAGGGGAATGTTGCCCTGGGGATAGATTGTAGCTGATAAAATATAAAGAGGTTACCTGGGGTTATCAGATGGCAGGCAGGTTATAATGTGCCATAAATCCAATGTCTATATCTAGTCCATGATTTTTTTAAAGATGTTTTTGTTAAAGAACTTGACTGAGAGTTGAGTTTTGACTCCCAACTTGGACAGAGATTTCTCATGAGTCCTAGGACTGGTCATTTTAGCATTTTGGGTCTCAGTGCCTCATTTTTTAAGCAGGGATGAAAAACATTTCCTTTCATATAGTCATAGAGAAGTAGGCTGGAAGGGACCTCCAGAGGTCATCGAGTCCAACCCCTGCCTGAGGTAGGATCATCCCTATCCAAACTGTGCCATGCAAACCATAATCTAAACTCTGCATAAGACTGCCTTCAAAAATTATCTTAAACTCTACATAAGACTACCTCATACTCTCTGTCCTCTTAGATTGTCATGTGTTTGAAGCTGAAACTGTCCTGTGTCTATACTGTGTCTGGCTCAGTGGACCTCTGATCTCAGTGGGAGCCTGTAATCATTCCTAATGTAAGCAGCAACACAGCTAACCCCTTAAATTCCCTATTTTTATATCTGGCTGGGATTCCAGTCACCTTCTGAGCATGGAAAGAGGTCTTTTAGCATTTTGGGTTGTTTCCCCACCCAAGACCCAAATTTCTAGGTTTGGTGGAGAAAACAGGTCTCAACTTGTGAAAACACACGTGTATGAATCTTACCTATGTGGCCAATAGGTGCCTATACCATTTTATTTCCCATAAATCCTGTGCACCATTTCTCTCTGACCCACGCCTGGAGCTGAGAGGCTGAGCAGCCTTGCCAATGGAGTAACTACCTTGTAACCAAGCAGGTGCCTCACTTTTCATTTGTGCCTGTGTGAACATTTATGATTTTATTTCCGAACAGCACTGCAGCGAGCCGCGCCTTTACAAATAGGAAATTAAATCAGATGGTGATGTAAACCTGGAGAGAAGAACAGGCATTCGTAATGGTTCTTTATTGCTTCATTTCATCTGCTGTTGCATTTTGCCATCGTCTGGTGCTTAGTGAAGTGTATGATTTATTCATAGAAGACACTGTCACAGCCAAAGGGTTGTACAATAAACCACTGACAAGGCCTCGGTGCCAAAAGCCATTAGGAAAGTAGAACAATAATCTCGACACAAAGTATTTACAGACCAAGTTGCCTTTAATTTAAGATCCCTGACTAAGGCTGGATGATAATTGCATCACATTTCAAATCAGCCAATGCTGACAGTCCTCTGTATTTCCGTTTGGTATTAAAAAATCAGCAATAATTGAAACCGTCTTTAAGAAGCAGCAACAAATTGAAGTCGTCTTTAGGTCAGCGAACCACTCGGCTATGGCACAGGGAGCACAATTTTTCTCCCTTAGCAGCGGTGCCAGCACGGATGAGTGTGTGTGTATTACTGGTACTAGGATTACACGTACACGTGTTTTGCATGTACTAGGGCTACAGGGCCAGGTACAAATCTGTTCCTCTTCTCTCTCTTCTTCCTTCCCTCTCATTCTGCTTAGAGGCTGTAAATGGCAATACTTCAAGCTCCCTTCTCCCCCAGCACTCAGAAGTTGAGCTCTGCTTTTCCCCGTTGTCTTATCATGGACCCATAGGGGTCATGGGCAGATCCAGGATTTGTAAAAATGGGGTGTAGAAACAGTGACTGGTGCTGCAGGGGTGGCTGCATCTATGTTGCCAGCCTCCCCCCACCACCAAGACCATGCTGTGGCAGCAACCGATGGGGATATTTTTTAAGCCTCCAAAGCAGGTAAGACTTCCCCCTGCAAATGCAGCTCTCCTTTTTTGCCCACCCGTTTCCCCCCCTGCTATTCATGGGCCCCCTGGGGCTCCAGGGGCAGCATCCTCCAGGCAGTCATCCTGGCCATGGGCATCCAGGGCAAGCAGCTTGTGCCTTCTCCTCTCCATTTGGGCTAGGGCCAGAGACTAGGGGACAGACCTGGTCGAAACCAGGGCCTTCTTTACCTCAGCAGCACTTGTGCCCTGTGGCTCACCCCGGGCATGCCGAGGTGGCCAGGTGGGCCCAGCTGCAGCACCCTGGGTGGTGGAGAGGGAACCTGTGCTCACCCAATGGGAGCCCTCCAGTTTTCTGTTTGCCCTAATAAATCTTACTGCATACCACATATAAAGCATGCCAATGGCTAGCTTTATTTAGGCAGGTCTGATAAATGCAAGACACCCATGGTGCAGGTATGTAAAAGCACAGCACTGCATATGCCCAGGATATTCCAGCGTTGCTCTAAACCTGGCAACTGCAAATACAAAAGATGGAGGATGCGGAAAGAGCAGCTGGATCTCCCTGTAACAGGAATACAGGGGGAACCTGCAATGTCTCATTTGTTAGTCCACCAATATAATTCACACTGCATCAGCTCTGATCTTGGAATAATGCGACAGAGTATAGGACAAGAGAAAAGAAATTAGCTGCCTGGTTACAAACCCGTGACAATTTTTTCTCTACCTTTTGCTGTTCTCTATGTCTGACACACGTCAGACGTATTTGAGTTACCCCCTACCATCACATACTTCATTAAGCTTTCTGGCTGCTTTTTGGATACAATAGAAATAAAATTAAAATACATCCAATCTACCTCATTTGTTACGGAAAGTTTGTTAATAGCATTGATGCGGCATACAGTTAATTGCTATTCATGTGCGTGCAATTGCAAGGTTTAGACAAGTGAGAGCAGTATAGACACTGCTCTGTTTCGGCTCTCAGGAGTCTCATACAAGAAGAAAGATGAAGTGTGGTCCCTCAGTAATATTTATGTGAGCTATAACTTTGTTCTGGCTTTATTTCTGTATGATCTGAGATGTTGCAGAGCTGTAAAAATCATTAAAGGATTTTGAAAGCATGGAGCCCGGTTTATTTGTGAGGTACAGAGGCAGACAGCAGATAGACAGCAGAAGTAAGAAACCTACTTGCAAATCTAGGAGAAATAAAAGCCCAATACCAAATGCAGCAGTAGCTGCAGTCTCCTCTGGAAACAAAGCATATCTTGAAGCTTCACTTTCACCTAAATAGCATTCATGTATTGGACTCAAAGGATTTGAAGTCATATTTGCTGTAAACTATGGAACTATTTCCAAAAGATGTGAAGTATCCTCAATCCCCAAAATGTTTTACAAGGGATATACCAAAAGAAAAAAGGACTGAATAATTTGGGGCAGATGCTGAGGCAATGAATACACAGTACGATTAAGCCTATGCGGCAGCATGACAGTGTGTTTGTAGTACAAATTACCTTATCTGGGCTAGCTTAGCTTTCTGAGCTAATTAGTGAAGATGCAGCAGGCTTCAGTTTAACCTGTAGTAGCAACCAGAGTACAGATTCTCTGGGGACCTGGTTAGGTGTGCTAGGTGCTAGGGAGGACTAACACCCTTACTACCATATCATCACCAGCTCCATCCTCTTTGCAACCTCCCAGCAGGGAGCCAAAGGCTGCTATTCAATCAACCCTCAGTCTTTCCTGCAGACTCAATCAACCCAGTTCCCCCAGCCCCTGAACCATTTTTGTTGCTCTTCGCTGGACTCTTTCCAATTTGTCCACATCTTTTCCATAGTGAGAAGCCCAACTAACCCTTTACTTTACAAGCAATCCCATTACTGGCACTGAAACTACTGTGTATGCCAGGTATGGTGAACAAGGATGGAAGACTCTTACCTTGGGCTACTTCTGATGTAACTGATGGACAGTCTTCTTGTGAGGTGGGTATGTATCATGTATCATGCAACTAAATCATAACCCCCTTACTTAAAATACTGAGCAGTTACTAAAGCTAGTGGATCTGTTGTAGTCAGAAGGCCTATGTGGATGAATAAGAAGTTCCCAATGTGACTAGGAGCTTACTCGGTTTCTCTGGCAACGGCTCATGGTGTTTTAATGTCTATATGTCCAGCAGTGCTCAAAGGAATTGGTTTTGCCTTACAGAGGAGTGCCGCGCACTCCCCCTGTGGGGGTCCTCCAGCCTATTTGCACTCACTCCCCGTGGGGGAATGAGTACCCAGGGGGTGTGGTACCATTTCCCTTTCACTCCAAGTTCGATAGATTGCAGTGTTGGGAGCCTGGTTTTGGAACCAGGAGGGCTTTTTGAGCTGAAGCTGTGTGCTGGACGTATATGACTTCCCCCTGGATATGCACCCATCAAGGACCTGGGAGTGCATCTTCTACAGTAGTGATGGAGCAGGATTGGAGGCCAGAGGTGGGAGCCAGAAACAAATCCAGAGGAGCAAGATAAGGTCAGGAACTGCTGCTGTGCTCTGGAATTGGGTCCCTGAGAGGGTAAGGAAGTTAGGGAGCAGAGCCAAAGCAGGAAGAGGACGCAAGACTTGACCATAGTGGAGTTGCTCAGGTCTGGAGGAGACATGTCAAGGAGACATGTGCTGGAAGTTTGTTCAACCCTTTCTGGCTCAGTCCAAGAAAGGGGCACAGACCTAGGTGCAAGGTTTCATGTGAGATGTGGCTTGCCCCAGTTGCATCATGGTGAGGTCAGGATTAGGTAGATGTTCCAGCTCTATGGTACTAGCTCATTGGAGCCTCACCCCATCCTGTAGGTTCAGGCTTATTTTTATTGAAAGCCATTGCAAAGGAGAGGTTGGATTTAGCTTTCGTAAAACAATCTAAAGGTAAAGCATACTCTAGTCATAAGGAAAAGAAATAAAATGTCAGAGAATCATTTAAAATTAGGGTTGGAAGGGACCTCATGAGGTCACATGTAGTCCAGCTCCCTGCTCACAGCCCCAGCTACATCATCCCAGCCAAGGTTTTGTCTTAAAAACCTCCAAGGATGGATATTTTACCACCTTTCTGGGTAACCAGTTCCAGTGCTTTACTACCCTCTGCATGAGAGTTTTTCCTAATAGCTGACCTCAACTCCCCTTGCTGCAACTTGAGACTATGGGAGTCCTCCCATCCCCTTTTTGGGAATGCGTATGAAGAC
>NW_017729025.1:6046095-6047376 GCF_001723915.1 Gavialis gangeticus | reverse complement strand
CCACCTTTCTGGGTAACCAGTTCCAGTGCTTTACTACCCTCTGCATGGGAGTTTTTCCTAATAGCTGACCTCAACTCCCCTTGCTGCAACTTGAGACCATGGGAGTCCTCCCATCCCCTTTTTGGGAATGCATATGAAGACTATATCATTCTCCCCTAGGCTTCTCTGGAGAGAAGCTGTGGGATGGAGAAGGGCCTGAAGCTGGGAACAGGGAATTGTGGGATAGCTGCTCTTCACTCCTTAGGCTCTATGGACTCCAAGCAGAGTAAGTGCCAAACTATTGCTGTAAGGAGCTGGCTAGGAGGCAATGTGGGGCTGGAGTTGGGTTCACACCCAGCAGTTCAGCAGAGAGTCATAGAGAAGTCAGGTTGGGAGGGACCTTGAGAGGTCATTTGTCTGGCTCCCTGCCCGAGACAGGATCATCCCTATCCAAACCACCCTATAAAAATCCAAATCATCCTATATAAATCCAGGCTCAATGTATGGCAGTGGCTGAGCTCGAGTACTTAGGTGTCTGTGGTGTAGAAAGTCAGCAGGTATGGGTGTTCACAGTGACTATCCGTGTAGACACGGTGCCCAAGACTACAGGATGATGAGACTTTTCCTGTGTTTGTCTTGTGGAGCATCTGGCACACTTCGGGGCAAAGCAAACTAAAGTGTTTTTATTCCACTCGCTCCTGGAGCTTGATATTTGAAAATGAATCCTTATTTCAAGCAGTGCAGACGCTTATTATCTGGCATTACTGTCTGATGGGTCTTCCGCACAGTCACCTATTTTCTTTAAAAAGCATATTCGACATCCTGCTGTTTTTCATGTGTGAGAATCCTACACTTTAGAGGACTTTAATGGAGAGAGTTTTCTCCAGCCACTGTTTTCAACAAGCTTGTGATGCTGATAGTTTCAAATATCTTACTTCGAACGCTGCATTAATATTTGATCTTCATTGAAGCCAGAGAGTTGTCTGACTTCTGTAGATGGCACAGAGCATAATAAAGCTTTGTTTGCTCTTGCTACAAGACAAAAAAGGAGCTTCTTTTTTCTGCTGATGTAATGTGAATGTTAACTAGGAGGCTTGTTAGGGAAGAGGCTAAAGCCAAGCGCGGGTAGCTCTGAGCCTTCATACAGTTCCCAGAGCTTTATATAGAGAGCACAATAAGTGAGGAAATCTCAAAGGTAGCACAAATATGCTGCCAACAACTGATTACTGGGGTTTTTATTTGTCTGGGTACTGAGTCTGTTTGTGTTCAGAACTCGATTCTAAGAGGAAAAATACTACCCGA
>NW_017729025.1:6037284-6041095 GCF_001723915.1 Gavialis gangeticus | reverse complement strand
TGTTAGGGAAGAGGCTAAAGCCAAGCGCGGGTAGCTCTGAGCCTTCATACAGTTCCCAGAGCTTTATATAGAGAGCACAATAAGTGAGGAAATCTCAAAGGTAGCACAAATATGCTGCCAACAACTGATTACTGGGGTTTTTATTTGTCTGGGTACTGAGTCTGTTTGTGTTCAGAACTCGATTCTAAGAGGAAAAATACTACCCAAGTTGGGAAGTGATATTAAAGAAGAAGGAAAAACCAACATACTCTTAACTGACCGAAGAAGGAAAAAAATCCAGCCTATTTTCACAGCAGGTGATCTGTTTTAAAGAGATGCCATAGAGAGTAGGGGGCTAAGGTCCTGTTGGCTTTAACCCTGGAGATGGGCTTAGGACCTTGGATTTCAAAACAGATGTAGGAAAAATTTTGGAACCAACCCAAACCCAATAGCAGTCTTGAAAAATCACATGCTACCTGCAACAGAAACTGCCAGTCAAGGTTTCTGCCAGCATTCACCTCCCTGTTGAATGGGAAATGGCTACAAAGGACAACAATGTCATTTGTAGAAGTGAATAAGAACTGGCTTATTGCTTTTAGTATGGACACAATCTTTTAGTATGGTCACAATGCCACCCTGCAAATCCTATGGTATCGGTTCAACCAGAGAGTCCCGTGCTGAGGTCTGTAGACCCCCGGGAATCTTACTACAGCATTGGTGCCTTTCCTGTCCTCATTTTCAATGAAACATTTGATGGGTGGGGGGCCTGGAGTCCCCCAAAATGATCAGGGTGGAGAGTTGTCCACTGCTCCCCAAAGCCCATGTAACCAATGGGCTACACAACACAGATTCGTGAAGATCTATGTGTGGGACAAGGGAAACAAAGAGACATTGCTTTTTTGCTTTCTGATGCAATCCAGGCTTTAAGTATCATAGACCAGGCTGAGACGACATGATAGGGCAGATTGCCACGGATCCTCCTACTTCAGGGCTTCTGTACCTTCCTTTAACCTTCCCCATGTGGATCACTGTTGGAGATGGGATTTGGGGATAGATTGCTGTCTATTATTTCTGATATGGATGGGGGCTCCTATGCACCTGTGCAGTGCAGTGACGTAAGCTACTGGGCAAGACAGTCCTGTGGGATTCTCCTGACTTCTGCTTGTTCGATTTTTATCCTGAACCCTGTGCAAATGCTAGTTTATTCATTTTTTTTTTAAATTTCAATTTCCTTGGCTCTATAAAGAGAACAACAAATAAAGCCCAAAGCAGGGAGGCATCCGAAACTCAGCAGAGCGTGTCTCGGGTGTCTGTATTACACGTGTCTGTGACTGATGGAGGATTCCCAGAGGAGCACGTTTGCAACACACTGATTATAGAAATGTTCGTAAACTTAGATCGGCAGGAAGAAAGTGACAGGTACAAATTCCAGGTCGAGCATTCATCGAGTTGAGATAATACCAAGACAGTTTTCTAGGAATGTGAGGGTTTTGTCCTTTATTTCAGATAATATAAAGCAAGGGGTTGGCTGTAACTCTTGTTGCACTCAGTGGGACCTGCATCAGATCAGATGTGAGGTACACAGACCTTAAGCCTCATCATGTTTGACTTGGGTAAAATGCACATGCCGATAAATTGCATTTTTCACATGTGTAACTCAAAAAATGGCATGATCTAGTCAGCTCCAGGTTCTCAGGGGGGCAGAAAAAAATCATCTTAATCTTAGGACGGCTGTGGTGTGTGTTCTTGTTTGTTCTGGTGTAAAGTCAGAGCAAATCTCTGGGAGTCACGGGTTTTTTTTTCCTTTACAACGTTTGAAGTTAGGATCTGACCGAAAACATTTCAGTATGAGCAACTTGAAAAAGGTGGTTAGAGGGGAAATTGCCTCTTGTGTTTAACTTGCAGTTGCCACTGCTGAAAGCTATAAATAAAGCAGGCAAGAATTGTCTTCAGGACTCATGGTTAGAGGGTTGCCAGTTTTACCTCTGTGTTGTAATGAACAGCAGGTCATTTGGCCTTCTGTATGAACTCAAGTACCAAATTTCAGGTTCCCATTTTTTTTTATCACTTGCACAAATGTGAATCAAGAGAAACATCACTCGAGTTTGTGTTCAGCCCCTGTTGTATGGCTGAACTCACTTGGCATCTGCTAGGGTCTAACTGCTCTAAGTATTCAGGCCGGGCACCCAAAATGCTAGTGCTCAGATGAAGCTCTGAGGAAGTGCATCTCAGTGAAAGAACTTCCTGGTTTCTGTTTCTTTTGCTCCTTGATCACATGGATCATTTCTCCTCAGTGGGCATGTCTGCATGCACCATTACTGTACACTAACTTAGGTTACTGTGCAGTAACCAAAATTACTGTGCAGTACAGGTATGTGTCTACACATACTGCACAGTAACTATAGTGACTTACACTAATTTGGGCATAAATTTGCTATCTGTATGATGCAGGTAGCAAAATTACACCTGAGTAGTTATTGCACAGTAAGGCACGTGTAGACATCTTACTGTTCAGTAACTCTGTTTGTGTGGACTGACTTGGAACTAACTTTACATTCATATTAATCTTCCTTGCATAGGTGTATGTTTGAGCACTGATGTTTCAGTGGAGGTCCTGGTAATGAAAGTATCTTGTCCAAATTGGTTACTGTTTGTTTGTTTTTTTTAGGTATACATGTTAGTGTATACCTACTCCTTCCTTTTTAGTGATCCTTCTGTTGAAGGACTTTAGGAAAGGAGGCCTTTATGTTCTTAAAAATAGAAGCCATTGAGTTATTGCTAATGTTATTAGCAGGAGGGACCCCTCTTCAATCCTATTTTATTTTTAAGGAAAAAATGTAGTCTGTACTCTGCATTTGACCCCTGCAACTTCACAAATCAAGTATTTCATAGTCTCTAAGAAACCTAATTCCCACCCTTAGTTCTTAGGACTCAACCTCTGAGTTCTCTGTGCATGTTTGTAGAAATCCTTGATTCATGATGGACCACAATTGTTATTAGGTTCATTGATGCTAGGGTTGGAAGGGACTCCAACAGATCATCGGGTCTGATCCCCTGCCTAGGCAGGAAAGAGTGCTGGGGTCAGATGACCCCAGCTAGATGTCTATCCAGCCTTCTCTTAAAGACCCCAAGGTAGAGGAGAGCACCACCTCCCTCGGAAGCCCGTTCCAAATTTTGGCCACCCTTACCATGAAGAAGTTTTTCTTGATATCTAGCCTAAATCTGCTCTGTCAGTTGTGACCATTGTTCCTTGCTACCCCAAGAGGCACCCTGGTAAACAGAGCATCTCCAATCCCTTGCTGTGTCCCCCTAATGAATTTGTAGGCAGCCACAAGATCACCTCTCAGCCTTCTCTTGCAGAGGCTGAAGGGGTCCAGGTCCCTCAGTCTCTCTTATAGGGCTTGTTCTGTAAGCCCCTAACCATACGAGTGGTCCTCCTCTTGTCTATCAACATCCTTCTTGAAGTACGGCATCCAAAACTGGATGCAGTACTCCAACTGCGGTCTGACCAATGCTGCATAGAGGGGATGTATCACCTCCTTGGATCTATCCGTCATGCATCTGCTGATGCATGATAATGTGTGGTTAGTTTTGCTGATGTTTTTGTCACACTGATGACTCATGTTTATCTTGGAGTTCACTATGACTCCAAGATCCCTTTCCACTTCTGTGCTGCTGGGAAGGTCACTTCCCAGCCACTAGATGTGCTGGATATTTTTGTGCCCTAGGTGCAGCCCTCTGTACTTGTCCTTGTTGTACTGCATCCTATTGTATACTGCCCTCTTTTCTAACCTGTCCAGGTCTGCCTGCAGTCATTCCCTATCCGTACAAG
>NW_017729025.1:6034353-6037273 GCF_001723915.1 Gavialis gangeticus | reverse complement strand
ATGACACCATGAAACTTTAGTGTTACTGCACTGTAATGCCTGCACATGTAGACATTGGTGTAAAAGCTGCTTACTGCACAGTAAGTTACTGTGCAATAAGTTACTGTGCAGTAAATGCACGTGTAGACATGCCCAATGGTTTCTTTCTCTTTGGGTGCCTCCTGCTGCTAGTGCTCTCCTCCACTGTGCCTAATGTTGCTGTTAGAGTCTCAGACACCACGTTTGAGGGTCTTGTCCTGGCTCTACTGTATTGCAAACTTTTGTAGGGCTGGTTGTTGCATCTGCCTTCTGACTGTCTCATCATTGTCCTTTGGCAAGAGGCATCCTGCGCTCTTTCTGTTTTCCCCAAGTCAGAAACACTAGGTCTCTTCAAGAGATACATTTTGAAGAACTTGCTTAAGCCATCATTGCTCCCATGGCCAAGAACAACTTATATGTGGTGAGTCTTACCTATCAGCTAGGCCATAGACTGAAGAAGGGGCCAAAATTATAGGATCCCTGTTGGCCAAGTAAAGCTTGTGTGGCTGCTTCCATCCTCTAAGAGGGATGTCCACAACATTGTGAAACATCTGTTTTGGGCTCAACAGATCACCACCAAGTGGGGCTTTGTCACCTGCCAAGCCACAGACAGAAACTGCAGCCCTGAAAAAACATTTTCAGGTTCTGTACCTACACAAATTAAGGCGCAACTATGGGAAGAGGGATTTTCAAAGCATAAAAAGAAATTGGTAACTTAACTAACTCTCAGGTAACTAACTCTCATTTGTGCCTTTGAATATCAACCCTGGCCATTGTAATCCTGTATCTTTACAGTCATCTGTAATCTCCTCTGGGAGGTCAGGATGACATCTTTCTCTCTCCAGCATATACTGTATTTAACAGTTCTCTGGTAGCCTTTTCCCCATTCAGAGGCAAGAGTCACGGGCCATTTCTGGTAGTGGGATATTGGACAGACTATAGCAGTGGTCTGGCATAGTGGCACAGTAAATTCTGTTGTGGAAGTTCCTCTGACAGGTGGCTCAGGATCTCACTCACCAACCCGGGCTCTCCTTCTGCTCTGGCTGACTCTGACGTACCCTCAGGGGCCACATGTTGAAACTGGTCCTTGGGACGGTCTCCTTGTTCCAGCATCTGCCTCTTGGCCTGCTCTGTCTCAGGAGCATGGGGATTTTCCAGCAGTCCATGTAGCTCATTCTCCAACTACAGAACAGCTGGTAGCATGAATCCAGAGTCCAAGCCCCAGCTAGCTCTCTACTTTTCTAGAGAAACCAAGGCTTCAGGAGCAAGTCCAGATCTCAGAGCTTTGCTGCTGGCTTTCAGACTGTGTTTCTATGCTATACTGCTATTCAACTAAACCCATCTTGCATCACAAAGATTTTCTTTCCACTAACTTGCTCATTTGATGAACCTCTGCCCTTTGTATTTGGGAGATGGATAAATCAGGACCCACACACATAGTTCTGCTAATGGAAAGGAGCAGCGTACATGCTGGTCATCATCAGCCTTGAAATCACTTTAGCTTAGAAAAGAAACCACATAGTCTATTATTTCCCTCATCCATCTTTTTTAAACTAAGGGCATGGGATAGTTGTAACAGAATACCATGCTCCTTACTATATGGTAAGTAGGCATGGCTGGCATTGCAATATGGCAGCTTCCTGCTGCCAGTTTCTATGCATTTATTTTATTTCTTTCCAAATGCCACAGCCTTTCCAATATTTCTATGGTGGGTGACAGAATGCAAAGGAACCTCCCTGGGCCTCTCAAAATCAATGGGGTTAGAGCAGGGAAGAATTTGATCCATTTTTCTTTAACTCTTTCTAAAATTTGCTGTCATTTCTCCTGTAGTGGTAGCCACTCCAGCTTCTCTGCCTGATGGCTTTGCAGACTACAAAAAAACTCTGCCTCTGGTTTTATTGTCTTTTAGTCTGTGCCAACAAAACAGCCTCAAGTGTGCTATAAAAAAGGATTGAGTTATGCCTTTATAACACAAATAAAACCTGAGCTGCAAGTCTGGCATGGAGAGGCCAGGAGAAAACTTGTATCATGCTGCCTCCTTTACAACTCAGCCTACTGAAGAGCACAGCCCAGACAAAACAGACCATGTGATACAAGAAACCATCCCCTCCACTTGTACTGGTGCTCAGTGGTCCCTTTGCTGAAGTAACATTGAACTAAGGTCCTCTCAAGTCTAGTGGAGAATGTGTGGAAACTCCAAACTGCTCCAGTGGAAACTTCTGAAATTCATCCACCCCAGAGGAGGACCAGTGACCAGTCCTGCAGAAGTGGTCCTCAAAGCCTCTGTCTGCTTATCATTTCTAATAATCTACCAAAGCTTCCTTCTTTCTGTCATCGTCCTCAGAATGTAACACTGAGGGGCTCCTGACAGTAGGTATTTGGTTTGCAAAAAGGCCTGGCTGTGGATCATCTCCAGAACAAAGAAGCTCAAGAGCCAAGTGTCCTTTCTCAAGTATAATTTGCCTTCACCTACTGGGATATGACTGCCTCTGAAGAATGCAATAAGCTCTTGTAGCAAGATGGCAGATGGAGGTGCAGTCTTTATCACTCATAATGTGACTTCTACTAAAGTCCTAGAAGTTAGTCCCTTTCACACATGCCAGCAAGCCCCTGTGCCCCAAAAGGAGGATAAGCAAGGCCTCTTTCCTGTCTTCTCTTTACCTGACACAGGTAAATGGTGAATTAATTAAAGAGTCTGTGCTCCTCTTCATTGTTGGCTTGCCAAAGTAGCTGTGTCAGTGGGTGTGTCTACACATACATTTAAGTCAGCTTAAAATTACTGAGCAGTAAGCCAGAATAGGTAGGCATCTACATGTGCAAGCATTAAAGCACATTAATGCTGTGTATGGACTGATTTGGGAGTAAAGTTACTCCCAAGTCAGTCCACACACACAGTGTTACT
>NW_017729025.1:6028484-6034342 GCF_001723915.1 Gavialis gangeticus | reverse complement strand
AAGTCAGTCCACACACACAGTGTTACTGCACAGTAAGGTGTTTACACGTGTGTTACTGTGCAGTAACTACTTGGGCATAAATTTGATACCTGCATAATGTGGGCATTAAATTTATGCTCAGATCAGTATAAGTTGATATTTACTGCACAGTATGGGTGTGCACATGTAGATGCGCACCAGTACTGAGCAGTAATTTCAGTTACTGTGCAGTAAATGTGCATGAGTAGATGCACCCAGTGACTACCCAGTGACTGGTGATATGGGCCAGGAGAATATTACAGATGATGATGACCTAGAGGGGTGACTTTAATTAAGAGCTTTATGGGTTCAATTCAAAATTTTCTTAAACATGTTAGCAGAACACAATATATATATTTTTTTATGTAAAATTGATTTTTTTTTTTTTTTGTCAAACACCTACAAATCTTTCGCAAGAGAAATTAAAAAAAATGTGCAAAAATAATTGGTACTTTTCAGCATGCTCTAACTGGTGATATTTTATGGGCATGAAGTCATACCTCTCTGGAACATAGTCCAGTTGTGGGTTGAACAGCTCGTTGTCACCAAGAATAGACCATACCGTCCTTTTGCTCAACTTCTCTTGTGTCAACCAGTCATCATCTATATTTTTGTTTTGCTACAGCTATGATGTTTGTTCATGACATCACTGGGTGATTGGTTCCTTTGATAAACATCAGTACAGTTTTATGTAAAGCAACCTAACGTGGAATTGTATTGCATTTTCAAAAGCATGTATTGAACAAACATTGGTTCCATTCAAATCTAAAGAGATAAAGGCCACATCCAGACATGCATGGACGTTTGCTTCCCCGGGGGCAACTAGTGGTAGCGCACCTTATGCTGTCACTGGGTGGCCCTGGGGAACACCTGTGCCATGTACACTCTGGTGTGTAGCAAGTTACTTTGGGTGGGGTAAGGGAAAGTGGGGCTAGCACTGGGCTGGCCCCAGAAGCATTACCTGGGGGCCTCCTGGGGCTACAGCTGCATCGCTTCTGTCATGCAGAGCCTGGCTGACAGAGGAGTGTGGCTCTGGACAGTCAGGCTTCAGCTTTGGGTGGGGCATGCTGCTGCCACGTGTGCCACTCCACTTTTTTTGGTGGGTTTGCTTGACCCCTGCATATCTAGGGGTCAACCCCTCCCACTCCAAGCTGCTCCATTGCAGCATGCAGAACAACTGAAAGTGCATTATGTGGCACCACAGACATGTCTACGGTGTCACATACTGCATAGCCACGCTGTGTTTGAAAACTCCTAGTAATCAATGACTAGGGGCTGCATATCTAACAAAACTTGGACATAATAGAAACCATTCATGTTCTGCTATGCCACTGGTTGCATAGGTTGGGGAGAAAATGAAAACACGTTGCAAGTGCTACATAGGCATATTGTCTGGAGAGCAGAGGTATGAAGAGTAGCATGGTGATTTCTTCGAACAAGAAAACATCTTACATAGTAGTGAGGGGCATGCATAAAAGAAATGATAGTTAAACGCAATGCCGGAAGTGTAGATACCTATAGAAGTGGGTTTCGAATATGCTGTCTGATTTATATCTTGATTATTATATAACTAAACTATTTTTTACGGAGGTGAATTTCAATCTGTAAGAGGTACTGCTCCTGTCTATGTATAGTTGTGCTTGGTTGACAATCAAGAACATTTTCCTGGCTGGCTTTTTCTGGCTGCTATATTTATTTATTTTTTTCAGATATAAGATTCTGTAAAACTAAAATTGAAGCAGAAAAGCCAAGCTTGTTTTCTGTCATTTACTAGAGCAACTAAGTGAAACAAATTATAGTACAGGGAGGACTTAGAAAATGAAATGAGAGTAAATTAAATATTTTAAAAGTAGGTTAAAATTAAGTAGGTATAAAGCTGGGATGTTTTCAAGTGCATCTGTGATAAAGACTAGCTCTAAATGTAGCACAGCAAATTACACTAAAATCACATGAGAGACCTGACTTATCCTTATTTTTCTACTTGCTTGGAAATGGATGCCTCACAGTACAGAACATAGCCGGCATGTATATCGATTACCATTATCTGCTCTGATTTCCATCTGAAAAGAAACTATGCTGAAGGTCATCAGTGAGCAACCAAGCTGAGAGATTTTAGTCTCCCTGGTAAACACAAATTAGTGGATTTAGCATCTTGTTTTTATTTAATTTTCACAGTCCCTGTGAACTTGATAAACTATTTTCACAAATTCTGTGTTCTAAAAATTTAATTGCATTTTTATTCTTGTATTCTGAGTTAATTATATGGCAACCCAAGTTTATCTTTTATATATTAAATCTAGCAAGTACTCTTTTAACAATCAATTGATATTTAATTACAATAGAGTAGCTTCCCTATTAAATCTAAATTAAATGCTCATTCAAGACTATTAAAATGTTACTGGGCTATCCAATACCAAATGCAATACAATCCAGTATAAACTATTGTTCAGTTGATTTTCCAAAGGTGTTCTGTAGACCTGAAAAGAAAAACTGACCTCAGATGACATCTTTGGTGAATTAACAAAATTGCTTTTTTCAAATTTGATTTTTAATGAATGATAACTAATCTAAAGTGACCCTCTTCTGTGTCTCATAGCTTGAGCATAATGGTTTAAGACTTAAAGAATCCACAAGAATTGCAGACTGTGCACCACAAGAGTCTCAAAGATTGCCTGGTATGATAAGGATCTCCCAACCCTGGTCATGGAGCAAGGCCTGGGAGCTTCCTGCTGCCAGGGCAGGGGACATTGTCCCCACGCACGTTCTGGTGTCAGAGCCTGCCCCAGCAACAGGCAGCTCCCAGGGACAGGGAGCAATATCCCAGGTCCCACCAGGAGACAGCTGTTTCCTGCCCCCTGCTCTCTGCTAGCCCCTCCCTCTGGGTACTGCAGAGGTCCAGTGCAGGGCTGCAGGGAGCGGGAGCAGTCTGCTGCCCAGAGCGCAAAATTCTTCCCGCCTTCCTGCACGTGTAGATGTGTGCCTGGGAGACTTTACTCTAGAGTACCTTACTCTAGAGTAAACTGCTCCTGGATTATTTGCATGTGCAGCTGTGCCTGGTGATTCCCTAACTTCTGTACATAGCCTGTTGAAATGATTCTGAGGGTTTTTTTCCTCTCTTTTTTCCTTGGAAGAGATGGTTTTTGCTGACTTGTTGTTTTGGGATTGTGAGGAATTTGTTTAGCTTTTCTCTCCTTTTCTTTGTGTGAAAGGGGTTTCTTTTGGTGTGGTGTTGGTTATTTTTGTTTGTTCTTTTAAAGATGAAGATGGCAATTGCTTGAGAAGTTTCCAAGTATAGTCAGAGAAATGAGGATGATGGAGTGTGGAAAATATGGGATGGTTATCATCTTCAAGTAACATCAGTTATATATGCATGAAGTCTTGCATCACAGCACTCATGAGAGAGAAGATCAAAGGGTTGTCAATGCAGCTGAAGAGAATGATGGAGCAATTTGAACAAGAGAAGCAAGACAGGAGAAGTGAAGCTGAACAGACAAATAATAAGCCCTGCTAAAAAAATGAACGAGTGGGCTCACCATCAAACAAGTGAGGCTACTGATAGAGGCATATGACCAGGAGAGCAAGGAAAAAAAAATGACTTAGTAAAGAGGAAATAAGGCTAAGGAACTGGATTAACATGTTAGAACATGCAGGTGAGAAAGCAGGCAAGATCAGAGTTTTCATAGAAGTTACGGCTGGCAGGGACCTTGCAACATCGGGTCCAGCCCCCTGCCCAAAGGGCAGGAAGTCAGCTGGGGTCAGATGATCCCAGCACCGTGAGCATCCAGGTGTTTCTTGAACATATCCAGAGTAGGTGCTTGCACCACTTTTGGGGGGAGTCTATTCTAGACTCTGAAGACTCGGGCAGTCAATACATTTTTCCTTAGTCATCTAAAATGGTCTTCCAGCAGTTTGTGACCACCAGACCTTGTCTTCACTTGAAGTGCTGTGGTGAACAGACATTCTCCCACTTCCTGATACACAACTCTTATGTACTTATAGGCTGCCACCAAGTCCCCCCTGAGCCTTCTCTTCTCCAGGCTGAAGAGTCCCATACCTCTCCTCATAAGGCCTGCTCTCTTGACCTCTAAACATAGATTTCATAGATTTCATAGACATTAGGGCTGGAAGGGTCCTTGGAAGGTCATTGAGTCCAGCCCCCTGCTTCAGGGGCAGGAAGTCAGCTGGGGTCAAAGGATCCCAGCAAGATAAGCATCCAAATGTCTCGTAAAGGAGTCCAGAGTAGCTGCTTGCACCACCTCTGGAGGCAGTCTATTCCAGGCCTTGGGGGCTTGGACGGTAAAGAAAGTTTTCCTTATGTCCAGCCTAAAATGGTCTTGGAGGAGTTTGTGACCATTTGACCTTGTCATCCCTTGGGGCAGTCTGGTGAACAGGTGTTCCCCAGATCCTGATGTATAACCCTTATATATTTATAGGCAGCCACCAAGTCCCCCCTGAGCCTGCGCTTTTCCAACCTGAAAAGTCCCATGACTCTCAGCCTGTCATCATAGGGTATGTTCTCCTGCCCTCTCTAATCATGCATGTGGCTTTCCTGTGGGCTCTCTCAAGCTTCCACATCCTTTAAAAATTGTGGAGCCTAGAAATCAATGCAGTACTCCAGCTGCAGCCTCAGCAAGGCCAAGTAAAGTGGGAGGATGATTTCTTGGGTCTTGCTTTAGATGCATCAGTAGATGCAAGCCAGACTTTTATTTGCTTTGTTGGCTGTGGCATTGCATTGTTGGCTCATGTTCATCCTGTGATCAATCATAAGCCCCAAGTCTCTTTCAGTCATGGTGATAGTGGTGCTAGATCAGATGAACTGATGGCACAGAAAGAAACCGACCCCTCTACCATGGCTCCCAGTCCTGAGCAACATTGTTCCCCCTCATATCCAATGGGAAGTTGCAACTAGCAAGCTACTGGAGAAGATCTATGCCAATCCAAGCCTGCCACTGTACGATGATCTATTAATCCACTTGCTGCATGTCTGCCATCACGACACTCACTGCTGCAATGGGATTGCATGGCAGAGACTGGTATGAGGAATGGAGGTCAGCATTTCCACCAAACAAGTTCCTTATCACAGATCCTAAAGTCTGCCTCCTGTCTTCAACCTGCCATGCTGTCAGTGGGCCTTGCTGGACAGATAAGGTGGATAAGGTCAGATGGCAACACCTGAAATATTTACAAACCAATGCAAAGTTTGGGAAACAGGATGGAGAAACAGGAACTCTTTCTGTGGAACATGAAATCAGGCATTATAAAAACAATAAGCACAGTAGAATAGCAACCATGACTAGAACATGGATATCACTAGATACAAGCTGTTTAGGAAAGGGATTGATTGTAATGAAACAAAATGTAATGGTATAGATGCAACAGGATCTATCATCAGGCATGCACTGTTCAATATAGTCATCGGCGACTTGGATGAGGCGGTGTAAAGCACCTTGTTCAAATTCATGGATGACACTAAGATGTGGGCATGCTAGGGGAGAAGGACAGGCTACAACTGGACCTGGACAGGTTACAGGGGTGGGCGGATGAGAATAGGATGGGTTGCAATACTGCCAAGTGCAAGGTACTGCACCTGGAGAGGAAGAACCTGGGGATGTCATTTTAACTTCCTTGATACAAAGCAGACAGCAAATGCAGTCGATATTGTGCTACTGGGGCTGAGAGAGCTGATAGATTTCTCTACCCAGTGGTTGCTATACCAATGACAAGCAATGCTATCCTAGATTTAGTTTGCATACAGAGTGATACCAGGACCTATCAAACAGGCTGGCCAACCAGGGAGGTTGTGGGGGGGGAGGGGGATTGGGGACAGTTTCTTCTCTGTT
>NW_017729025.1:6020029-6023484 GCF_001723915.1 Gavialis gangeticus | reverse complement strand
TGCAATACTGCCAAGTGCAAGGTACTGCACCTGGAGAGGAAGAACCTGGGGATGTCATTTTAACTTCCTTGATACAAAGCAGACAGCAAATGCAGTCGATATTGTGCTACTGGGGCTGAGAGAGCTGATAGATTTCTCTACCCAGTGGTTGCTATACCAATGACAAGCAATGCTATCCTAGATTTAGTTTGCATACAGAGTGATACCAGGACCTATCAAACAGGCTGGCCAACCAGGGAGGTTGTGGGGGGGGAGGGGGATTGGGGACAGTTTCTTCTCTGTTTCAGCATAAGCGTGCTACATTAACTTCCTGAGATATTGTCAGTGTGAAGAAGAGGGAATGGTTCCCCTCCCCCCACAACAGGGGAGGCACTGGCTTGAAAACCTTGTAATATCCAAGCCCCTACCACTGTGGGATCTATCTCCATAGGACCTCTGACCTCCCATGCCTCCACCCAGGTCCTGGCCTGGCTATGGGGGGACTCAGACATGCATGTCTCTGATTCCAATGTGACAAGTGCCTGCTGGTGGATTTCCTCAGCAAATGGAACTGGGCAGCTGCAAAAGGAAGGGGCTGGGCCAAGAATAATCCATGAGCATGAGGACTACATGGACCCACTGCACAAGGAGCCCTCCAGGATTGTGACTGCCTGCTCCCTGCCCCAGGAGATGCCCTAGAGAACCAGATGCCCTATTAAATAACACATGCACTGAATCCCAGACCACCTGAGTCACCCCTTGTTCCTCTTATAGCTCGGCAGGAGGTAGGGGAGTGGATACATTTTCTCGAATAACTGGTGCTATATTATAGGAAGGAGAGATGCTCTTCCATTCTTATGAAGAAAACAGTCTGCACATTAGATATCTAAAAGGTTTTTTCTGAGTAGCAAAGGGAAAGCATTTCAGTGACTAATGCTTCACGCCGAAAAGAAGACCCTCCATTACTCAGTATAAGGCATTACTTCTTAAGCATGGCTTCTGAGGTCATTCATCAGTCAGATCTATAATGCATCATACATATTCATGCCGGTGCATTTTGAGAAGAGCGATGTTAATTTTGGTTTCCCTTGACCTGTTTTCCATCTTCATTTGGCTGTACTCTTTGATAAGGTTCCATTAAAAAAAAATAACCCACACATTGTCTTCTTTGTTTGCTAATTTGGATCCAGTCAATTAATGATTGAGTAGCCCTGCAAGCACTGAGATACCTGCTGAATTATGAGCACAGGAATTGCCCCCCTTGACATGACCTGCTCCTGTAGGAAAGCTCACTATGTCCTAGACTGGAGCTTCTGGGTTCAATAACACAAGAAAGAAGAGGTAATGAGAAGGCTGGGGTTTTTCCATAAAAACAATAAACATTTACTCTCCCAATTTATTTCATTAAAGCAGAAGCTTATAATCAGTTGGATGTAGAACAGCAACATGTAATCAGAAAAATAAATAAATGAAAGAGACCTTAGCCATTGAACACCCCTCCCCCCCCCAAAAAAGGAAAAAAAAAAACCTTTAAAAAAGAACAGTTAAAACATTCCTCTCTGGCTGTTCATCTAGTCTAGTACAAGGTAGGGCTGTGCAAAATTTCACCGGCTGTTTTATTTTGATGCAGTTTCAACTCATTTTGAGCTCAAAACAGCAAAATTGAAATGAAATGAAAGGCTTTGAAACAGCCTCAAAATGAAATAAGGACCGTTGAAAGGTTTCAAAAGTTTTGAAACATTTCGAGTTTCAAAGCTGGGCTTGTTGGAGCTAAAGAGAAAATAAGAAGAGGAAAAGGGAAGAGCGGGGAAGGACTGTTCTCATATTGACTGTGTAGCTGGCAAGTGATTAGATATTAGGAAGAACTTTCTCACTAGGAGGGTAGTAAAACACTGGAACAAGTTACCAAGACAGGTTGGGGAATCTCAGTCCTTGGAGATGTTCAAGACCCAGCTACACAAAGTCTTGGTTGGGATGATGTAGTTGGGACTGGTCCTGCTTGGAGCAGGGCACTGGACTAGATGTGAGCTCCCTTCAACCCTTGTTTTTTATGATTCCATGATCTCCCAACTCCTTCAGTCTCCTGTTAGGGAGCATCTCTCAGTTATAACATCTATCCCTACATCTTCCCTTTTAACAATAGCTACAAAAAATAATTAACACAGAGTTCCATTAGTATCCACCTACCATAGACGAAAAAGTGCTGACAGTGGAGGTGGGGGGCACAACTCTGTCTTTGGCTGGACTGCAGCTTGTGCCCTGCTATCAATGCAGAAATCTAGGGGAGCATGTGCCCCCCTGTTTGCCTCCTACGCATCATGGGATTAACATGAGCCACTAGGGCAATATGGCCTTGAAAAAACCTATTGTCATTATAGTTTTAGGGTCTATTATATGAGGCACAGTCAATAGAGGCAAGAAAATACTGATACCATTGTAGAAGCCATCAGTAAGACCCCATCTAGAAGATTATGTACAGTTATTTTCACCATTGTTAAAAAAATAATAACTGAAAGCTGATAAAATAATTAAAAGAATGGAGAACCCATCTTTTAAGAGCAGAGTACAAGGGCGTGATTTTTTTAGCTTAGTAAAATCAAGATTCAGAAAGGGATAGGATTACTCTTTACAAAATATTTATGGGATATCTAGCAGTCAGGAGAAGGACGGGGAAAGAGCTACTTGCATTAAAGAAAAATATCAGCACAAGAACAAACGGATACAAATCGATCATGAACACGTTTTGATGGGAAATAAGACACTGGTAGAGTGAAGTTTTGTAATGGTTTGTTGAATACAGCAGTATGCGCACAGGACCCACGACACTTCAAGATAGAGCTGGACAGATTCATAGAAGGAGTAGTTAGAGAGGGTAAGGATGTTTTTGGATAAATGAGTGCATTGGGTTTGTGGATTCAACTGGTAGCTCTCTCAATTCAGGAAGTGTCTGGTAGTCCTGTGCTTCAGGGCTTCTGTTGAACTGAAGGAAGATTTTGGGGGGTTTTCCCCTCTTTTTTGAATGCTTTGCTGGCTTCTTTTTCTCTTCCTTGTTCTGAAACTTTGGCCACTGGCCATAGTGAGACTTGGGCATTTTAACTGTAGTGCAGTGGAGTGCCTATTGTTATTTGGAAATCTCTGATACCTTGTTCTTCAGCTCAGCACCAACCCAAATTCAGGAAGTGATCTGAGGAAGGAATTCCCCTTCTCCGCCCCCCTCCTAGGTCAGATTGGGAAGAATAACTGGGGTTTTTACTTCTTTGTAGCATTGGGCATGATCCTTTCCCCTGGATCATTTGAATATATATTAACCTAACACCTTCTCTGCCATTGCAATAGGCAGGGCCTTGTTTTGCCTGATTTTTACCTATGGCAGGTTGTGTAGCAAAACCCCCAGTTTTCTTTTTTTTCTTTTTAATTGCATTCCTTCCACATTCCCAAACCATTTCTGACTTTTTCTCTCCCTCTCTATTCCCTAT
>NW_017729025.1:5994764-6003314 GCF_001723915.1 Gavialis gangeticus | reverse complement strand
TATTGAGATCCTGAGCGTTGGCCTGACCCCTCAGGGCAAGGAGTTGTAGGGTATATTGGATTTGTTTTCATAAGATATTTTGTAATGATGTGTGTGTGAGGGGTTGTGTTTTAAGACTTATCTTTGGATAAATGTTTGTGAATAAGGGTTTATAAGGGAATCTGCCCATGTGGCATCCTTTTTTTCCCCCCTCTCACAGTGTGTTTCCAGAATACCAAAAAAAAAAAAAAAAAAAAGAGAGAATTTTACAAAAAACTATTTTTCAGTCTTTTGACAAGAGATAAGTGCCAGGCTTTTCCCTGAAGAGACAGTTCTGGCCTTGAGAGATTCTGTAAAGTGCTGTGCCATTTCTAATGGTGCTTCTTTGAAACAAGAGCAAAGGATTCTGGGATGCAGGCGGACAGCAACACAATAGAGATGTTGTCCTTTTTAGTTGTCATTTATCATGCAACTGACCATAAATCTCTGACCATAAATCAAGTTGCTTGTAAAGGTCCCATCTACACAGGCCTTCCAGGGTAAGGAACATTTTTCCATCCAGTGTAAGCTTGATCAATTTGGTGGAGGCCCAAGGAGGTTCTAGTTCAATCTGCATGAGAACTGCGAGCAAAAATTGTATCCCTGTCTAAGTAAAGACCTAAGCGAGTGCACCGTTTTAGCACACCGGCTTGGCACAGCTCTCAATGAACACAAGGCAGACACAGCCTAGTTAAAGCCAGGCTTCAGGATGATGCTCAGGCTGTGAAGATCGGAACACGGTTTCTGTCTGAACCACTATTTTTAGACCTTATTCTTTCCATGTGGCTTGGCATGACATAATTGCTCTTTGTTCCACAGCGGTTTTATGACCTATGACCAGCCAGTCAAGTCATTCTGTTTAAAAAAAAAAAAAAAGCCTTTCTGATGCTCTCCAATGCTTAATTGGTTACAATATCTGAATTGTAAGATGCACAGATACTACAGGGATAGATAGATGCGTGGTACCGCTAAACCCAGGCGTACTGAGCCTGAGATTTTCAGCGAAGCCTAAAGAGTTTTGCTGTCATACAATTAATGGAAATTGGGTGTCATATGCCTTAAACACCACTGAAAGCCTTGTTGAAGAGGTACAGCCCTAAATTAGTCACCTGAAGTGACCGCTGATCAGAATAAATACAGACTCTAAGAGGGCCAAGCTCTCCAGAAAGCTCTCTGCTTGAGGTGCATATGCTCTTCTTCTCAGGGTTTTTTAACCTTCTCAGAGGTGCCTCCCCTTGAAAGCCAGCGGTGTAATCTATTTTGTCTTCCACAAATTGCCTTTAGGCATTTTATAATGGTTATTTTTGCACAGGTTCTCCATGGTCCAGTGCACATTCATCTCGATTTTCTTTGCTGATCTGGTTTTAATGTACAAAGACAGAGCCACTTTTCATAGAAACCTTATAAACCTCCTGTAAAATATTCAGAAGGGATTTGCGTGTTGGTGACAATAAGGACATAGGTAGCTGAAACAAAAATGCTTGATTGAAATGGAATTGGTATCAGGCATCTGTTTTCCCCTACCTGCTAGTGGAGAGAGAAGGAAAAGAAAGCAACTGCAGCTTCTTCCATGGATAAAATCTATCCCCACACATATTAATCATTTTTCCCCACATTTGATCATAGGAGTTAGAGCTGGAAAAAGAATCTGTCATGTAATCCAGTCCATTTCTTCCCCAGTGAATTCTGTACATCCCCATTTATATGCTCTTATTTTTTACAGTCTGGTTTGTATTATTACCAAGGAATGGAGCTTCTATTAGCAGGGCAATTTTACAGCACAGTCATGCTTGCCAAATGGGATCAAGTGACCCCAGCAAGAAATAAATCCAGCTGTTTTACTCTGGACTCCTTCAAAAAACAGCTGGATTTATTTCTTGCTGGGGGTCACTTGATCCCAGCTGACTTCTTGCCTAAGGGGTGGAGGGGTGACGGGGGGTGGGGGAGGCTGGACCTAATGAGCTCACGAGGTCCCTTCCAGCCCTTAATGTCTATGAAATTTATGAAATCTATGATTTTTTTCCCTGAGATTTGACTACATCTTCTCTCTCAGTTGTATCTCATTTCATAGAATCACAGACAATGAGGGTTGGAGGGAGCTCAGGAGGTCATGGCTAGTCCAACCCCCTGTTCACAGCAGGACCAGCCCCAACTACATCATCCCAGCCAAGGCTTTGTCTAGCCAGATCTTCAAAACCTCCAAGGATGGAGACTCCACCACCTCTCTGGGGAGCCTGCTCCAGCGCTTCACCACCCTCCTAGTGAGAAAGGTTTTCTTAATATCCAACCTAAACTTCCCTTGCTGCAACTTGAGCCCATTGCTCCTTCTATCATCTTTCACCACTGAGAACAGTCCAGCTCCGTCCTCTTTGTGATCCCCCTGCAGCAAGTTACTATTAAATCCCCCTCAGTCTTCTTTTCTCCAGACTAATTGAGCCCAGTTCCCGCAGACTCTCCTCACAAGTCCCTGAACCGTTTTCATCGCCCTCCGCTGGACTCTCTCCAATGTGTCCACATCCTTTTTGTCATGGGAGGCCTGCAGCTGGACACAGGACTCCAGAAGTGACCTCCCCAGTGCTGAATAGAGCAGAATAATCACTTCCCTCGATCTGCTGGCAATGCTCCTACTAATGCAGCCAATTTATCCCAGCTATAACCCTTTCACCCATCATTTGTACTCTTTAGGGGCACAAGAAAAGTTACAGTACTTCTGAGCTTCTCTCAACCTTTGCGAAAGCTATATACAGCCACCCAGCTAGCTGGGCATTGCTGAACTACCTTTGATGTGTTAGCATGTCTCTGGTATTATAGCACTCAGGTCTGAAGCCGGTAGTAGTGCTCCCCAACATGGCCAATATACTCTCTGGTCATTACATTGCAAAAATGTATATTATTTTGTCCCCCACCTCTGCAGTGAATGAGAAGAGCTTCTGCTTCCCAATCCTATGGCATGATTGCTATTTAAACACAGTCAGAAAAAGCATTGGTCATAGCTATGTTGCTCTGTGACACTGCAGAGTCATTGTTAAGGTGTTATGTTCTCTCCCTCCCGAATCTTTCCTAGAAACCCTGCTTCCTATTCCCCTCTTCTAATGAGCAAACTTCAGATTAATTCTCCTACCCCCCAACCAGATGCAGCAGACTGCATTTTTTGTCACTAAATCTCACATTTGTTGTTTTTCCTATTTATGTATTCTAATGTCTCCAGGTACCTTTGCATTACCTCTCTGTCTTTGCTGGTAGATGCAAAGCTTACTCCAGTGAACACCCAGCTCACTCCTTCCTGTTCATCATTATGCTGCATATGCTGTCTACAGCTAATATTTTAGTTTACACAAAAGTGTTGCTGTCCAAGCCAATTTAATTAATTTTTCCAGGTAAGATTTCTGTGCGACAGTATCTGATGCCATGCTAAACTCCAGCTCTATTACAGGTTCTTTTAATCTAATATGATAAGTCTGTCATAAAAAACAATCAGGTTTGTCTGAGATGTATTTTTTATGTGTCCTTTTGCTTCTGTCTCCATAAGTTGCTGAACCACACAGAGGCTGAATCAACTGGCACAGAAAAAAAAAAGACTTTCTAAGCTGTGCTGCTGATGGGAAGTATGTGCAGATGCCCACAAATCGAAACCCACAAGGGGCATGTACAGATGAGTGAGCGCAGAAGTGGCATATGTGGCGCCACAGGGGTCAAAAAGAAACCGTGCTGAAAAAAAGGGGGGTGCGTACATGGTGGCAGCACACACAACCCAAACCAGAGCCTGGCTGGCCTGACCCACACTGCAGGTGCTGGCCAAGCTCCCAGCTGTAGGACCACCATGGCTGCAGCTCCTGGAGGCCTCCAGGACCCCAGGTAAGGCTGCTGGGGTCAGTACAGTTGCTGGCCCCAGCCTCCTCTACCCCACTTGGAGTACGCTGCCACACACCAGAGTGTGCATGGCATGGGCCTTCCCCAGGGACAAGTAGCAGCAGCACACCTTGTCTGAGGGGTTCAAGTAACATTACTAGGACTAGAATCATAGAAAGTTACAGCTGGAAGGGAGCTCCAGAGTCACATCTAGTCCAACCCCCTGCTCCAAGCAGGGCCAGCCCCAACTACATCATCCCAGCCAAGGCTTTGTTGAACCGGGTCTTAAAAACCACCAATGATGGCAATTCCCCCATCTCTCTGGGGAACTTGTTCCAGTGCTTCACCTAGTGAGAAAGTTTCTTCTAATATTTAAACTAAACCTCCATAGCTGAAACTTGAGCCCATTGCTCCTTGTCCTGTCATCTGCCCCCACTGAGAACAGCCTCTTTCAAACCTCTCTTCAGGTAGTTAAAGGCTACTATTAAATCCACCTTCAGACTCCTCTTCTCTAGACTAAATGAGTCCAGTTCCCTCAGTCCTTCCTCATAAGTCATGTCCCCAAACCCCTGAACCATTTTTGTTGCCTGCCACTGGACTCTGTCCAATTTGTCCACATCCTTTCTGTAGTTGGGGGGCCCAAAACTGGACACAGGACTCCATATGTGCCCTCACCAGTGCCAAATAGAGGGGAATAATCACTACCCTGGATCTGCTGGCAATGCTCCTACCAATGCAGCCCAGGATGCCGTTTGCCTTCTTGGCATCAAGGGCACACTGCTAGCTCCTATTCAGCTCCTTGTCCCCTGTCACCCCCAGGTCCTTCTCTGCAGAGCTGCTGCCCAGCCGGTCACCCCCAGCCTGCACCGGTGCATGGGATTGCTCCGTCCTAAGTGCAGGACTTTGCACTTGTCCTTGTTGAACCTCATGAGATATCTTTTGGCTCAATCCTCCAGTTTGTCAAAGTCACTCTAGATTGTCTTCTGATTTTATGCAGCTGACCAGGGAAGTCGGGGAATTAGACACACCCTTAGCATCTTATTTTTGTGATCTTTACACATGGTGATCTGAACTAGAGAGGAGAGCAGCAGCTGAGTGGCTACTGCATTCAACCTAAGCCAGCAGTGAGGGAAGAGGAAAGCTGGATACCATCCTCCTGTTGTGCCCATGTTGAGCTGATGGCTGCATTTAGCTACCTTGTGTTGGCTGGTTGCTGAGTGAGGGGAATGTTTGCTTTGAACCCCAAACAGTTTGTAGCAGTGTCTAACATTTTGGGGGAGCAGTTGCATGTCATGTGCTGGGGGAATTCTGTAGCAGCCTGGATGAGGAAATGCACATGCTGTGCTTTGCTGGCATTTTTGGTTGGATTTAAGGTTGCATGCACTGTGGAGCTGAGCTGGTGTGTGCACTGTGCCTGGTGTACAAGTTGGCTGTGCACAATTAAGTTCTTTGCTGTGTGCCTTGCTAACCATCTTTGAAAAGGCCCTGTGTGGTAGAGGCAATTAGATATATGCCCTCTGTTGTTATGTAAACTGTATTTGAACCCTTTCTCTCTCCAAAAAAATGTGAATATTTCATGCATGACCACTGTCCAGGCCTTCCTCCTGGCATGTTTCAGGTTAAAAAATAAGTAGCATTCAGTGTCATCCTAGTCAGATTTATGTTTCTTGTAGTGGAGCTGGATATTATAACTAATGACTTTTTTTTAAATAAAAAATTATTGGGCAGATGCTGCCTTCATGTCAAGTTTGATTGAGCAAATACCAGTGAAAAGTAGTTCCCCATAACAAATTCATCTTATGGCATTGAACATAGCCATGTATCCTTGACAACAAAGCTTGAAAAGAACAGCAAAATAAATGCATCCATTAGGTTGGCTCAACATTACCAGGACACAATCTGGATTGATCAAGTCCTTCCTGCACATTTCAGCAGGCTAAAGGGTCCCCAGCTGCTTTCTTCTTTCATTGTTCTCAGCTCAGCCTCGTCATGTACCTAGGAAATGATATGCAATGCACTGAACTGTCTGGGAACAAGTCCAGAGCAAAGAAGAATAGCAGCAATAAAAGAAAAGAATATGATATCCTTTAAGCATACTCTTAAAGTTGAGAATACATGGATGTGTAGATGTCCATATATAGCCACTGACTGCTGCCTTGTGGGTGCTCATACATCAGAGGGGGGTTCTGTTGTTCTGTCTCTTACACAACCCTGTAGAGCAAGATCCTGTTCCACCAACTAGGTGTTTAAGTGGTACTTAGGCATCAAGTGCAGTACTGTTGAACTCTGCAGAAAAAAACCCAACAACGTTAGGGTGTCAGGTTATGTCCAGCTCAGCCTTAAGTGACCAAAAAGACCGTGAGAAGGGCACACCTGCATTCTGCATGATGGTTTTCCCAAAGACTTAAGCAGGGTTGAATGCAATTACACGTAAGCACTTGAATTTCTAACAGGCAGAAGAGGATCTGCCCCAGCACAAATAGTTAATCATTAGGGAAAAGCATGGAAGTAGGATTCAGGGTTCAGTAACCCGGTGCAGGCATTTTAAAAGGTGGCACAGCTCCTGCTATTAGAAAGGCGTTGCTTGCTGAAAGTTGCCACACACATATGTCTGGAAGTGTCTTCTGATCTTTCATCCCTTTGGGAAGAGCTTACCTTTCCTGGAAGTAGTTTTCCTGGCTCAAGGAAAATCCTATGACACAAGGTGGACTCTCTCACAGCAGTGAATAGATCATGCTGTGAGCTGGAGTTCCCCTACATGTAAAATTAGCAATAACTACCATATAAGAGATGAGGACACCTGATAATTATTGTTGAGTGTAGGCACTCCCTGTTGGCAGGAACTGTGCCAAGGAATTTCCTGCCCAGCAGTACTTGGCTCCTCTTTCCCTCCCGCTGTCAGTCTTGGAGTGGAGGAAGTAGCATTGGGGCGCTTCCTCCATCCTCTCCTGCTCTCTCCCTCCCTAAGTCTTTTTCCATTTATGTTGGCATATCTACATGAGACATTGATTGCGGAGCTAATTAGCTCCGCAGTAAAGCATCACCATTTACATGTGTGGCGCGATTAGGCCGCAGTAAATTGATTAACGCCACCATAGGATAATACTGCCCCACACAAGTGCTATCTTTTGGTAGTGTTATTTAGTGCACTGCACGCACATGTAAACACTGACTGAGGCTGGCTAGGGCATGAGGGTGCTACAGTATGGGGCTAGCTGCCAGGCAGCCCTGCACTGAAACCCCCTTGTGCCCTAGCCAGCCCCTCTGCAGTATGCTGAGCTAAGGGCTGGAGCACCTGTTGGTAGGGTGACCCTCTGGGGCTCCCTGCCAGTCAGGGCTGCTCTGACCCAGCTCAGTGTGCTGTGGTCCTAGGTGCATGTTTGAACACAGTGCCCAGAAGCAATAACCTCTGGTGCAAACTGTGCCTGAGTTTATTGCCACACATTAATAGCATGTGTAGCTGTGTCCATCCTGTGTGATCCACTGTGCACTCTCTCCCTCTTTCTTTCTCTCTCTTTCACCACAAATGGAAGAAGATGTGTGAAATGCACAAAGAAAGACTAGAAGAGAGAATGAAAGGGAGGTAAGGAACCCAGGACAGGTGCAAACAAAGAGGGAGGAAGGCTGGAGAACAAAAGTTTGATGACATAGCTGGAGAAAGACTCAGCTGGAACCAGGGCAGGGGGGTGGAAGGGATAGGAGTTGGAAAGAGAGAGTTGGACAGATTTTTAAACCAGATGTTTGGGCAGCCATTGCCTCTGTACACAGGCTGGTGTTCTCATTTTCTTGTTATTCTCAGTCATTCAAAGTAATGAAATATTAATATTATTGGGCTGCAGAACTGTTACACTAAAATTAACTTGGGTTCTGGGAATGGCACTCATACCTCACGTTGCGTCCCCAAGCGGCTTTGATGATACGCCTCATTTCTGAATATTGTAGCACTGAAGCTCTACCAAGGGATTGTTAAATGTTCTCATTAGGTTGCCTGCCATAACAAAAGAGCACTTTTAGAAAGCAATTTGAGGTATTGCATGTCTACACTCAGCCAGGTTTGGAACTTGGGACTCTGCAGAATACGCAAGAGGAACACAGTGATGAAGGGATCCTATTTATTTTGCCTTAGAGAATGCTACTTTCGTGGGTAGTTTTGCCATTGGTTTGTAGTCTAACATAAATGGAAAATAGAGCAGAGAGCCCATTTCTCTAAATTAAAGTCATAAGACTTAGTCAGAGGACCAGGTCCTTACTCAGGCAAATTGGATTAGAATAATTAGGAATCATCCTGGGTGAGTCTACACGAGACACTTACTGCGCATTAGCCTAATAACATTGTGCAGTAGCGTGGTGGTTGAAAATCATACTAATAGCCTACTGTGCAGTGTTATTAGGCTAATGCACAGTAAGAGTCACAAAATAACCACATGCCAGTGCTGCTGCACAGTAACTCTAGTTACTCTGCATTTAGTTAGTACTTTCTTAAGCTAGTACTAAACTATATGCGCAGTATCTAAGGCGCATTAATGAATGTGTAGGCATGCCGCTATGTAGGAAATAGTTACGGATCTCAGTATTCTTCAAAATTATGTATATAGAGACTTATACCTGCACAGGATGATGCAAGGTGATGCACCTGGGGAGGACCAACTGGCACCATACCTACAGGTTAGGGAACTCCCCTCT
>NW_017729025.1:5993586-5994736 GCF_001723915.1 Gavialis gangeticus | reverse complement strand
CCCTGCCTTCTACTTGACTTCAGACTAACATAGCTAACTACACCTCTCTAACCTGAAAGTTATTTATAGTAGGCTAATGTATTTTGATTTTTGTTACCTGCCAACATTATAGGCAACCTGTACATGTACCAAAGGATAATGGCCTTACCTGGCTATTTGAATGAGTTAACTGCTGATGGATGTGTTGCCACCATGCTATGCTATTTGGCATCCTTCGATTTGCAGGGAGCTTGCTCTAGCCTCTGAAGTGCTGGATTGTTTCAAAAGTGAGGCTGCTTACACTGGGTCCATTTTCTTCCAGGATAGATTCCTTCTAGTTTCACCAGACAGCTGTCCATTTCTCAGCCAAGTGGTTGAATGTTGAGAAGGTCTGGGGAGAACATGCAGGCAAACTTATCAAGTAGCACCTTCCACACTACTCTCTCCATCCTGAAGTAGCCTCTTCCATTCTACTTCTAAAATATTTCTTCCTACTTCTAGAGGTGTAAATTCTTGATCAGCCCCAATGACAGCCCAGATCAACAGGGGGGGGCGTTGCTTTAAAAATATTTCTTGCAGGTTTTTTCTGGATCACTGCAAGGTCAATTAGGTCCAACAGGCCTGCAAGGTGTATAGAGAGTCTCTCAGTGGAACTGTTTGGATGGTCCATGCAATGCATTGTAAAGTATTAAAATATTTCCTCACCTTCCTGTCCTGAGCTTCCAGACTTGTCTTGGCTCATTTGAGTATTCCAAAAATGTAATACAGAATGTATAACTAGGCTGTTTTGGGGAATGAAATCCCCAAGCACCTTCCAATCTATGGAAGAACCTCTTGGTCCCTATTCCTTCCATCTTGGTCTCTCCCAGCTCTTGAAGGTGCTTCATTCTCAAATATGTCTTCTCGCTTCCTGGTTCTTTGATTTTGGTTTCATCCCAGAGCTTTCCTTTGGTTTTCTTAATGATTCTTCTGCACTGGGCATGCTGTATTATGTCCAACCTATGTAGTCAAACCACAAACCCGTGGCAATAAAACAACTGGAGGAGTTCATGTCTTGTAATTTGCAGCTGACTTAGACTCCTAGATATTAGGGCTGGAAGGGACCTCAGAAGAACTTTGAGTCCATCCCCCTGCCACAGGGGCAGGAAGTCAGCAGGGGTCATAGGATCCC
>NW_017729025.1:5991464-5992118 GCF_001723915.1 Gavialis gangeticus | reverse complement strand
GGATGCTGCAGGTTTTTTTCCCCGAGGTGGAGAACCTTGCATTTTTCATTTTTAAACACCATCAGGTTCTCATCCACCCATTCCTTGAGCCTGTCAAGGTCAGCCTGGATCACCCTCCTCTCCTTAGGTGTGGATGCTTTACCCCAAAACTTGCAAGGGAAGCCAACAGTTTGAGGCTGTCCACATATCATCATTGTAACAGGTAGGAATCTCGCTTGTGGCCTGAGATCCCAATCAGCCAAATTCTATATGAATTCATTATCATATTAGGAAAGCATTGAAAACCAAAGGGATTAAGGAAGGTTCTGAAGGTCACACAATCATGGTACGGTTGGCAGTTAGTAAGGCCAACTGTACCTTGTCATGCATCCACAGATGCATTTCAAGCAAGTCAAAAGAGGTGATCCTCCCCCTCTATGTGGCACTGGTCAGGCCGCAGTTGGAGTACTGTGTCCAGTTCTGGGCGCCGCACTTCAACAGGGATGCAGACAGCATGGAGAGGGCCCAGAGGAGGGCCACTTGCATGATCAGGGGACAGCAGGGCAGGCCCTATGAGGAGAGGCTATGGGACCTGAACCTGTTCAGCCTCCAAAAGAGAAGGCTGAGGGGGCATCTTGTGGCCTGTTATAAACTAGTCAGGGGGGATCAGCAGGC
>NW_017729025.1:5986133-5991311 GCF_001723915.1 Gavialis gangeticus | reverse complement strand
TCAGGGCGGCTAGGGTCTGGAACCAACTTCCAAGAGAGGTGGTGCAGGCTCCTACCCTGGGGGTTTTTAAGAGGAGATTAGATGACCACCTTGCTGGGGTCGTTTGACCCCAGTACTCTTTCCTGCCATGGCAGGGGGTCGGACTAGATGATCTGCTCAGGTCCCTTCTGACCCTAGAAACTATGAAACTATGAAACTATGAAACATGTGATCCACAGGCTTGGAAATGTAATAGAGTTTGGCTTAGTGAGAGCAAGAAAGGCTATAAATGATTTTCTCTTAGCAGCACAGTAAGTGAATGGCAGAGGTGAGACAGTGAATGTTGCCGATCCTATGCAGTCACTAGATCAAGCTGGTGTTCTGATGTGTTTCTCTGCTTCTGTAAGCAGGGTCACGCTATATCTTTTGTCCTAAGGGGGGAGAATCTGGGTTTTCCAAGTGTAGCTAGACATGCTGTGAGCCAGAATATGTTTCGTTTAGTCTTTTGGATGGTTTCACCTCAGGATGTAGAGGTGCATGCATTTGCTTTTAACCTAGGGGAAATGTACTTGAATTTCAATTCCAAAGTTGATGTTTGAAATTCAGGTACATTCTCAAGGCACCAAGTCAGCAGAACAGCTCTTCTCAGCTCCTTCTCATAGCATCAGCTATGGAAACAGTAATTCTGTGAAGCAGCTCATAACCAGGTACAAAAACAAAAAGGAAGAATGTCAAAGAATGTTGTGCCAGGACAAGAAATTTAAAACCTGTAAACACATCTCCATCACTTCCATAATAACTACACCCCACAACAGAACCACCAACATGCCTAGATCTTACACCTGAACCTCCAGAAATGTTATATATCTCATCCAGTGCATTAAATGTCCTGATGGAAAATATGCAGGAGAAACCAAACAGCAACTGTACACCAGAGTGAATGCACACCAGAAATCTATCAAAGACAAAAGTACCCAATGAGCTGTGGGTGCACACTTCTCACAAAACAGCCACTCTCACTCCAGTCTCTCAGTTCTAATCCTCAAAGGGAATTTACAAAATACCTTTCATAGATGAGCCTACGAACTTCACTTCATAAATCTACTGGATGCAAAAAGATCATGGACTAAATATAGGCATTGGATTTATGGCACATTGCAACCTGCCCACCAACTGATAACCCAGGCTGCATTTTACCAGCTATATTCTATCACCAGATCAACATTCCCCACCCTCCACCTACCTGTCTCACACCTATTGTCTCCCATCACCTCTGATCCTCACTGCCATGCACTTGCCTTTTCACAGCCTTGTCTTTTGCATGTTGTCTTAAGCTTCTGTTCCATCCAGGAGAGCACACAAACACCAGCAGACTCTCTCCATGCCTGAAGAAAGGTGTTTTTGCCATGGAAGTTTGCAAAGAACACATTTTCCAACTATTTAGTTGGTCTAATAAAAGATATCACATCTATCCAAAGAACCTTGTCTGCTTGTGTCCTTGGACCAGCACGGCCAGAACCAGCACCCCTAAAAAATGTTGTCAATGCTTTAAATAAATGTGGGGAACTGCACAAAAACCCTTTAAAAAGTAACTCGCTTACCATTCTAAATAACCTGTCAGTGTATCATGGGAAGGAATAATCAGTTTTCAGCCAGTCTGGAATCATTATAAATTTGCATATCTGGTGCATTGCACCACTAGTATTGATAAAAAATCTGTGTGTTGCATAGCTGGCTATGTAAACTCATCAAGGCTGTTGTTAGAGTCTATTTATGTTGGCAATTAGATTTAAATTTCCACTATTTAAAGCTTAGGAGTCATTACTGGGTCAGAAAAAAATCGGCAAGAAGAAAGGCCTTTCACATAGTTGCTGCCTGGTCTTCTTCTACAAATGGCCTGTTCTTCATTGAGAGATGGCGGATCACTTCAACCCAGCTATACTGTACTCCCTAGAAGCCATCCTCTTGATTACAATGGGAATTATAGGAGGCCCTTGGTTACTGATATTGGACCAGGTACTCCTAGGACTAGGGAAGGAACAGGTACTCCTAGGACTAGGGAAGCCTAAACAGTGCTATATACCTTCCTTTCTGACTGTAGTGACTGTGCAAGCTGCAGCAAGCTCAGGAGGTTTTTTTGCATGTGTTATCTGTTGTGGGGAAGGAACAGTGAACTGACACACAGTTGGTCTGTTGCTGGGTGGTTGGTTTGGTTGCAGTTTGTAGGGCCTATGCCTTGGCTGCACTCTGTGGCTGGCACTACCTCTTTAGCGGCCATAATTGTGCAGCTGAGATGTCAGGGAGGATCTCTCCTTTTGAGTCATGGGAGATTTTAATTTCTCAGACACAAATTGGAGGAAGAATGCTTCCAATATTAGCAGGGTCCAGATATTCCTATATATGATAGCCAAAGTAGCTTTCTTTCACCAAGTAGTCACTTGGTGAAACCAACATGAGGTGCTGCTCTTTTAGATTTAATTTTGGTAAGTAATGAGGACATGACTTATGAGGAGAGGCTGAGGGAACTGGGCTGATGAGTCTGCAGAAGAGAAGACCGAGGGGGATTGAATAGCAGCCTTCACCTCCCTGCAGGCGGGCTGCAAAGAGGATGGAGCTGGGCTGGTCTCAGTGGGGGCAGATGACAGGACAAGGAGCAATGGGCTCATGCTGCAGCAAGGGAAGTGGAGGTTGGATATTAGGAAAAACTTTCTCATGAGGAGGGTAATGAAGCACTGGAACAGGTTTCGCAGAGAGATTGTGGACTCTCCATCCCTGGAGGTTTTTAAGACCCTGCTAGACAAAGCCTTGGCTGGGATGATGTAGTTGGGGCTGGTCCTGCTTCGAGCAGGTGGTTAGACTACATGACTTCCTGAGGTCCCTTCCAACCCTCATTTTTCTATGATTATATGATATCACAAACAAGATTACAGATACAGAGAATAACTGTGGCTGGAAGGATCACAAGGTTGATTCAGTTTAAATTAGATGGACAAATAAAAGAAGTATATCAGCAGTTAAACTTTTCAGTTGCCAAAGGGCAAAGTTTGAGAATTAAGAACCTGCTGTGTAAGGTCAGGTAGACTGAAATGTTCAGAGATGTAAACCTGAATGATGTCTGGCATTTCTTTAAGAGGCTAGAACTATCCTGAATGTATGCACCAAGCAAGGGGAAAAACAAGTAGGAAGTAGTTCCCAAACTCAATGGATGAATAAACGGCTTGAGAAAGATATAAGGAATAAACAGAAAACCTGCAAGTACTGGAAAAAAGACGAAAGATCTTGGAGATCAAAATAGATACAGATAAAGCAAGAATATCCAAATATCAAGCTTGAACAGAATATTAAAATATATAGCAAAAGGCTCATGAGGCATATAAAGAAAAAGAGAAGGACAAAGGACCTGAGTAATATGTAAGACTGTATACTAAACTTCCAAGGAGAATAATTAAAGACGAGAAGTAGATGGAAAAAGGGATAAAATACATTTGTATAAAGTACAAATACAGTGACAAAGGTAGCTAATGCCAGGCTAACCTTAAATCTTGGTTTGAGAAAAGTGAGATTCACTTTATTTTCTATCTGGACTTCAATAACAAACTGGATATGGCACCAGTTGGGAATACATTCAATTCAGACTGTGATCATGGCCTGTTTATCCTAGCAAAACAAAGGCTGAGAATTATATGAGTAATCTCTATAAATAGATTGGGGATAAAATCCAGTGAAAGGGAAGAGCTGTTTAAGTCCAAGGGCAGTGCTGGAACAAGTGCAAATGGGGATATAGCGGTGATGAATAAATTCAGGCTGAAAATTAGAAGGTTTCTCATAATCAAAACAGTGACGTCTGGAAACAGCCTTACACTTGGCGTGATGAGGGCAAAAGAAGTGTAAGAGTCTTGTAGTAGTGTTATCAGTCTGGGAACAGGGTTGTATGATGTGGTTGACTGATTGCAAGGGACAATGAACCCAAGAGATCCTTTCCACTCTTATCCCCCCACTACAGCTTTTTTCAGTGAGATAGAAATGTTCTGTGAGATTGGGAACACAGATTCAATTAGTAATTGGCATACTATATTTTGTTCTCCTTTCTGAAAACATCAGATGGTCTGATCACGAATAATACAAGCGCCAAATATCCTCTCAGACCTCAGTGAGTCCTTGGTAGATGTAGAGGCTCTGTAGCCTGTCATTCACACGGCATCAGCCAGGAACCAAAAGGAAAGCACCACCTCAAGCACACCATAAACACCAAGTAAGACTCACTTGAAACACTGTAAAATCTTATTGCAGGCCATAAAGAAAGGCAATCCAAGGGGCGGGCTCCTGAGAGCCTTTTTAAGGATTACAGTCCGAAGGGCAAAATTTGAGCGGAGCAAACTTTTCTCTGCTGAAACAATTTTCTGTGAAAAATACAGATTGTGTAACTCCAAAGAGGTCCATCTCTCCATATCAGTTTTTCTCAATTATTCATGTTTGAAGGAGAAACCACTTGAAAAACTCAAAATGGTTCATTTTTGTATTTATAATAGAAGCATGCTGATTTTTTATTCAAACAGCTTTGCATTTCAACATTTCCTTCAATTTTATTTGACAAACAACGATGGGAAAAAGCAGGCCCAGAAGAGTTGGGAGAACTAGAGAGTGTTCCTGTAGAGAGACTCCTCAGGAACTACAAGGCGCATGGTGTTTCTCACAGGTCTCTACGAAGGGTGATATCCCTGCCTGGATAATCCTTTCCTGGGAGAGATTTGTCCTGCATTGGCTCTTGTCTTCATTTCCCTTGCTTTGTGTGCATGTCAGTGTGGGTGCTTCTGCATATGATATTAAGGTGATGGAATAAATACTGGCACAGCTCACACCAGAATTTATTGCTCCTGGGCATGCTGTTGGCATGTGTGGCTGGGACCGCAGCACATTGAGCCAGGTCAGAGGAGCCCTGGCAGGCAGGGGGCGCTGGCATTCAGCCTCCTGGCCTGGAGCTGCTCCAACCCAGCTCAACATGCTGCGGAGGGGCTGGCTGGGGGCTGGAGGAGCTCCAGGGTGGGACTAACCAGAAGGCAGGTCTCACACTGAAGCACCGTCATGCCCCAGCCAGCCCCGTTAGTGTCTACACATGCGCTGGGGTAGAGTCAATGTCTCCACCATAAGATAGTACCTGTATTTGGCAGTACTATCCTATGGTGGAGTTAATTCGTTTCC
>NW_017729025.1:5974395-5981133 GCF_001723915.1 Gavialis gangeticus | reverse complement strand
GGGGGCTGGAGGAGCTCCAGGGTGGGACTAACCAGAAGGCAGGTCTCACACTGAAGCACCGTCATGCCCCAGCCAGCCCCGTTAGTGTCTACACATGCGCTGGGGTAGAGTCAATGTCTCCACCATAAGATAGTACCTGTATTTGGCAGTACTATCCTATGGTGGAGTTAATTCGTTTCCTCTATCCTAATAGCACTGCACATGTAGACGGTGACGTTTTCCTGTTGAGCTAATTAGGCATCTCTGCAGTAAGCATCTCATGCAGACTCACCCTGTATGTCATAGACTGGTCCCTGCACTGTGGACAATTTCTATTCAGGACGAACCGATTTCTTCTAGTGTAGTAATTCTATTCCAAGTCCTGTAATTTGGACTGGGATGGGAGGGGAAGATCAACCAAGCCTATGGGCCAGACCCATACACTGGCTAATAGCTTTTTACTCGCCTTACGTACCACCAGCTCAACCAAGAATTCCCATGTCAAAAGGACTCCCTATTTGTGCCTCTATGGCCCTTACTGCCCCTTACAGTTCAAATGTGATTAACCAGTTAATCCCATTTTAAATTGTGACCTGATTACACATTAAAGCAATCCACAGTGTCATAAAACAGGGAATAAACCACAAAGTTATTCCACAACTTTATGGTTGGTTCCTATCATGGCATTAATAGACTGTGTAGCCAGGTGCACCGCTGTGGCTGGGAGCTTCATCAGCTGAAGAAGCTCACAGCCATGGGAGCTTGCCACTTGCCCATGCAGGGGGAAGCTGCGATCACAATCCTGGGTTCCCCATCCACTGACAATAAGGTGTGATAGGATCTGATGTGCGATGCCATAATCATGCCTCCTTCCATGCATGTGTGTGATTGTGTGGGTCATGCATCAGATCCAATTGTGCCTTTACTTGAGCCTCTGTAGGGGCCTACACCAGAACCAGGTCCTATATTCTGATGGTGCTATTTGAAAGTCCAGGGAGCAGCTTTAGGACTGAACCCAAGAATCCAGGAGCTGGCACTGGCTGCCTGACACCCTTCCAGGCATGGCGAAAAGAAAAACCCAGCTGTTCGCCTTCTCTTTTTAAAGGGAATCTTCCTATTTCTAGGTGCATGTACAAGTCACTGAAATCAAGCCAAGGATCAGTGCACCGATAACAGCTAAGAAGGGGTGGCCCAGTCACCAAAATCTAGCTGTAAATGTAAGCAAAGACATTTACGGCATCCATTAAGACGAATACTACATTTTTTTTATCCAAACTGCTAACAGTACAGACCAAAACAGTGCCTGGTCATCTTCAAACTGGAAAATGGGCATGAAGGGGTCTCAGAATAGGTGAGCTTAACATATGAACAACAGCAGAAGCATACTTTGCAAGCTTATGACGACAACAGGAGATGGAAAAACGGAAGTGGCAGACACCATGTGTCACAGACTGAACCAAGAACCCAAAGCCACCCACCCCACTCGAAAATATGTGCCTAAGTTGCAACAGAGTCTGTCTATCCCAGATAGGCCTCATCAGCGACCTTTGGACCCACAGATAAAAGGATTTGGAAACTAGAGTGTGGATGGCCATGCCCCTTGCAAAATCACCCAGAAAGAGGTGGAAAGTCTCCCTTTCCAGAACTCCTTGAATCTAATTTACTACTGGGGCTGCTATTGCAGTCTGGCACTTGTGAAAAACTTGCAGAGATTGCATGCACATGCAATACCATCTAATGTCGTGCTCTGCTTCTCAGAGCTTCTCAGAGCCCCTTGCAATCAAAGGAAGACTCCCATTAACTCCACTGGGTTTTGCCAGAGGCCCTAAAGGCACAATTTAGTCCAGGATGTTGCTGTAAGAAAAGGTCACTCCTGTAACAATAATAATATACAGCAGGTTCAGCAGTTCCAAATACCCATGCATTGTGAATCCCAGAGAGACCTTTTCTAATGTCTTTCTGTGTTATTTAAAAGAATAATGGAGGGGAGGCGGGGAGGTTACGTGTACGTGGTTATACCTGGGCCCGCTGGTGGTTGTGAAGTAATACAAAGGGGATGTTGTTTCCCTGACAACTTTCCTTCTCTGATCTAATTTTCAACCCCCCACCACCACCTTTTTTCCTCCAGCCTCATAGTCCCAGTATCATTTAGCAGACAGGCTGGATCTTGCAAACACCAAGTCTTGTGTTAACCACAGAAACCTCTTGAAATATTCAAGAGCTAAATATACTCCTCCCAGGAGAGTTACAATTCAGGAGATGCCAGAGTGCCAAGTTTACTTGGAATAACACTGCAAGGAAAAGAAAAAGAAAAGGTAAGGTGAGGAGAGGGAAAGGCTTTTATCCATGTAATAAATGATGGTATTTTTTCTTTTTTTTTGATACATGCTGTAGCTATGCAACTACTAGTAAGCCAAGTATTGGCTATTGCTGAAAGAAAGTATTAATTGACCAATCTTGAAACCCTGACTCAAATTTTTAGAAACTCGGAAACTGAGCTACCTCCAAATGAAGTCCCTTGTAGTCCATTTTCCTGTCCCCACCCGCGGATGGCATCTAAAGCCTCAGAGGAGGGTCATCAGCATTACAAAGGTGTTACCCTAACTCCTCCCAGCTAGAGACTCACTAAAAGCCTGAACCTCCAGGGTTGTTTTCTCCCCCTATTCCCCCCCCCCCTTTTTTTTCTCATTAGCATTACTAATTGTAATCTGAACTTTTCTGTTGTGTAGAGATATATCCAGGTCAAGCCCCAGAATTTGCAATCTAAATAAAACTATAAGATAACAATAATATAGGTAGGGAACAAAGGCGGGGAAAGATTAAGGGCCAAATCCTGTCAGCTCTATGCATACATGTAGCAACTGTATTTCCCCATCCCCAATAGGACACAAACTATTTCATCTATTTTATGAAATGAATATTAAAAGAATGGACCCAGACCCCATAGGGCCCTCCCCACCAGGCCTCTGTTTCCTTCACTGAGGCCCTCTCCCTCTGGCTTCTTCTTCTTCTCCTGGCCTCAACATATCTTCCCTTCTTGGCTGTGCAATGGGCAGGTTTCAAGAGGAGGCCTGGAGAGTGCTCTGGCTAAGGTCTAGCTCATGGCCTGCAGGTTCAAATCCCTCTAGGTGAAAATAGGGGTGTAGGCTGTATCTGTGTTGGTTTAAGGTCATAAACAGACAAGGTTATTTGGGTGAATCTGATCTCTTTTATTAAGCTGGCCTAAAAAAAGATATCAAATTCACTCAAATAACCTTGTCTGGCTAGGTGAAGATGATATCTGTGTTCCTCACTCCCTAGTCACAAGGCCATTGGGCTAAAAGGAAGGACAGGCTTTTCTCTCCCTAGCCGTGATCTGACTAAAGGTTTGGGGAGTTGCATTGGGGTTATATGCAGGCCTAGACAAGGCTAAGAAGGAAATAACAGGGTGAGCAGTGTTCAGCTAGTGCACATAAAATCTAATGCATTGGTGAGTACCCAAAGGTATGCTTATGCAGCTAAGCAAGAGTCACTTAGTCTCATCAGTCCTGGGAAGTAGCATCTGGCCTGGTCCAAACCCAGAACAGTGCTTTAGACAAGACCATCCTTCTTTGAATAATAAAGATCACAGCAATACAGACATGAGATTTTTGAAGCATCTGGTCCCTCATTGATAGACTCAAAACTCCAGATCAAGCGATGAAGGAACACTGATTGACTTCCACCGTGATACAACGACGTTTTATGATCAGCGTAGCCATTTGTTGAATTGCTGTCATGATTATAAGTTTTGGAAAATTTGATAATGGCTTAGTTAGCTTAAAATTCATCCAATGTTCTTGGGGCTTGCTAACTGATTGTTGCAAAAATAATCATTATGGCGCATTATGCTGAAGTGTTTGTTTTACACTAATTGTTCTGACCTTTTTTATCCGTATTTGATGAGATTTCTATGAATAATTAAAAGGCCCTCCAGGAAAAAAAAAATTAGTCAGCAAACTAATCTATAGGAGAAGTAAACACAGACAATTTCCACCACTTTAATTCTTTCCAAATTCCTAGTTACCTTGTCTTTAATATATTTTTTCCTTCATCAGTGGCTTAGATGATCTGATTATAAGCAGGGCAGGAAAGATTGCCTATTATTAAAGTTGCCCATAGAACCTTGCCATTATAAGACCTCATTTTCAATCCCTTATAATTTGCTCAATTTTAAATTTTTGGGCTGAAATTTACCAAGCTGGCTGCCTGCCTCAGGCTGAATTTTTATGGGCAATTTCCACCAATATAATTCAGCGATGTCTGAAAATAAAGCTGGAGAAAACATGATGTTTTGTTCGTCTTAACACATTGTGGAGAAGCTCTCACTGAAACTTGCCTTGGAACAAGCACTTCACCGTCGGCAAGGATGTAGCCTTTGGCTGGGATGTCTCTTCTGCGTTCTTTAGGAAAACCCACACAAACCTTGGCTAAGTGCTAAGCCTCCGTGTTTTTCATGCTCCCTACACATTAAGAAACCCCGAAGAACTGAAGATCCAGAAGTCCCATCCTTGCTAAGGATGCTCAGTCCTTTCATAGCTTCCAGAGCTAGACAAGCCCTGCGTGCACCATCTCCATCAAATGAGTGAGTCAGCTCCAGCCCAGGACCACTGGGTGAAGATGGACTTTCCTTGAAATGGCCAGGAACCCAGATGGAGATCCAGGAAGAGGAAACTGTTTGATGTGAATGCAGAGATGGCAACATTCAGATGGGTGGGAAGGAAAGTGGGGGTCAGGGATGACTGGGATTTATTGGGAAAAGAGATTGGGCTTGGATGGGTAAAGAGATCGATGGGGCTGGAGGAAGGGGTCGCTGGGACTACTTAGGTAAGGAACTGGTAAGGGAAAGCAACTGAGTTCAGATAAAGAGCTGACAGGAGAGACATTTAGACTGACTGGATTAAAGAACTGGGTATGGGAGGAATGAGGGCATGAGGGAGTAAAGGCAGACATGACAGGGAGCTGAGATGTTGGGGGAACCTGTCCAGACTGTCCAGACCAACAAACCAGAGCAAGGACCAAGAGATGAAGAGGATGAGACTGGACAAGGAGTGCATGGATGGAGAATAGGACCAGGAGCTGGGGGTGGTGTTGGAAGGAAAGTAGGAAAGGGACCCCAGGGCAGCAACATGGGAACCAGCAATCAGGCTGGGAGGATGGGAACTGTGATGTGATTGGGGAGAAGACTGGGAATGGATGTGGGAGGACAGTTTGGAGTGAGGGAAGGGGGAGTTTTGGACTTGGAGAGTGAGACTAGATGGAAAAAACAAAGAGCAAAGAGACCGAGAACTTCTTGCCATTCTCTGCCTCTGACAGTAGATATATTCCAGTTTCCACAGTGAATGAGGCAATGGTTTTAACCACAACAGCCTCATTTCTGCAAAAGTGTGATTCCTTTTCAGAATAGGCTCACTGAGTAAGGCAGGAGGCATGTGCAATAAATAGTATGGGATTATGTATCTTAATGCACAATACAAGAGAGCAGGATTGGTCCTATACGAATCATTTAGTTCTGGCCTTTGCTAGCTTGTGAGTACTTGACCTTTCAACCTTACTCAAGTTGTTTTACCATAGTTTCCTGCTATATACCTGGAGTACCCTGTCCTGTTTTGGGCACTGCATGTCAAGAGCTATGTGGACAAACTGGAAAACATTCAGCAAGCAACACCAAAACATATTACAAATTGGGAAATGTGGCAGAAAAGGCTTGGGATTATTTCGTCTGGAAAAGAAAAGACAGGGTGGGGAAGGGCAGAAGTTAATAATAGTCTTCAAATACATAATAGGTTGTTAAAAAGGGAATGATAAAAGTTCCATCCCTCTGAGTATTCACACCAATATGGGTCATCCAGAGGACTGGAACAATGTGGCCACAGGGGCAGGGCAAGAATCAATGGGCTTAAACTTCAATAATAGACATTTAGGTTGGGGCTTAGGAAGGACTTTTTCACTGCAAGGGTAGTTATGATTGCTTAGAGACTGGGATCTTCTTCCTTGGATGTTTTTAAGAACAGGTCACATGTACACTTGGCTGGGATGGTTTGGTCAAGGATGCTGCTGCCTTGCATAAAGGCTTGGGCTACAATGGCCCCATGAGATCTCTACCAGGCCCTTTTTTCTACGATCCTTCCAAAAAAAAAATGAAAGCAATTCTATTGCATGGCATCAGACTGACACCAGTATGGGTCATCCAGAGGGCTGGACTATGTAGATTCACCACTCAGACTACCACTACTTGAGTCTACGCTGTAACTAATATCATTAGAGGCTTACCATCCTATATACAGGGGAAAGAAGAGGGGATAAGATCCAAACTTTGCTAGTGGGTTCCTCTGGTAGGAGAGGAATGATGAGGCTGAGGAATTTTGGTTTCTAATCCAGGATCTGAGGCAGTGCGCTCTAGTAAGCACCGACTTTTCTTTCCATCCCCTGTAGTACTGCCCCATGCATTTTGTCCACTCGTACCTGTCCCATTCCCAACTCTGTCTCTTCCATGCCCCTGACCTCTTTGTCAGAGTGGTGTCCCTGTGACCGGTTAGTACTATATCATGATGTATTGGTAGAAAGCGTGCCACTGCAATTTCTTCGGCATCTACAAACATATCTAATGCGATAAGCAAGAACATTGCCATGTTGTTCCAATTACAGTTCAGCCTTTTCTTCCACCATAAAACCCACAAAAATTGCAGTCAGCTTCTATGCAGAGTTGACCTATAATCAGACCTCTGACAGCTTGACTTT
>NW_017729025.1:5960977-5969395 GCF_001723915.1 Gavialis gangeticus | reverse complement strand
TCTAATGTGATAAGCAAGAACATTGCCATGTTGTTCCAATTACAGTTCAGCCTTTTCTTCCACCATAAAACCCACAAAAATTGCAGTCAGCTTCTATGCAGAGTTGACCTATAATCAGACCTCTGACAGCTTGACTTTTGCACTTGCGTTATTTTTGTGCATTCAATAAAAAATACCAAATCAGATTTGGTATTTAGTGTAGTTTTTTTAGTATTGTTAGTTGACTTAATTTTTTTACTTCTTTGCTTGATTATTTGATTCTCTTATGAGATTTTTTTTAAGGGCAATACCAGTTCAAATCCCGTTTTCTGTATTTATCAACGTATATTTTGGGGACAAGATGAGGGGTTTTTTCCCCCCTAAAACTGTAATTGAAAATGTGAGACTGATGTACCTACAGGGCCAGCTTGAGCAATATGAAAAGCAGAAGAATGTGATGTTTTGAATGTTTGGGACTAAACCGGGTGCCTAGTCTATTTACATTGCACTGCTACAGTGAGGCAAAATAGGGTGAAATTCATTTTTGTGGCCTGTTGAGGATGTCCCAGATGTGGTGCTGTAGAGGTAGTCCCAGAGTGAATGGTCAACTCTACCCTGTCAACCCTGAAAGGGAGAGAACAAGTGGAGCATGTGTAAGTAAGTGGGTATGCTGCCTTGAATAGTGGGAAGGTTGGTCAACTAGACACACATTAGAGCACCCTTGAAGTTGCTCTAGCTTTTTGGTTAGGACTGATTTAATGATCATAATGGACATAAAACTGGGAGGATGGTACAATCAGACACGAAGATCATAGCTGTAGTCTTTTGGAAGCTGCCCGAGCACAAAAGATGTTACAACAATGCCAGTTCTGGCATTGTTGTAACTGAACTACATCCTTTACCAAATCTATGAACAATGTATTTGCAGGAACAGTTATGCGTCTCTTTGCTTTTGGATTTTCCCAGAAGCTATTCACATTGATTTGACTCCCACTGAACTGAATGGAGTCTTTTTCATTGGTTTTAATGCTTGATGCATCGGGTCACTTTTTGGGGGGTATTTTCAGTATGAAGTCAGAAAGTACAATTTCAAATGATTTGCATGGTTATTTCTAAATGTTGGGAGCTTCTCTTAAAATAAAGGTCCTTTTTTGGATTTTGCAAATTAAGTCAGGAGCCGTCATGTGCATAATGGAGTATTTGTCGGCCTCAGACAGTTTTTGGACCTCTTGAGATTTCCAGTCCAACTGTATCCCTTAATTGACCACAACTCCTGCAGAAGGAAGTAGCAGTTTAGCTCATTTTAGGACCTCAGAACACAGCCATTTATTGAAACCAAATCTAGATTGACTGCTGCTTCCTGGTTTGAGGAGGACAAGTGTATCTGGAGATGGCATTTCTGATGTGTAAAGAAAATGCCCTAATTCCCTGTCTCTGCTCCTTGTTACTGGCCAAGCGGCTTAGAAATATGGTCACAATCTGAGGGATAGTAACTGATTCAGTCAAAGAGTTCATGTTCCTGTAGAGGAAAAATAGCCAACCCCAGTAACATCAGTGTGAATATCTCATGACATGAATAATTATGCGTTAATTATTTCTCTCTCACCTTTGTCCACATAATGAGTTCTGGATGAGAAACTGTCTGTATAATGCCTAGCCTGGGTTTCAATGCTGTGTACGTGGTAATAAAGGGACCTTTAAATTATAGTCTAGTGTAAGTAGTATGCTAGGGAATTAAAACTAGCTCCAAGTAGGCTTTAGTGCAAAAGGTATATCTTACAGGCCCAGTGGCTGAATGGATAAAGCATCAGCCGCTGGGGATTGTGGGTTCAAGTCCCACTTGGGTGAACTATGATGGCTTTAGGGCTTGGATAGCTCAGTCAGTAGAGCCTCAGATGTTTTAGGTTAGACATTAGGAAGAACTTCTTTATGGTAAGGGTTACCAGAATCTGGAATGGGTTTCCAAGGGAGGAGGCGCTCTCCCCCACCCTGGGGGTCCTCAAGAGGAGACTGGACAAACACCTGCCTGGGGTCATCTGACCCCAGTGCTCTTTCCTGCCCAAGGCAGGGAGTTGGATTCGATGATTTACTGAGGTCCCTTCCAACCCCAAAAATCTCTGAAATCTATGAAACCTAGGATTTTTCTGGGAAGCTTGCAACATCCCACCCAGGAACCCGTAATCATGTGCCTGAATCAGTAGCTAATCCTGAACTGACATTTAAAAATATAACTGTTGTAGGACGGCTTTCACTTCTCCATAGTGAAACCCCAAAATGGATACACATCTTTAACTGAAACCAGGACACTTACCAAGGTGACAGAATTTCATAGGACATACTTCGTAAATGTACTGAAGAGAATGAAAAGGGGGGAAAAAAGATGGGAAGCATCGCTCAGAACTGAGTCTTCAAAATCACCGAATTTGAACTGAATAGCACCTATGTGCTTATATAACATGATTTGCATCTCTTTAATGTTCTTTCTTACTACAACCTTGACATTTTAAGTTGCTCGATAGATGTAAAATTGCATTGATTCGTTAATTTTTAAAAAGCAAACTTTGAAAAGCAACTTAGGTGCATTATAAAGAGTGCCATACAGGTAGAAAGGTTAATTGTTGCTTCAAGTTGCTGGGTAAAATCAATAGGACTTGGGACTTTTACTGTTTATGTAGCTTTTTTTATAAAGCTAAATGCTTTATATCTCTTTGCCGCAGCCTATGAGGTCTATTCCTGTCAAAAACAAATCAGCAGACATTTGGGAAGTCGGGAATGATGGCTAAGTCACTGAGCAGTGTCCAGATCAAGTGTTTCAGTGATAGAAACCACAGGAAATGTTATTTTTGCAAATGCCTTAGTCATTTGTTTTATTCAGAAATACTCACACAAATACATTAAAATTGCATTATACGGTACTCAGAAAATCAGGATGCCAGTGCCTGTGCAACCTTAATTTGGCCCCCTTCTGCCTCTGCATTATGATAATCTTTTCTTCTTCGGCAATCCTTTGCAGTGGAAAATGATTGTCTTCCATGGTTGCTTCATCTGTGGGTTTGAAGATAGCTGACAAGGCTGATCCTGGATCATTAGATTCGACTTCAACTCACGCATGTGTTTTCGTGAGGGGTGGGTGGCTCAGTATTTTTGATTCAGTCTTTGACACGCTGTTTCTGCTGCTTCCACTTTTCCATCTCCTGTTGTCATCATGAGGCTTCAGAATACTGAGATCCTTGCAGCAGACACTTTCTCCATTTGGGACAGTCCTGGGCAATAGTTTCCCACAAGCTGATGCTGCATTTTTTTTAAGTTGGCCTTCAGGACATCCCTGAAGCACTTTCTCTGCCCTCCGCTTGAGCGCCCACCTTGACTGAGCTGGGAGAATAAAATTTGCTTTGGGATTCTGAAGTCGGACATCCAGATGATGTGGCCAGCATAGCAAAGTTGATGCTGGATGATCATCGTCTTGATGCTTGTGGTGTTTGTTTGCAAGAGGATGCTAATGTTTTCCCACTGGGTACAAAGGATCTTCTGCAGGCAGCATTGATGGTACATCTCCAGCGACTTGAGGCATCTCCTATACTTTGTCAACATCTCAGTTGCATATCACAGCTGCTTGATAGACCATGAGCTTGGTTTTACATCTGATGTCATGATCTTCGTACACCCATTTCCTCAGTCGTCTGAAGGCTGCACTTTCACATTTGACGTGATGTTGGATTTCTTCGTCAATGTCAGCCTGCTGCAAGATGGCTTCCATAGCATGGCAAATATACAATATTCTCCAGAAACTCACCATAAATCTGACTTAACAGAGCTGGGGACTGCTCACAAACAGCTTGTTGGTGAAGGACTTTAGTCTTCTGAAGGTCAAGTGTCAATCCTATTTTCTCATATGCTTCAGTAAAGACGTCAATATTGTCTGAAGGTCTGCTTCTGAGTGAGCACACACTGCAGCATCGTCAGTGTACTGCAGCTCAGTGATTGAGGTTGGGATGGTGTTGGTTTTGGCTTAGAGTTAGCTTCAAAAACAACTTAACATCCATTCGGTAGTTTGGCTCCACTCCAGCTGGAAGCTGGTTGGTGGTCAGATGTAGCTTAGTGATAAGGAATATCGAGGAGAGTGTTGGAGCAATGATGCAGCCTTGTTTAACTCCCATCTTAACTTCAAAGGGATCGGTGATACATCTGTTACTGGAACCACTGCTCGCATTTGGTCATGGCACAAGCAAAGAATGGTGACAAATTTCATACTTCAGAAGGATCCTCCACAGTGCTTCTTGGTTGACAGTTGAAAGCTTTTGTAAGGTTAAAGAAGTTCATATAGGTAGGGTGATCATCTTTAATTACATGCTTACCTATGATTTTCCTCATCTTGGCAATAAGGTCTTATTTAGCATCCAAGAGCACTTTGGCATTAGCTGACACAATGGTCAATGCCGGCTGTGATTGAGGGCAGGAGAAGAAAGTGCCTTTGGAGTGACACTGGTGACCTTCATTGACTTTCGGGTGTACGCAGATGATGACATGGACAACTGCATTGATTGTATTGTTTGATTGCAGGTTCAACAGACTGAGAACCTGACAGGGGCCTTCCTGTGAGTGTTCCTGCTATGTCTCCCTTTAAAACATAGTAAAGATGGACAAATGAAACTCAGCCTTATAGTAGGAAGAGTTAGGCAAACATAACAATCCGGGGAAGAGGCATAACTAGGAATTTAGGCACCCTGGGCTGGGAGGGGGATGCCACGGTCTTACTGCCTCCAGCCAGGTATCATTGAAAGCTACCTGAACACATAGCACTGCTACAGTAATGTGGCATCTCTGAGGGCCATCCTTCTGGTGCCCATGGTTTGTGTCCAGCCTGTCTGCTGCTGGCAATGATACTGATAAGCCAGCCTGAAAAAATTACAAAAACTCTTATCATATTTTTTCTTATAAAAAAATCTCATCATGTATCATGTTAATCATATCAATAAGGAACATTATTCTAAAAGTGCATTTAGACTGAGTTTTTAATGTTCCTCTACCACATGGCAGCAGAATGTAGGCCAGTTTCCCATTGGAAGAGAATCAGAGATTCAAAGTCTGGGTATGGCAGTGTTGTCTCCCTACCAGTGTATAGAAGACCTGCGTCCTTGAACACAAACACACAGATAGCTTGGTCTTGCCAAAACCATAGCTAAGGCTATGTTGCCTTACAACCTGAGACTCCTCATATCTGGGATAAGGGCTCTGCTCTCTGGTGCTGCTCTCTCATAGTCCTCTCCATGGACTGCCACCTTAAAGAGGTGGAGAGGCTTGTGTGTACCGATGACCCTAAGAGCAACACCATCAGGATTACTTGTACTCCTGGTAGGGTCACCCATGGTGGTGAGGTCAAAGATGAGGTATCAGATGAAGAGCAGTACAACATAACAAAGACCTCAACAGTGGAGCAGGCAGATGAAGAAGTCATACTTTTTAATGGCTGCGAAAGTGGATGTAGGCTGCAGCAGAAGAGTATCCCCAGCTGTCTTGCCGCTCCTTGCCACTGGATATAGGTTTTTTCCCCCGCCAAGATCTGTCCAGTTGCCAGACAGTCATGCACAGGCTTCTCCCACTGGTCCAAAATCTACCACAATAACCAATTCTCAATACCTATAACCTCTACAACATCCTGTGGCAGTGGACCAGTGGTAACACAACAGAGTCATTTACAACCTTTCGTTTGACCTGGGGAGTGGTCATCCTTGACCGTGAGGAATCACTGATGATGATGACAATTGCTTTCTGGTACTGCTAGGGAAATACCATTCACATAGTGAATGTAGCCTCCCTTTTATTCTTTTTCCACCAGAGAAAAGCTATTTGGCAAATTTATCTTATACTTGCAAATGATTTCAGGTGGACAGAAACCTCATTTTCCAGCTAACTTGCTATTTGGGAAAAATGAAGATTCAATCAGCTCTAGCTAGATACTTAGATACTGCAGGAGCCTGAATAAATGTGTATGATTTTAAAATGCAGAGTTTGTAGTGGTGCTATCGCTAAGATTATGTCATCACTTCAGACTTGGCCCAAATGTTGCCTCTGGCCTCCTTCCATCTGCAGATAAAACCCTCTTACCTGCCTTTAGTGGTGCTCTTACCCTGAACTAACTGGCTTGGTCATGGGGCTGGTTAGTATCCAGGCTCTGTTTTGAATCAGACTGGCAATCTATCCGTTTTGTAGTGGAAATATAAGCTAGATCCCTCAAGTGCTGACACTGCTCCAGTGCCCTCCTGTGTGATTGTCCCCTGTGCCCAGACAAGTTCTCTTACAAGTTCTCCAAGTTCACTTGGGAGGGATCAAAGACCAGCAATGTATTGCATTGCAAAGAACCATGAGCTATGTCCCTGAAAGGCCCAGCCCAGGTCATAAGGCAATGCAGACAAGACTGGGGCATGGCTTTGCAGGGTGGCTGGCTGCGAACCGGGAGCTCAAACGTGGGCAGTGATTAGTTATAAATCTGGGCTAATTCTTCAACCACTGGACTCACTGGCCACTAAACTCCAATTTCTAAGCACTGTGAGTTGAGTTTTATAACGCTAATCCCTGTCATGTGACTGGAGTGAGAAATGAATGTGTCTAACCAGAACTCCTATAGCATTGTCTAGGCCAAGTGAATTAGAATAATGTTGCTTAAAGTGAAAAACCACAAAAGACTGGATTTCAGGAAGGAAAAAGGGCTCTTATTTGTTTTTTAACCTCCTGCTTTCCTTAGATGGTCTTGGCTCTATTTCTGGTATTGCTGGATTATATAAAAAATGGTTAGTAACAACAATCCAGTTCTTCTTTGCTTGCTGGTTTGACCAGTGAACCTATCAAATATTTAAGAGGCTAATTCAATTGGATGCCTATCTTGCTGGGATCTCTTGACCCCAGCTGACTTCCTGCCCCTGGGGTGGGGGGGCTGGACTCAATGATCTTCCGAGGTCCCTTCCAGCCCTAATGTCTATGAAATAAATCTATGAAATCTATGACTTGATCATCATGGCAGATGGGCAGGCAATTAGCAAATGGGGCAGGGGCGGTATTGGTATCAGGGGCATATTGCTGCTGGCTATCATTGGATGACCATGGCTAGTGATATTTCCACTCTGGGCAGCAGGGTGGTAAATGAAATGTTAGTGGCATAGAATTAATATACTGGAATTGCAGAACACCATAGGAGGTTTATTACATCCATCAGTGAAGCTGTATGACAGAGCAAATGAACTATTTAGAATGAACTTCAGTAAAAATGAAGTGTTTTATGCAAGCAGATGCATTGCTAGTGTTTAAAACAAGGTGATGCTGGAAGTGGCTTACTCAGCTTTTCGATCCCCATTCCTGCTGTGCAGCCTTCCTTTGAGTGTCGTGATTCCAGAGCTTCTGAGCTGAATAATTTCTTCTGAGTGTTACTTTAACCACGTGCCTAATCTGTTTTTTTTCCTCCCACACTGATCTCATTTAGATTGAACAATACCAAATCAAAAGCTCCCTTTGTCTGTGCTAATATAATGGATTAGAATTATTTAACATCCTTGCATGCCTGTGTTGCAGTGAGCATGTGTAGCAAATTTAGTTTAAAAATATCCTAGCATATACAAAAGGATACCTCGATCAGCAGAAGTACTTGTGGATGCCAGATAAAACTCAAAGCTTTGTTAATGCCCATCAAAAACCTTTTAATTAAATTTTAATTATACACTTTTGATGAAATCTAGACCAAGTGTTTCTCTTTTGGTCCCTATTTGCTTATAGTTTGATAGTGATTTGTATGCTAATGGTCATATTCTTTCCTTGTCAGGGTTTTTTTTTTTTTCCTGACGTAGATGTCTGTTTTCCCTTGTTACTTTTCTCGCATGGCTGAAGTCACAAAAACTCCATGAAATTCCAAGAATTTTGTTCCTGGTTCCAGAATGTCACTTTTCCAAAAGTGTAAAATTCCTGGTTTTGCTGGGGGTAAAAACGTGCATCTTGACTAAGTGAAAAATGAACAGAGAAGCATGAACTAAAACTGCCTAAGTCCTTTGCTAGGAAGTAACAAGCTCTCTGCTCCCTTAAGGGGGTGAAGGAGAAAGAAAACCCACCCAGATGCTTCCTCCGCATAAACTAGCTACCCAGAATTGTTCCAGCAATACTTTGGGAGTCACCATAACAGTTAACCTGTGGAAGAATGTCTTGCATTCAAAAGCTTGCCTAACTTTATCCCAAGGACACAGTTGGTGGAATACAAGGTATTGCCCTAAGAAATCCTTGCCTCTTGTGTAATTTCTGGACCATCATAGCTACAGCATCACTCTTACACTACCATACAAGTACACAGACAACACAGAATTAGGTCAGCAATTGGGCTGAAGTGGGGTAGGAATAAAGGACTTTTGTTGTAAAGCTAGACTGCTTCCTTACTGTAGAGATCCCGCGTTGTTTGGAAAG
>NW_017729025.1:5949466-5955977 GCF_001723915.1 Gavialis gangeticus | reverse complement strand
CAAGACTGCTTCCTTACTGTAGAGATCCCGCGTTGTTTGGAAAGCTTTTTGATGTGGGATAGGATAGAAAGCCGCATTTGTTGCAGCCACAGAGAAGAACAGGAGAGCTCAGGGAAATGTTGGACCTCCCTATCCAGACACTCAATAAAGGTGCAATTGCTATAGCTGGGCTAGAGGGCTGAGCATCAGGATAGGACCAGGCAGCCCTTCCCAAGGATCTGGAGACAGGCCCACATAACTGACCTCAGGATAGCATCTCATGAACAGGGTCGTGCTGCAGCGAAAGGGGAAGCAGCTCAGCGGGTGTTCACAGCTGCAGACGGGGAACCAAGCCGGTGAATGACTGCTGACACTACCATGGTGGAAGGGGCTATCATTCATACTGATAAACCCTCCATGTGTTTTCACAAGCTGAGGCTCTGTGCACATATTCCGATGCCACACAGAGACTCTGTTTACCTGTAATGCTTTACCTATCATGAGATTGAACTCAAATGACAACAGGCACAAGTGGCCAGGACAGTTATTCCAGCACAGACCACCTCTCCATGGGACCTTGTTGCAAAAGCAGTGTATCCATACCAGTGCAGCCTTAGAGTATGGCTATCCCAACAAAGCCTTTGTAGTGTCGACTAGCTCATCTTCTGGATACCTCATTCCCCTCCCTTTAAAAGTATGTTCATACTAGTAAAACAGTGTCTATGCAAGTGAGTTATACTGCTTTTTCTACACCGGTATGTTTGTTTTCATTAGGTTCCAGCAGGATTTTTATCCCAATGGATAAAAAGATGGTGCCTTGTGAGTTCAAAACACTGAAAAAGTGAGGTAGGGAACTAAGGGGAGCGGGGAATGAGGAGGTGGGAATGGAATCAGTCCACAAAGGAAGCCATACTTTGCCATAACCTTTCCACAAGCAGAAGTCAAATGAAGTTGTGTATGCTCAGACACTAGATAACCCTAGTAACCATCTCAGCAATGAAGGCGTTGTACTGCCATGTGATTGTATCACAATAAAGACAATTGCAGGTTCCTTTAGTTGATCAGCCATGTGAGTGGAAACCCATTTCTTCAGGCAGCGATTAACCCCCTGTAAAACTTTCTCCTTTGCATTATTTAAAACATGCAAGGGACCATGTGCAAGGCTGGCATCTAGGGTGAAATTCAAACAGTGAGTTGTTAACTCAGTGTTACCATCACTTAAGAGTTGTGTTTGTTGATATTGCTTTGTGGTTTGGGGGAAGGTAGAGGGGATATAAGAATAGCTTGGAGTCATAGAGAAGTAGGGCTGGAAGGGACCTCCAGAGGTCATCTAATCCAACCTCCTGCCTGAGTCCAGATCATGCCTACCCGAACCATCCCATTCAACCATAATGTAAACTCTACATAAGACGACCCTTAATCCTGACACAAGACAGACCTAACATCCAAACCTACCTGGTAGAGCAGGGGAACCCCGGCACCGAAGTCCTGCTTCTATAAAATGTTGTCAATATATGCTCAAGAGGTCCTGGGTAGAGGGTCATCATGTTCCCTGCTACAGACGAAGGCATCCCTCCCCTCCCCACTGAGTCCATACCAAACTTGGGATGTGTATTTCCTTTGGGACAGTTTTGCAGTGTTGTTAGTAGAGACATTATTCATGGAGGCTTCTGGAGTGGCTACTCCCGCCCGATGAGGGAAGGATGGCTGTGAAGATGATGAGCTACCAGCCTGTAGCTTATACAGAATGATTCCTGAACCAGCTTTTCCCAGAGGACCTCCCTGCCTTAGAGCTCAGCTACTTGGCACTAGGATTGATTTTTGTTTCAGAGAGCCTTGGTGACACGTAAACACGATACCTCTTTACTGGTTGAACTAATTAAACAGAGTTTGACTCCATCTGCATAGGAGATACCCAGATGGCAATGAATGGACTTCACCAGTACAGCTGTGAGAAGTGTCAGGGGGTGGGGGGCAGTTGACCACCTGAACTGGAAAGAAAGCAGTAGCTAATCTAGGAATTGCATGAAAACACTCTAAAATCATTTGCTTTTTAATATAAATTATCAGGCCAGAAAGAAAATGTGCTGCTGCTAGCAGAGAAGAGTCCCTTTTTTCTTGTTACCCTTTTCTTGTGCAGTTCTTCCTCACCTCCTTGTCTCCCCTCTGGCCTCCTTAGACTTCTCGCCCCTTCTCTAGTTGCTTCCGATCCAATACAAGTTTCCATTTTCTCTTCACTCCCTTTTCACTCCTCTTCGTTTTCACATCGCCAAATTTCATCAAATTTTCTTCTCCTTCCTCTGCCTTTGAAGCTAGCACAAGGTTCAACCTGCACAGCTCCCACTGCCTTTTCTGGAGGTTGCACAACGCAGATCTGTTGAGTGTTTTCATGCAGCCTCAGACTGAGGGTGATCCAAAGCCCAAGTGTCTGAAGATTTCAGATCTGTAGTTGTGGGCATTGATCATCCTCTAAGCCAGCAGAGAGGCTGCAGGATACTAACTCTGATAAATCATTAGGCAGGTCTGCTTCGGCAGATGTTATATGACCGGTAGTCCTTTCCCTTGGTACCATTATATATTACAAAACTAAAATGATACTTCTTTCCCAAATGCAAAATAACCAGAGTATGATATCCATTAAGGATTCACCAGGAGTCTGGTAAGAAAACACAACTGAATGTAAATGTGTCACTCCCTGGTATCATTTTGAAGAAAATCCAGCTCACACAGGAATCAAAAGCAACATCAGATTTTGCCATTTCATATTGGATACAGCCTTTTTGTGGTCTATCTATTCCTGAGCATAGCATACATATGCTTGCAGTTGATTAAGACGCCTGAACAATTCCAGTTTCCAAATTGTCATATATATCAATCCCAAGTATCCAGCTGCAAGGGGGGCATTCCTTTCCCTCTGCTAGTCTAATACTTTTTAATTAGTGATTAGAAAATGGATTCTTAAATATAATTTTCTGAATTCAGGCTGTCTTATTACGCTCAGTAAAAAGGTCTGGTTTTTGCCACAAGACTCCTTCAGTTTAGACCAATTCATTTCCAATAAATTCAAGTCTAACTCCTCAACAGCAAAATCAATAAATGAACATGCAGAGCAGAGAACTAGCGTGCAATTATTTTCTTTATCCTTTACAACACAGGAATCTATGTAGTAACTGAGCAGTGTGCATAAAAATATATGGAATTTTTTTGGCCTGTTTATTATTCTAATTCTTTGGAAGAATGAATGCAAAAGAAGAAAATTCCCCAAATGCAGCTAGGTCTTTTAATATAGAGCTTTGTTTTCTGATAAACGTTATAAGGAAGACAGTAAATAAATACTGGTAAGTCACTACTAGAAGCATAGGATTATAGGTTCTTCTGGCCTTGTCCCATCAAACAAATTATTTAGCAACATGGTTGCATTACTAAAAATATCAAGTAGACAAAATGCTTTACATAGTGTTGCAATGAGGTATAATCAACTCTGTAAAACTAATATGTTTCCAAAAGAATTCCTCCCATTTTAGGGCATAAGACTTGGAAAACTCTTAGATTGTCTTTGTTTAAATATAAAAATTACAATATAGAGATCTGAATTCCAGAGATTGCTCTATTATCTGAATGAAATACTTTCAGGTATTCCACTCAGAATGGAGATTCCAGTTTTTTGTCTGACCATTCGTCATCCTTATACATTGGCATGTCCGGAAATGGAGGAGAAAAGTTCTACTAAATCTGGCAAAGTAAAAAATGTACTGACTGTTCTTGATTTTGAGGATCATAAAGTCTTGCTATATTTCCTTGGGTCTTATAGCTCGTAGGGAAAAAAGGCCTTTTGACAGACTGAAACAGAGAAATTCTGTGAAAGACTTTTCTATGTGAAATTTTGATGAAATCTTGGTGGCAATACCTTCAATATTTATGGATCTGAAACAAGGGAGAAAGGATCAAATAAACCATTTGAGATAGCCTTAAAATCACTTTTAGGAAAGCAATTTAATCTTGGTCAAGGAATTTGGAGGAAGCGGGGGTGGGAGGGAGGGTTGTTTGTTTTTGTGGAAATATTCTTTAATAAAATAAGGGAAGATTTTTCAAGATTCATTGCAATCCTTCCCCTTAAATCCTTTTGTGTTACTCCCTTAATATTAAAAGGACTGATGAAAGCAATATAAATAGCTCTAGTATTTCCATGTTGGGAGAAAGTTTAATTAAGTAGGATGAGTGTAGGCTGCTACTGGCCTTTTCATAGATTCATAGATTCATAGATGCTAGTGTTCAAGGGGACCTCAACAGATCATCGAGTCTGGCCCTCTGCCTAGGCAGGAAAGAGTACTAGTTTCATACCATTTCCATATGGAAAAGTGGAGCAAAAGTTTAGGACATTTCTAGAGTATGATCCTTGCTTGCACCAGAGACCCTGGATTCATCTGCTGGGAAGATGGGATTATTGACACGCTTAGAAGATGCCCACAATGCATGGCTCCTTCGCCTATTTGGCAGACACCTACAAATGGAAAAGCTGCTCCAAAGTGAATTCAGTCTGGTATTTTATTATCCCATGGCTCACCTTTCTGCACTGTCCAACCCCCCCATATTTTCCATATCTTCATCTGGAAAAATCCTGGCTAATTTCACAGAAGGAGAAAACCAAGGGACACTGTAACGTCAAGAGGATCACTGGTGGGCCAATCCGCATCATATTCAGGGAGAAAAGGAAGGACAAGCATTGTCTCTGCTCAATGTTGTGATGGGGAAGTGCAGTGGAAACTCCATCCATTGCTGTCCTATGCACAGATGAGCTAGGAAGTGGAAAGATAAGACTATTCCTCAAAAAAGTCTCCATTCAGAGAGAGCAATCCACACTTCACACAACACATCCTGTCCTTCCACCTTGCCCACCTGCAACCTGAGTGTCTCATTTCACAGAACTGTGAAGGTGAAGGGGAAGTCCATTGCTTTGTGGTGGTGAGTGAGATTGGAGCACAACGACACCCTTGCTAATAATGGAAATAATCAAAATTAAGATGATGAAGCGTAGCCTGGGGGTGACGATACAACTGGCCAGATCTATACCTGTGGCTAGTGAGGTGTTGGACCCAATGAGCAACTTTAACAGGCCACACTAACTTAATATACACCTGCTAAATTTGCTGGGCTTTTTTTAACATTACATCTCCCTCCTAAGCATAATTTGCACCAACGTTGTAGCTTCTTTAGGGCTTGAAAGAGGTGTAATTAATGCATTGCATCCTGGTGGAGGAGTGAAAGTTGGCTAGGCATGATACCAGCTATGTTATGCCTTCGTATGCCATTTGCTGTAGATGTAGGTGTACTTTAAACATGCTGGCACAGTTGGCTACGAAGCTCAGTCAAAACTTTTGTATTGACTTACGCTGGCCTTGACTGCCACGGTTGCATAAAGAGACCTCAGCATCACTGGGAATCAGGGCTGCCTTACCCAAGCTGGCTATCACTGAACAGGAGAGGTTAAAGCCTAAGCCCTTTGCCCTCTCTGCGCAGAGCAGGCATCAGCTGTTTATGTCCATAGCGATACGGCACTAAAAATAGTTTATGGCAATGCTGACGAAAGGAAACGTGGTGAAAGGCCATCACAATAAACACCCTTCAACACCCATTACAGCACAGAACAGTAAACCCTCAGTGACAGCCTCGAAAGAAAGAAGTGTCATTTCTGATTCATGCCGCTGCTGAATTTAGCTATATAATCACTGACAAATCAATCATTACCCGCCGTAAACAACTGGTTCATTAGTTGGCCTTCCTAAGGCAAAGCCAGGGACCATTAATATGTTCCACACCGGGCTGTTAATGGCAATAAGAATCAGCTTAGTGCTGTCAGAAAAAATTACTAAAGATAAAGACCGATTTCCAACATAACAGAGCTGATTCTGACCCCAGCTCATGTTGATGTAGGTAGGAATAACTCTACTGAATGCAAGGAAGTCAGTGGTGTAAAAGCCGGTTATAGACTTGGAGAAGCCGGGCCAGCATTGCAAACTGCCTCATGAAGAAAATACTTAGCAGGCTGTCAGGAACAGGCAGGAGAGTCATCTCTGGAGGTTTTTTTTTAAATTGAAACAGAGAGACAGACTGCAGTGGAGGGAAACCTAGACCGCTTGTCTTCCAGCATGGACCTCTGCTAACAGATGTGCTTTGAAACCCCGGCCAATGGATCTCACCCTCAAAACAGTTACGTTCGGGGCCATTCTTCCCTTTCCTCTGATTCAATTCTCCCAACCCAAATTGTTCAACTTAGAAAGCAGCCTGCAGCATCCTTATTTACTAGCGCACCCTTTGTTGTCTGCTCCCACGAATCCATTCATTTTAAACAGTCTGAACGCTTTGGTGGGCTTGGCTGGGAGCTGTTTGTTGGCTGTAATGTCCAGACCCCTCAGCTCAGTTGGTCTAATAAAAAAGAAGAAAATATAACAAAAACAATAAAAATAATAAAATAATTAAAAAACCAAAAAAATAAACCCCAAAAACTTAAGATCAATATTTAGACAGGGAGAAG
>NW_017729025.1:5942110-5944466 GCF_001723915.1 Gavialis gangeticus | reverse complement strand
GAAGAAAATATAACAAAAACAATAAAAATAATAAAATAATTAAAAAACCAAAAAAATAAAACAAAATCATACAAAAAGCTCAGCTAGTGTAATAAAAGATTCCTGAACCCTCAGCTTAGCATTTATATTTTTTTTGTGCTTTCTTTCCTCTCTTTCCTCCCATTCTTGTTATGCACCAAGAGGCAATAAGTACTCATTATAAGCAACACAGTAACACGTACTCATTAAGGACAGAATACGATTTGGTCCCCATGTGTTTACTTCCACGCAGTAAATTAAATGTAGTCTATTGTGAGTAAAGGGCTTTACATTTTGCTCTTTAGAGTCAGGTTTTCTGTCTGCTAAGATTTTCAGTGGGGAATCAGGAATGGAGACGTCAATAAACAGCAAGGTACTTATGTAAATTGAAGCATCTATATTCCTGCTATTATGATCCTGTGTATATTGTTATGAAGGGTGATTTTTGCACAGCTTTGTGTCCACATTTGCCGTGGTATTTTTTCAGTCTGTTCCTTTGACTGAAACCTACGTTACAAATCATCAATTTATTTTTTAATTCATGCACAATACGTGATGAATAAGCCACATTAGAATTGTCGAGTTGCTATGGACAATGAGGGCAGCCTCAATACTGGGTTTGAATTATAGCATTATATAGCTTGAAGGGACCCCAAGGATTCTTTTGGATAGTCTCTATTAGTTGGAAAATAGAGGGTTATTAATGGATTTTTTTTTTGAGCTAAGTCATTTCTGGAAAAACAACTGCAGTGACAAAAAATTCTGTTTGTTCAATGGAAAAAAAGACAATGGTTTTAGTACTTGCCTTTCTCTCTCTTCCTTCCAGTGCCACTTTTTTTTTGTGGGGAGGGGAGGAAGGAAACATTGGAGAAAACAATAATTGAATATTTAAAGGTGTTTCTTTTATGTTTGAAAATATTTTGTGCTTTAAGTATTTCTTGTTTAGAATGTTCTTTTCTATTTTCTGATGGTAGAATATTTGGCCAGCTCTGCCAGACACACAATAAAGACAAGTGGGAAGGGTTTGGCATCCTTTCCAAGGAAGACTAAGCATATAAATCCAATCAGTTCCCACCCTAAGTCTATCCCCCACTGACAATTACCTGCACAGCTGTAATTCTGAGAATTAGATGCTCAAGCAGTCCAGTAGACCTGTGGGAGTTATTAATTTTCTGCCACATTGCTAAGGGCATGTCTTAGACTAAATGGTCCTGCAGACTCAAGCCCAACTTCTCTAGAGTCACTTGAATATCTAGGTAAGAAAACATGTCTTCTCTGTGGTTGGAGACCAGCCTGCATCACTTGAATTTAAATCAATTGAAAGCCTACTGCCAAGGCCACATACAAAAGCTATGATTCTTCAAAGCATTGGAGTAACTAGCATGAAGCCCCTACGTGCACAGTCAATCAGGATGCCCATCCTTTTGTTCAAGCTCACTGCTCCAGTAAAGGCAACCGTTGTAAATCCCAACTACGAAGGTCACTGCAGGTGTTACGCAGCGCCTTCATGCAATAGTGCGTGACCTGAGCAAAGACCTTGGATGCTTCATCCGTGGTAATGCCAAGAGTCCACTCATCAAGAGCTCTCCTCAGTTAACCTCCTTCCCTGGCCAGAGTAAATCAAGAGACTATTATCTTAGATTCCTTCAAGCTCAATTGCTGTGGCATCATATGAGGAAGGAGGGGATCCTGGGACAATTTGATTTAAAGGTCAAAATAATACTCTGTAGTGCATCAGAAACAATATGGAAGCCACTGCAGATCACAGAGCATGGTGTAACATTCCCCTTCATGGAAAACCTCCTAGCCCCTGGAGGGCACGAGGGCTGCAATCCAGGCACAGGATGCATGCTCCTGGGGGCTACTGCACGTAACCGAAAGAGAAGTATATGCTTAGATGTGGTGATCATGCAATGCCTATTACCTTGACTACGGAGATCACAGAGCAGTGGATCACTGCAAGCACATCTGCTCTGTCCCTAATCCCACTTACAAGCAGGATAACAGCAAAATCAGAATGGGGGGGAGGAAGGGAAGGAAGAAAGGAAGGAATAAGAAAAATAGGGGACTGTAAAACCAAACTGAGACCACTTTGTCTATCAACCTATTACTGACCTGTGCCAGGTAGCTCTGCACCTCATCTCAATAGCTGAGTCTACCAGCTATTAAGCCAGGATATGCCAATAGAAAGCTATTGTAGGCATGCTTTAATGCCTGGCTAGTTGTGCAAGGCAGAGCACCCACATATTGCTCCTGCAAGAAATTGTCATCTAGAGGGGTGGAGGGCATTTCCCCAGACATAGATTTCATAGATTTCATAGACATTAGAGCTAGAAGG
>NW_017729025.1:5938422-5940899 GCF_001723915.1 Gavialis gangeticus | reverse complement strand
GGAGCTCTCGGAGATGCGTGCCAGGGCCTGGGCTATGACACTCACTAGCTCCTTGAGCACCCTGGAGTGTGGATTGCCAGGGCTGGCTGACTTGAATGTACCCAGCTTCTCAAGGTGTTCCTTCACGAGGGCAGCACTGATGGAGGGCAGGGGATCTCCCCCACCTGGACCTCCCTGTCCCGTAGCGGGCATGGGAGTCCCATGGGACTCATGAAAGACCAATGCAAAGTACCCATTTAATAGGTTGGCTTTTTCCTGGGTGTCAGTTCTCAGTTGCCCCCATCTGGTTCATCAGGGGTCCAATGTTGCCCTTGCTTTTCCTCCAGCTCCCCATATAAGCATAATCTTATCCTTTGGTGGGTAAATAGTGTAAAGCCACATATGGAAAGATCAGGATAATCATAGGGGCATAGAGAAGTCATGGTGGAAAGGGCCTTCAGTGGTCATTTAGTCCAACCCTCCCACCTGGGGCAGGATCATCCTAATCAAATAGGTGTCAAAACCAGAAAGTCTGGAGTTACATTCCAGATTTAAAGCTGGAGGCTGGGGCATAGCATGAATGGCAGCTTGCAGCTGTGTTTTGTACCTGTATCACCAGCTTCTTATCATCTGCCTTAGTGATGAGGGCTTCAGGCAAGGTCCACTTCATCCTGCATGTGTAGAGCCCAGGAAAATAGAACAGCAAGAGGCTCCGGTATGTGCTAATGTGATGCCAATAATAATTTATAAGCAGCTGGTGCTTTTTATGGCTAGAACAACCCTGCTCCCTATCTGAGACTGAACATAGAACCTATTTCTATCTGGTTTTTATACCCATGCAGGAATAATACTTTATAGTTAGTTTGAATCACTTTATCAACCCTAATTCAATGCTTTCTGCATGCAAGCTGCAGGATTGCTTTTGTGTTTCGCAGGAAGATACTAGCAGGTTTGTGGCAGCTTGTGGTAAATGCAAAATGCATCATACTAATGAAAATGGTAGTGCACTGCGCTGCTCCTCCCTGATGTTTTATTCATGAGGCTCCAGCTCATCCAGACACATCAAAAGTTCATCACCGGCCATGATAAACACATTCATCCTTGTTTGAAAGTCGTCTTGTAACCCCACTGGCTCTGTTGTCTTCTCTAATGTCCTCTCAGCAAACAGAGCTCTCTTGGGAGCTGCCCACAGCCTGAATTCCAATTTCAAGTGATTCTTCAGTTCTGTCAGGCTTTTTCTAGCTGAGCTTCCAGACTCATTGATTATCCTCTTGTAAGTGAGAGTTTTCATTCCTTTTATGGTTCTTTGCCTAGGAGCTCGGTATCCGTACTCTGTTAACTAGCCATGTTCAGTCAAAGGGAGTTCTGCTGAGGTTTAGCCCCTAACTAGGGTAGCCACAGCTAAGCATTGCAAAGGCACGTAGATGAATTAAACACTGCAGTCTGGGTGACTGCAATCTGGGACTTGTTGCACCAGAATTTTCAGCGTTACAGCATGCTCAGATGTCTCTTCTCCTGGAACTGGGCCAGAAAAGCTCTGCCTTGAACAGATCACAGAAAGATTGAACCCTCTTCCCCTTGCACTTTCCTCTCTGTCTCTCACTTCCTTCACTTTGACTTGGGTGACCATAACACATGAAAAGGCAAGTGAGGGACAAAGCAGCCATGAAGTACTTATTCCAGCTCAAACCACTCAGTGGGCACATCTCCACATTCATTAATGCACCGTAGATAACCAAGTACTCAATCAATACGCGGTAACTTGTGATACTGTGCAGTAGCACTGGTGCATGGGTTTTTACTGATGCTTACTGTGCATTAGCTTAATACTTGTATTAGGACAGTTTTTGCCCGGCACGCTACTGCACAGTTATTAGGCTACTGCACAGTTAGTGTCTTGTGTAGATGTACCCAGTGAGGAGCCAACATTTAGATGTTTTTTGCCTTGACATGGTCCTCACTCATTTTGGGCCAATATTATGACACATTTGCTTAATAGTTAGAGCAGAGAAGGCTCTGGGGCAATGACTGATATCAACCACAGGCTCTCTCCACTATGACAATAAAACAAAGGGTGCAAAAAACACTGGGCTTGTCTACACATGCACTTTAATGCACATTAGCTTATTTTAATGCACATTAAAGTGTCACTAAAAAAACTGCACTTTAGTTAATGTGCATTAAAATAGGCTAATACTCATTAAAGTGTCACTAGAAACCATATTATTTAGTTTATGTGCATTGTGGAAGAAATCAAACTTCTCATTGTGGTTGAATCAGAACTGACAGAGCCAGCTTTTCTTTATTTAGGGCTATACTGTGATCACAGGGAGAATTCCATACAGCAAGGGGAATCACCCACTTGCCTGTTTCAAAGGATTTCTCGGACTCTCTAAGGTTACAAGCGTATTTATACTTAAGACAGAGAAAGACATAAAAAATACACCTTGGAGAAACAAAACAATAGTAAATTACACAGAAACTTAGAAAGTTTTACT
>NW_017729025.1:5931805-5933422 GCF_001723915.1 Gavialis gangeticus | reverse complement strand
TCGCGTTGTGGTTGAATCAGAACTGACAGAGCCAGCTTTTCTTTATTTAGGGCTATACTGTGATCACAGGGAGAATTCCATACAGCAAGGGGAATCACCCACTTGTCTGTTTCAAAGGATTTCTCAGACTCTCTAAGGTTACAAGCGTATTTATACTTAAGACAGAGAAAGACATAAAAAATACACCTTGGAGAAACAAAACAATAGTAAATTACACAGAAACTTAGAAAGTTTTACTTAAACAAACTATCTATGCATAGGGCAAGATATCAAGATAACCCAAGGCATGCAGGAATGCACAGGGCAAGATATCAAGATAACCCAAGGAATGTAGGAATACGGATTCCTTATCTCAGAACATTTGAATTAAGCAGTATCAGCACATCTGGTCTTTGTCTGTTTTTCTAGTCAAGTAAGCTAATTACTTCTACAGCATTGAGACCAGATAATGTGCATTTTCCTAATAGCTCACAATGGAGGTACTAGATTTAATGCACATTAGCTAACGCACATTAATGCACGTGTAGGCGCTCCCATTTTCTTTCAGGCTAACAAGCATGCTTATAAAAAGCATCAAGGTTTAGATTTGCTAAAGTGAAGATCAAGGCATTTCAGGTGCCCTGACCAAACTTTTTGAGATGCTAGGAGATTTTGGTATTAACTGAGGACCATCCTGGTCAAACCAGGGTACAGGGTCACAGCTCTGAAACATTTAACAGAAATCACAGCTGTGTAGTGTGCAGCAGCTGAAAACAGATTTAGGCCAGTCATACAGCTGCCCAAAAACTTTGCAAAGCCTACTGAATTAATCAGGGTCTTTGGATTACAACACATGGCAAAAAAACATATTAGCTCATTGAACTGGCTGTAACTGAAGTGATACCCAGGGAACCCTTTAACAGGAATCAGCAAAAGAGGTGACCTTCATTATCAAAGTGCTGAATTGGCACTTTAATAGGCCTGAGATGAGATGACATATACTGGGCAAAAATGTATGCCTGGAATAAGCAGAGCTTTGCTGGCTGCCAGCAGATTGGTTTCAGAACAAAACACTAGAAAGGACTTTGTTGGAAAGTTAAAGGGTTAGACTGGGACTTTGGAGAAGGTACAGTCCACCCCTGCCACAGACTTCCTCTATCACCATGGGCCAGTCACTTCATATATCCAGGGCTCAATTTTCCAAGGGGACCCGTCTTTCATTTTCAAACTCTCCATCCATCTTGTGCGCATGCAAGTCTAGAATAAAAGTTACTTTATTAGACAATAATTCATGTGCTTGGTGAGTACATCAATGATTTTAGACTACTTTTAAAGCAGAGCAGAGTCTATATGGAGACCTGTTCTTCAAGAAGTATTGCAGATAGCTATTCTGTTCAGATTCCCTGTGCAGACAAGCCCAGAGTGGTTTTTGGTATCCTAAACTGGAAATACCAGGATTGTCCATGTGACTGCTGGACTCTCCTGGCATACGTGAGGACTATTGGCTCAAGCAAAGAAAAAAAAGCTAATATTTTTCTTGCAATGCGTGTATTTCCCCACTTTTCACAACCCCCACATCTGTAGAGAACCAAATCCAAAAAGAAGGACCAGTTTGACTGTGTGTGTGTGTGTGTGTGT
>NW_017729025.1:5912285-5931688 GCF_001723915.1 Gavialis gangeticus | reverse complement strand
GTGTGTGTGTGTGTGTGTGTGTGTGTGTGTGTGTGTGTGTGTGTGTGTGTGTCTATAAGCACCTGTCTCATCTGCTGCTCAGCCAAATAATGGTGGGATCACCTACCCAGGAGAAGGGAGGGGAGTGGGGTTGGGTATATCTGGGAACCTGAGGTTCGAGGCATATATTCCATCTAGAGGGATCATTCAACCTACTTGAAACTCCTTGCCATTGGGACTGGAGTAGATGCTCACCTGCCCACTTCTGGAAACAATCCCCATTCTAGTACTTCTTTATGCAAGAGATACCTCTTGAAAGACAAAACCCAGAATCAGTAATAGGAAGACACGTGCATTAGTACTCGATGAGGAATAGAAAGCTTGGTGGATGGGTGGGGACAGACATCAAGGTCTCAGACTTTTCTTTAGGAGAAAGAAAGCTCACAGATGTACAATGCTGCCTTCTTCATCCGCCTGTCACTGGTCCACCCTGGTCAGGGGCTGACTCTCCCCACCATCAGATCTCTCCTAACTAAAAAAACTGCACTTTACTTAATGTGCATTAAAATAGGCTAATGCTCATTAAAGTGTAACTAGAAAGCACATTATTTAGTTTCTGTGCATTAAGACCAGGTAACGTGCATTTTCCTAATAGCTCACAATGGAGGTACCAGATTTAATGCGTATTAGCTAACGCACATTAATGCATGTGTAGGCGCTCCCATTTTCTTTCTGGCTAGCAAGCGTATTCATAAAAAAGCATCAAGGTTTAGATTTGCTAAAGTGAAGATCAAGGCATTTCAGACGCCCTGACCAAAGTTTTTGAGATGCTAGGAGACTCTGTTCCTGGGACCCCTCTTACTACGCAACTATCCATCCCAGGAGGGTAGAACAGGCACACCAAGGAATGGTGATCTGCTAGTTTTCAGATCCTGCCCCAGTACTAAAAAGTAATACAAACTAGTGCCAGGGCTCCAAGTATTTGTCAGTGCCCATGATGCATTTGGCACTACAGCATCACTGGGTAACACTCAGGAACAGACTTAGGAGCAGCAGTCAGACATCAGGACTTCCTTTTTCCTGGGCAGGCCCCATCTTTCTTGGATCACAGAGTTCAGCTCTCTCTTCTTTGCTGTCCTTTTGAAGCCATGTGTCTTCCTCCCTTGGTTTCCCAGTTGGCCAGTTTCAGGAGAAGGAGGGCAGAAGATGTTTAGCATACCTTAATTTGAGGTTAAAGCACTGTACTAGGACATAAGAGGTGTGTGGTCAAACCCTCTGGTGCTAAGGTTCCTCATCTCGGTTTCTTCTTCCACAAGTTCTCTAGACTGGCCACAGCTATATAAAGATCTACTCATGTTCGAGTGCTTACAATAATTTGGCTGCTTGATGTATTCTTGTTCACCTTCCCCTGGTCTGTCAGATTGCCCTATATTCCCCTATCGTGAATATTTGCAGAATACCTAAAACGTTATCCTCAGCATATCACCACCTCATCATCATCCTTATCAAAGGGTGCTGCACGACACAGCTTTACAATACCACCAATCAGCTCTTGTAGGCACCGACACTGTGACATGGTGGAGGATGGTGGGTGTTTTATGACTTCTCTTTGACAACTCTCCTTGCTTTCACCTCCCAAATATTTTTCCATCTATCTTGTAACTGCGGGAAGACCAGCTGGTCAATTATTTCCTACAATCAGTTGTGGTGTTAAGGGATTTAAAAATTTCAGAGAAAACAAAATCTGGACACAACAGGAGCTGGCTTGGTCTCTGTGCATACACTAAATGCTGCCACAAGTGCACTGTGTTAGTGGCTTCTTCAGCCAGTTAATCCACCAAGACATTTGTTAATATGTAAATGAATGGCAGGAGCCCAAGTGCACTATAAATATACAGCAAGGGTCTCCTCCAAATGACTGGTGCAGGTGGGACCCTCCAAGTTTCTGGCAGATGGGCTCAGACTGTCTTGGTCACAGTTTCAGCTGTCACCAGTTTTCTCTTTTACTTCCATTTTGTTGTCAGCTAAGCCCATCCACCACATAGATCAGGCTAAGAAGTGAGGACCCAAGCTGAAAAATTAATGGTGGTCACTGTTATAAAGTCAGGATTTATTAACACTTAAAAATCAGATGCCATCCTAGTCCTCTATGCATAATACAGGTGGCATAAGAGTCTGGTAGGAATTTATTTATTACTGCATGCAAAAGGTTGGATTGCTGACGTCCTTACTCATTTGATAAGCCCAATGAAGGGCAGGATATTTGTATTTTTTGCATATAACCCACAGCCTTTCTCCAAAAAGCAGTGGGGGAAATTGGAGAGTGCGCTATGTGCAGGGAAATATAGTAAGAGCAGGTTCTGCCAGTGGTGTTCAAAGGGCTCAGAGCTGTTAAGCGCTGTGGGGCACTCCAAGCATCTGGAAATTTGGTAGCAGGGGATAAGTAGCAGTATTAATTGCCACGGCCATTAATGCTGTCACTGCCTCCCTGCTGGCAATTTTTTGGGCCAGCAGGGAGCCCCCCGACTGAATAACATGTTCCCATGCACTGAATTGGGCCAGCACTTTGGGGTGGTCTGCAGCCAGATCCAGCACGTGGGGATGGACCAAACATGCAGCCCCAGGCTCAGCACATGAAACTGCACCCAGTGCATGGCCCTGAACCCGGTGTGTGGGGTAGGTCTGTGGTCCCATCTGGCACATAGGATGGACAGCAGGCTCTGGAGCAGGTTTGGCTGCCTAGCAGCTGCCACTCAGTTCTTAAAAGGAAATATTGTTTTTTCTTCATGCTGTCTTTGAAAAACAAGTTGTATTTTATATATGGAGAGATGTTGTATGTGAAAAAAATATGGCAAATTGTGTGTGACAACCACTGATCTATCTTATTCTCTATTGTGTTTTGCTTTAGAAAATTACAAGCAGAAAGGCTTCATTTGAAAACAACACGGTCTGATGGCTATTAGAAGAAGTGTCAGCTTCTGGCAAGGATCAGCCAATGAGAATTTGTTCTCAGGAATTAATGCTTCTCACGATGGTTGGGGTTATGCTGAACAGTGCCAGGACCTATCCTGCTGTGAGGACATGGAAGCAGTGAATTATGTGAGACAGCAAATTTCCCCTAATATCTGCAGTTCACGTGTGCTCTTAGTAAACTGACTTTGCTTCTGGACTCTCATTTACCATGATGCAAAATACAGGCAGCCCTTTGCTTTGCTGACTGTAATAACTCCACTATTTCTAGAACACAAAAGAATAGTTGTTCAAATCATACCAGCCTCTGTGTTCAATGGTTTTAGCCCAAGAAATAATGTATATAGATAACTCAGTAAAGAGATACAGAGCTTCTGTATTTAGCCAAGGGACAGTGTCCACTGCTGCATGCAAGGAAACTTCCCACTCTTCCAACTCATCCAGCAGGTTACACTTTCACCAGTCCAGCACTGAACACGTGGCACTGATTTGGTATGGACTTGTGGGTACAGCACAGGTGTGGGCAAAGTCCGGCTTGTGGGCAGGATCAGGCCCATGGCAGATTACATTTCCCAGCAGCCCCTGCTTGTGTTGCTGTGGCCAGTTTCCATGGAGACCCCAGCAGTGGTGGCACCAGTGGGGCCAGGGAGACCAGCCCCAGCAGCACTGGCAGGGCATGCGACTGGGCAGGGAGCTGCTCCAGGGCTGGGATCTTGCAGTGCTGACGTGTGGTCCGGAGCCAGGGCAGAGCTGTGATCCACTGCCCACGCACCCCGGGTAGGGGCTTGCAAGCAGCAGATCGTTGCTCTGCCCCAGCTCTGGACCACACTGTCACCACAGCAAGATCCTAGGCCCAGCGACAGAGCAGCTCCCTGCCCAGCCTCATACCCTTCCAGGGCTGCTGGGGCTGGTCTCCATGGAAATCCTGGCCCTGCACTGTTGTGGCACTGCTGCTGCTGGGGTCTCCATGGAAACCAGTTGCAATAATGTGGGCCGGGGCTCCTGGGAAATGGAGCCCAGACACCAGCCAGGTCCACCAGTTTGCCCACCCCTGGTCTAGCATGACACGCTGAAGCATTGCCAGATGCTAGCTCTGTTAGAAGGCCTGACCTACTAGCTGATATTCATGTCAGGTTAAAATGTGTGGTAAAACAGACCTTTCCCAGCCCTCCCATGCTGCTTTTTTTAATATACCAATTATTTCCATTCAGTGCTGAATATTTAAGTTCCTTAACCCTTGAAAATTAAAATTCAGAGCCATCATCCCAAGAGAATATTAGCACTCTTGTCCAGAAGACAAGAGAGAAGAGCAGGCCCAATGAAGAATAACGAGGGCATGCTGCTGGGTCAAGGACATAAGGACTAGCTAATTAACTAGGAAATATTGAGAAAATAAAATTGCTTAGGAAATTTGCTGGAGTGGTCATGAGAGAAATTAATGTTGTGGAGCAGTTCAGGGGAGGGAGCAATTACTGCCCAAGGAAGTGTGAGGCTGGACCACTTCCGAAGTGTGGGATGTACTAAAAAAAATTAAACAAATGCATTATACATGTCCTTGAAAACTGATGCACTACAGGCCTGGATAAAACTTTTGCTTTGAAAATCAACTAAAAAGTAGGACCAAGCTAGTGGCATTTGGAATATATATGACTGAAGACTCTCATTTGATTGGTGGAACATGTGCCTCTGAGAGAACAAAGAGAGGACAACCCAGCCATGTAAACTAGCATGGAGAAATGCAGTCAACATGTGTCAGCTCAAGTCATTATAGACCTGTCAGTCTGACTTCAATCTCAGACAGAATAATGGAACAGCTGCAATAAATAAAGAAATAAAAAGGTAATCAATATAATTAATGCATACAATGTAGGTTTATGGGTAACAGACCTTGTCAAAATAACAATACTTTTTTGAAGAGTTTAGAAGTTTGGTTGGTAAAGGTAAGAGTGTTGATGTAACAGGCCTCTGGAAAGTTATTTGGCTTGATATTGCACAACTTTAAGATTAAGGAACTAGAATGATATCAAGTTAATCATGGCACACACTAAATGGATTAACTGCTATGTTTCAAAACCTGTAAGAATTGAATTGGTACCACGTATAGGTGCTTGAATCAGGTCCTTTAAGGAGTGGTTCTTGGCTCACTGTTAATGACTTGGAAAAATATGATATCATAACTGATAAAATATGCAGATAACACAACGATCAGGGATGTGGTCATTAATAAAGGGGAGAAGCTGCTTTATAGATAGAGATAATAAAGGGGACAAGTATGGTGAAATGTAGATACCTCAGTAAGCTGAGCACAGGCAACTTTCCCCTGAGGCCAAATGTAAAGTCATTGTCCAGAAACAAAGAACACAAGCTGTACTTACATGATGTGAGAACATTATCTCAAGTGTGTCTGGAAAATGATGTGGCGGTGACCTGTATGAATAGGTTAATAATCACTTGTCTAGGATGGTTTAGACAGGGATGACCCTGCCTCAAGCAGGGGGTTGGAATTGAGAGACTTGAATTGTAGGTCCTACTTGACCTCAAGGAATTTGAACCCACATCTTCTATTTTCCAGAAAGAACACCCTAACCACCAACAATGGGCTACATTGTGTTGCTGCATCCAGTTTCCATGGACCACCCACCCCCCCACAAGCTCAATACACAAGATGGATGGATGGATATCATACAACACCCTTGCACACCAACCAGGCATAGTGCCCAAAATATCATGAAAACACTAATTGGCCACAAGTGAAGCAGGGCACTGGGCATGGTCTTCATCCTATCACTGCAGGGAAAGAAAGTAACTGTTGAATCATGCTTATGAGAACCAAGGATATCTTACAGAGCGTGCCACTGCTATTGGACTATAAATATGCATGCCATACATGGGGGTCATTCTATAATAGTGTGTCCCATATCATTTTCTGATACAAATGCTTTTTCTTATTAAATATACAACAAACTGTGAATGCAGGCTCCAGGTTTGGTATGACACAGTCTTATATGAATGCATGGCTCTTTAAAAGGGTTTGTGAGGGAGAAGAAGTTGACCAGAATAGCTGTTGTAGGATAAGATATTTCACAATAGATATTCTGGGCTAGCTCTCTGCATGGGCATGAGAGTCTAGAATAAAAGTTACTTTATTAGGCAATAATTCATGTGCTTTGTGAGCACATCAGTGATTTTAGACTACTTTTATAGCAGAGCAGAGTCTATATGGAGACCTGTTCTGCAAGAAATATTGCATATAGCTATTCTGTTCAGATTCTCTGTGCAGACAAGCCCAGAGTGGTTGTTGGTGTCCTAAACTGGAAATACCAGGATTGTCCACATGAGTGCTGGACTCTCCTGGCATACGTGAGGACTACTAGCTCAAGCAAAGAAAGCAAGTTAATATTTTTCTTGCCATACATGTATTTCCCCACTTTTCACAACCCCCACATCTGTAGAGAACCAAATCCAATAAGAACCAGTTTGACAATGTGTGTGTGTGTGTGTGTGTGTGTGTGTGTGTGCACGCATGTGGAAACTCAGCTGTGATGTTGTGGCTTAAAAGGCTACTATGCCGTTTGGATACATTGGGTGTATCTACACATGATGCTATGTTGCCAGAGTGACTCACTACAGTGACATAACACCCACAGGTGTCTACACACAATGAGCAGGTACTTTGTCGTAGCAGCACACTGCCACATTATATCACACCTCTAAGGCAAAGTAGCTTCTAAAAATAATGGTGCACCATGTGTACAGTGCAGTACCAGGGGTACCTAAGGGAAGTACTAAAACACAGTGCAATAACAACAGTGCTGTTGTTCATGGGAATGTGGAGTGAGTGCAGGTAGGGTATATAAACTTTATGTGACACTAGTGAGGCTTGTATTGAGATACAGTTGACCTCAGAAGGTCCCTTTCAGCCCTACTTTTCTATGATTCTAGATTGTGTCCAGTTCTAGTGTCTACAATGGGCACTGCTAAGAAGGAGCCCCTGAGATCAGGCTGCTGGTCCAGATGCTAAAATCATCATTAGGTATCTACTGAATAGTCATTGGTTGAACAGCATTGAGAGCAGGGGCCAGAACACCACTCCCTAGGCACAGTCAAATGCTTTGTTGATTGATTCCCTGCCAGCTCCATGAATATTTCACTCTTGGCTTCTCAGTTGCCCACCTTAAATGGGAACGGTGGAGGGTGCCCTAAGCTCCGTGTAGCCCATTGTTGGTGGTTAGGGTGTTTTTTCTGGGAAGTGGAAGATGTGGGTTCAAATTCTCTGAGGTCGAGTGGGACCTACAATTCAAGTCTCCCAATTCCTGGGCAAGTGCCTTTACTGCGAGGCTACAGGGCAAGTGTTGGCACCACTGTTGGCACAGCATTACTGAACTTCACTCTTCTCCAACTGATGATTAGAGGACGTATACATTTTCCCATATGGTATTTGAATGCAACAGACCAGATAGGAGAGACAACTTTAGGTAACTTTTCTGGATTGCTTCTGAGCATGTCCAGCTGCCTATGTTAAGTCACATAGGAATTTTTTCTGGCCAAAATGATGCTGGAGGAATCTAGGCACCTTAGTGATTTCTCTGGCTGTGCGTGGGGTGTGATAGAATTGTGGTTAGTGACATGGATGCCTAAAAGCCAGGTATTTCTTAAACTAGCCAACTGCCCATCAAGAATGATTGGGGGAAGCGGGGGCGGTGAAAACAGAGGGCTGCGTCCTTTTCCCCCTGATGCCTTGGGTCAGGGCTGGGGCTGGGGCTGCTCCCCTCTGCCACTTTGGGCTGTAACCCTCCCTCCCCTTCCTGCTCCCATCCCTTCCCTGTTTCCCACTGCCTCCCCTCCCTGCCAGCTGTTGTTTGGGGGAGGGGAGCGCCAGCCCCTGGCTCCAAGGAGGAGACCCGAGGGGGGGAGGCAAGGCCAGCAGTGCTGGCCTCACCCCCTCACCCCATCACCTCTGTTATGGTGGTGCTCCAGTCCCCGTCGTCCCCCTCTGCCTCCAAGGAGCAGGGGCGAGGGGCAAGGCTGCCGAGATAGTCAAGCAGAGCATGAATAAGCTGTTATGGACAGACAGACTTAGGCTTTTATAATATGAGAATGTTTCAAAGGCAGAATAATGTCCGGGCCTTCATGTTTTCTCAGTTTAAAACAAACTTGACAGCAGTGGCCGGGCAAAAGTAGAGTTGCTAATAATAACAACTGAGCTTTGATTTTTCTTTGTTGTCAACTGCATATTTTCTATAATATAATTAAATCTGTCTTCATCCATGACTCAGGGGACTATCAAACTCTGTTCTTCATCCACACAGTCTATGAAAGAGAAGAATTGCATTTGGTTTATCTGAGGATACTTTGAAGCTGTCTCTAAAGAGCGAACACTGTTTAATAAAGATGGCCTCTTGTATTGGTCTTACCATACAAAAATGTCTCTGGAGCGCACAGGGCTAATACATGATGCTGACATTAAATTAGAGCATACAGAATAGGGAAAAAAATCCATTGAACTAAGAAAGAGACTGAGTAGTAGTGGATCCATTAAAGGAGAAAGAAAGCATTTGCTCCATGACTACTGAGGAGTCTGCTTTTAGGGATCCATGCTCATCTGGCATAGAATTTGTCCTTTTGTGCTGAGCTTCCCAAGTGAGTTTATGATGTAATAAAGTCTATTGTAATAAATGTACTGGACATTATAAATTATAATAGCTATAATTAAGTTAGCAGAGAAGGAAAAGTCAAGGTGTCTGTCTTGAGAGCCAGGGTGAAATAAGGCTGAAGTAGAGGTAAAAAGGGAAGAGAATCCAAGATTCAAGGAAAAGGACTCCTAAAAGGGAATACAGCTTCTGAAAGGAGAGAGAGAGATGCACAGAGTAAAGCCCTAAAAGCTGGAAAGAGCCCATCAGTAGCAAAAAAAGTTAGCTGAGAGAATCAATCAGAGCCCTCTTCAGCTAAAAAGCTTCCAAAGTGAGGGTGCCAATTTCTGTCAACTGACGGTCAATGGGTGCATCTACACATGCAGTTAATGCGGTGCAATAAAGTCCGGAGCCATTTGGGTCAAAGGAAACTGCTCCTGGGCTTAGTGTCTAAATGTGTGCCTGGGACAGCAGCAATGTGAGCTGGAACAGAGCAGGCCCCCAGCTGGCTGGGCTGACTGGGCACAATTTATGCCTGTGGTCAGTGTCCACATGTGTGTTTCAGCTCAGTAAATTACTCCACCATGAGACAGTGCTATCTTACAGCAGAGCTAATTAATTTACTGTGCCTTAATACTGGCGTATATGTAGATGGTGATGCTTTACTGCAGAGCTAATTAGTCTACTTCATAGTAAAGCACCTAGTGGGAGGAACAGACTATAGACCAAGTACAGAGAGAAGTGGTTAGCTGTGTTAGTCTGATGTCAGGCAGAAGGCAGGGCAGGGTAGCACCTTATAGAGTAACTTGTTCAGAAATATGTAAGCTTTTGTAGGCAATAACTTACATTATCAGATGCTATGAATAGCTATACAATCATAGCAAGTGAGGGTTGGAAGGGACCTCAGGAGGCCACATCTAGTCCAGCCCCCTGCTCAAAGCAGGACCAGCCCCAACTACATCATCCCAGCCAAGGCTTTGTCTACCTGGGTCTTAAAAATCTCTGAAAACATCAAATTCAGCTCCTTTCTTAGTGTTCTTACATGAGAAACTTATTTAATTTTTTTTGAAGCAAGAAATTTTGTGGGTGATATCTTTTATTGGGCCCATTTAATTTGATGGCCATTCACAGCACCTAACAAAGTAGGCAGCTGCCTACAAAAGCTTATGCAGACAAGGTTCTTTGGGTAAATGGGATATCTTTTATTAGAACAACTAAATAGTCGGAAAAATTGCACTTTGCAAGCTTTCAGGCACAAACACCCTTCTTCAAGCATAGGGAGAGTCCAGACCAACATGGTTAGAATCAACACCTACAAAAGGTTATGCATTTCCAAATGAGTTACTTGACGAGGTGCTGCTCTGCCTTCTGTAGATGAAATGAACTTAAGGTTGTCTACAAATACAATTTCATGGGAATTTAGAGGAGTTTACCACTAAGAAAACTCCTTATTGTGCTTCCCATGCTTGTCCATTAAGGGAATGACAGTTCCCACATTCCAAAAGTCTTCCTATTTGCCAGTTCTCAAAGAGAACTGGGAGACCGTCTCCTGGGAGTTTGGAAGTGGCTTTCCGGACAGAGTTTCTGTCTCAGAATCAGGAACAATATGTACCTTTAAGGAAACATTATGTGAGATTCAGTGGAGGAGTTTTACTGTCTTCCTTCATCAATGAGTTCTGTGATTCTGTGGTGTTGGAGTGTCCTGCCTCCCTGGGGCACCCAGGAGCATAATGTGAAGAATCTGTTCGGCATTGTGCTTGGCTCCTTTATTACTGCTTTTATGCACAAAACTTATTTCATTTGATATTCAGGCATTTTCTTTAATGGTTCATAAACAGGAGGAACTCAAGCAAAGACAGCTGTTCAGCCCAAATTTTGATTCCACTGTAAGTCTTCTGCTGTTCATGCTTATTCATGGAGGTGAATGTAGAGTTACAGCAGTGTTACTGAGCTCAGTTTAACCCCCAAATGGATACTGAAATTTTGCTTGGGAGAAACAGGGCACATCTACATGTTCATTAATGAACCTTAGATACTGCACATTTAGTTTAGTACTCACTCAATAAAGTACTAATTAAAGGCACAGTACCTAGAGGTACTGCACACTAGTATGGCTATTTAGTGATGCTTACTGCACGTTAGCCTAATAACACTATGCAGTAGGCTATTAGCATGGTCTGTGCTGTGACATGCTACACAGTAGGCTAATGCGCAATAAGTATCCCATGTAGATGCACCCATAGAGCTCTAAAAAAAATGTGTGTAGTGATTCATGATGACTAGTCTTTGTAGTTAAGTCAGACAGATTTTTTAAACTCTTTTTAATGCCCAGTTAGCACCAAAGATGTTGTAATGACATTTAAAGTAATTATATATTACTTTTTATATCACAAGGATTTAATAAAATTAATTTCTGTAATGCAGAGGGCATAGGGACTTAGCATACAAGTCACTACCCTTACTCAAGTGAGGGTAACTTTTGTGAGTAAGGATGCCAGAGCTGACCTTCTTCCTCAAGCCCTCTCCCCTTTCCCTGTGTACACATCATTTAAAAACCATGCGATGCATAGAGTACATCTACATAGCAGAATGCAACAGCCTGTAGAAATACCAGAGCTCACTCAGATTGCACTCAGACACCAGAAACAGTATAGGTCTAATTCAATGATTCTCAACCTCTCAACGTGTTAGACTCAAGGCACCCCTCATTAGACCTGAGGCACCCCTCCTTGGACTCAAGGCACCGCTCAGAAAATGCCACCTCATCATTTTCATTTGTTTTTTTGACTCTGAAAAAATAACAGAGGAATTCTCTTGTTCCAAAAACCTCCAGAAGACCACAGCAGGTCAGCGTGTTTTTAACACTGGATTCCCGTTTCAAATCTCAGAGTTTATCTTGTGCATCATGCTTGCACACCTAACAGTGTTAACAGTACATGGCACCCTGCAGCACCCTGGAAAGGATCTCAAAGCACCCTAGAGTGGCATGGCACCTTGGTGGAGAATCACAGCTTTCATGGATGAAGGCAAAGCACCACATTCATTCAGATATTTTCCCACAGCACTACTTTGTGAAGTGTAGAGCAGAGGCTCTGCTAGCCCCTGGACAAACATCATGCTTTGCTTTCCTTGTCATCCTCAGTTTTCAACTTTTACTTTGTGACTGCAAGCCATATCAGATAATCCAGCAGGACACATGGTGGCTGGAAGCCAGGAGTTAGGGACCACTGGTGTAGACATATAGTGCCCTGCTACTCTCTATGCGCTGGCTTCTCAACAGGGACTTATGCAGAACTGAGATCGATAAGGGAATTAGGGAATAAGGGAAATGAACTCCTTGAAATGAAAGGCAGTGGATAATTCAAGAGGACAGAAGTATTTACCCAATGCAGAACACACCAGGCTAAAGTCTCCTACAAACATAAATTCAGCAGCTGCTTCCCTCCATGGCTTTGAATTAAACTGAAATTAGAAGATAGGGATGTAGCCAGAGCTTTCTACTTTGGAGGAAGGGCTGGCAGACAGCTGCTTCCTTCCCTTGGTCCCCAGGTTCACTTTATCTGTGTCATACAGTCAATGTCCTGACATGCCAACATGGAAAACACAGTATTTACTACAATTGTTTAAACCTGCAGATCAAACAGCAGGATGCAAGAAAACATCCCCTCCCCAAAAACAAAGTCTATTGGTTTATTCGATTCAGCAAAACTAGCTCCGCTGCAAGGTATTGCATTGAAACAAAATTAACTCAATGATTATTTTGTGGATAGAAATCTTTCAGTAGCACTTTGACACTGTCTGGGATATCCTGATGTAAAACCAGGAATGCTAAGCCTGTAAGCTCATTTTTAGTCCGAGGAGTCCATAACCAGGTCTTTAGTTTTCGGGATGCACTAAAAACCTTTTTACCATAGTAAGTGCTGCTAAAACACGAGTAGCCCAATTAATACCTGGGTAAAATGTAGGATGTACACAAGGATAAGGTAGGCAGGGTGCTACATGGCTTTGTTGGTCCAGGACAGGAATCTACCTTGTTTCCATCTATTCAGTTTTGCTTGAAATCTTTCCAGGTTGGCACGTGGCAAGCATTTCTTAGGGTGATATTTTTTTATTGATCCAAGTATGTAGTTCAGATAAAGTTAGCCACATTTGTAAAGGAAAGACTTAATGAAGAATGCCTTGCATTCAAAAGCTGGTGTAACTGTATCCTAACTACATAGTTGGTTCAATAAAAGATCCCACCCTAAGATATCCTTGTCTCTCGCATAATTTCTGGACCCTCTTGGCTACAACATCGCTCTTACACAACCTCACTCATACCATGGGGTCACCTTGGTATGTATCAGACAGCAATCTTTATAAATTTTGTGTGAATCACCTGCACTGTAGGGGGTATTAAAGACTGAAAATAAGGGCAACACTCAGCTAGTTGCATGGTAAGTTGATATGCTGTTTGGTTCAAGAAGAGTAGAAAGCGATTTTTCTTTTCTGTTATATTCTTGTTGATCTGATGCCCTAAAATTGTTCTTCTTCCACATATCCATGGCATTATTATGCACATATATGCACAGTTTCCTATGGGGTAGACAATCTTGGATCAGCTCATGTTTCCTCTTGCTTCTAAATATCTGCCTACAAAAAATGGCTTCTTCACATGTTTGAAGCAAGTTGTTATCCTCATGTTGAAGGTACAAGCAAAAAGCTGGCGTGAGTCATGGAATGGACAGTGGAAGAAATCAAACTTAGTATAAGAAAATGGTAAAAGCATGGCATGATTATCAAACTCTGAAGGTTTTGTACAAGTGTCAGTGTTTCATTATGAAGCATCAAGGTGGATCTGTCCTGTTCATCCATCATATATTCCTTAGTGCAGACAAGGCTGCACATCAGTCTTCTTCTTGCATTCCCAGTTCCATAGTAAGTTCCCAACTGTCTTCTGCTCTCTCAGATACTCATTGTTGTGCTGCCATGATCTATGCAGCGTATTTGCAATCTGTTGGGTTGAGCAAGGATGAATATTTGCTGTATTCAGATCATAGGCTTTGCAGATAGTGTGGGTTGCTTCAGGAAGGATTGCATGGACTCTGGCTTGCGCTTTGAATTGCCCGTTCAGATTGCTGCTTCTGTTGCATCTTTCACCCATCGTGTATTCCTTTGTGGAAAACCAACCAGTGATTTTGGTGAAAAAAGATCTGCTAGGCCTTGTTGAATTTCCTCCAAGGCTCCCACACAAACTGAGTAATGCCTTCTCAGAAGTCCAAAGTTGCATTTCTGCATTGATGAATACGCAGACGGCCAGCGCTCTCTGTTCTTCCGTGGAAACGCTGCATCCCATCTGCAATCAGGCAGAAGCGTCCCACAGCTTTCACTCATGCCAAGAATTCTGTTTGATTCTGTAGCCCTATATGGCATATCACTAAAGGAGCCTGTAACCTCTTGGCTGAAATCATTCATTGAGTCTTATCAGTTACTGTAGCAATTCAGAATTGACAGGTGTTTTTTTTTTTTTGGTTACTGCTTGTCTGGAAAAGTGCTGGAAGTGACAGCTGTTTGAATTTGAGCTGTTTGGGGCTCTGGAACACAAGAATCCCACCACAATTTAAAAGTGCTTTATTGGCCCTGACTCTTTAATATCTCGTGGAGAAATCTGTTTCCTTTTACTTTTCTGGAAAAAAAGAAAAATGCAAGCCAAATTTTTCTTTTTAAAATGTTGCTATTTTATCCACACGGAAGGTTTCAAAAGAATTTAGAGCTGTTTAGTGTCAGCTCTAGATAATTTTGTGGTTTAGTGGTGCAGGACAGTCTGAGACTGTAAGGCACTGATGCTTGAACCAATGGAAAACACCACTGTGATGGATACAGAGTGAAGAAGCCTGTCGTGCATTGCTGTGAGCTGCCATTCCTTGAAATCCCACTCTTCCAGTTTGCCTATCTGGGAGCCCTCTGCAAATTGTAATAAGCCAAGTCCTGCAAAGGTCCAGAGAATTGTACCACTGCATTGCAAACACAAGGCATCTGATAATCTATAGATGAGAGAGAAGAAGTCTCCCACCAAAATCTAAAATAGTCCCCAAAAGGCTTTGCTTCAACTCCCTGAAAGGTAGTTCCAAAAAAGAGAAAATGCTGAGAGCCACTGGGCTTATTTAGTCTGGAGAAGAGAAGACTGAAGGGGGATTTAAGAGAAGCCTTCAACTCACTGGCAATGCGTAGGGGGTGCACGTGGGTGCACATGCATTCCCCGAGATTGGCTGCCACTGATGCTGCCGGTGGTGGCTCACCACTTCCCCAAGCTACTGACACTGCCACAGGCACCTGTTGGAAGCTCCCAGCTCTCCACAGCCAAGCCCCTGCTGCCATCATCACTGCCTATGAGTGGTCGCCATGCCCTCCCAACCTCCAGGGGCATGCTTCATTCATGCTTCAACTCCCTGCAGGGGGGTTGCGAAGAGGATGGAGCTGGACTGGTCTCAGTGGGGACAGACAACAGGACAAGGAGCAGTGGGCTCACATTGCAGGAAGGGTTTAGTTTGGATATTAGGAAAAACTTTCTGACTAGGAGGGTGGTAAAGCGCTGGAACAGGTTACCCAGAAAGGTGGTGGAAGCTGCATCCTTGGAGGTTAAGACCTGGCTCAACAAAGCCCTGGCTGGGATGATGTAGTTGGGGCTGGTCCTGCTTGGAGCAGGGGGTTGGAGTATTTGTGACCTCCTGAGCTCCTTTCAACCCTCATTGTCTGTGATTCTACGACTCTAAGGCAAGGCAAGCCTCTTCAGGCCTCATGTTCAACAGGACCCCATTCTTAGTTGGGTACGGCTAGATATCCTTCTGTTAACATTATGATAAACAATATTGCCCATCTTCATTTGGGTCTAGATTCACAGAAACATACTACTACCTCCAACAAGTACTTAAGCAGAAGCTTAATTTTAAACCAGCACTTAAATCTCACTGAAGGAAACAAATTAAGCCCATGACATTTTGACTTTTATTTAACTGCTCTTTGGAATTGGAGACTTAATGGTTCTGTTCTCTAAGGGGGGTGGGAGGTGGGGAAGGAACTTTCCTATGGATTATCTTAATCGTCATTTAAATCATGTAAATGATATAAAATTCTGAAGTATAAGCATAATCTCTTTTTTTGTTATATTTGATAGGGTCTTAGAGTGATTTTTATATATGTCTATTGATTTCATCCTTGTTCAGTCCTCTGGAACTTTTTCCTATAAAGGATCTTAACATTTCTTTGGTAAAAAAAAGAACTGTGTCTGAGTTACCAGCTTCAGCAAAATATAAAATCATTTTCATTCCTACGCTACTTCTGCAGAATATTGACCCTCCTTAATGCAGGTGGCAGATACTAAGAAATAGTGAATGCAGTTCATGTCATCTTGACCTGAGTAGACACTGAAAACATTACAAGAAACAAAATGACAAGCAGTTCAAATCAAATGGAGGAGCTAGAAGCATCAACTCAGGAAAAAAACTTGATAGCTTTGTTACCTGGTGAGACAGCAGTCAGGACTCATTATTCCTGTAGACAAATAGAGAGAAAATCAAGCCTAATAAGTAGTTATTTTGCAGAGATGACAACTCACTTTGGTTTAAGGTCTACACCTTGTTTACTCTGATCTCTTGGGAAGTCCATCAGCTTGAGCCCTTAAAAGCTGAGCCTAAAAGGAGAGTATTTTTATCAGTAAACAATTTCTGAGTTCATTTTTTCCACAAACTGAAACAGAATCATGTTGTAATCCAGACCTGAAATCAATAACCCAAATATAAGTAATGTTGGTCAAAATATTTGCATGACTATAGGGTTGTTGGTTGTAGCCGTGTTGGTCTAAGGACATAGGCAGACAAGGTTCTTTGGGTAGATGCAATATCTTTTATTAGACCAACTAAATAGTTGGAAAAATTGTCTAATAAAAGATATCACTTCTACCCAAAGAACCTTACATGGCCATAGTTATACAATGAGCAAATATTCTTGATAGAATACCCTCAACTCTTTGTATGCCCCATGGCCTTCAGGAAGGACCTCATTTTACCTCTGCTGGATTGTCTGCCCAGCCCCGTACTACTACGCATGGAGAATTTTCTCTGCCCTTTTATGTAATCAGCACAGAGGACAAACAATGCCTCCAGTGCCTGACACAAGAGATGTGAAAGGTTTCTAGTGAAGGGCAGGCATGGTATTTTCTGTGAACTGCAGAAAGTTCTCAAATAATGTTTGGCAAAGTCATCTGTTGCCTACAAGAACTCATGTCTCCGTGCAACAGTTGGTCTCAGAGGTCTCTTGTATTAGTAGGTGTGTTGTCAGCAGATTGAGGGAAGTGATTACCCCCTCTATTCAGTACTGGTGAGGCCACATCTGGAGTCCTGTGTCCAGTTTTGGGTCCCCCACTACAGAAGAGATGTAGACAAGTTGGAGAGAGTCCAGGGGAGGGCAACAAAAAGAGGTTGGGGGCTGCGGGATATGACTTGTGAGGAAAGGCTGGGGGAATTGTGATGATTTAGCCTGGAGAAGAGAAGATTGAGTGGGTATTTAACAGCAGCCTTCAACTCCCTGCAGGGGGGTTGCAAAGAGGATGGAGCTGGACTGCTCTCAGTGATGGTGGAGGACAGAAGAAGGAGCAATGGGCTCCAGTTGTGGCAAGGGGAGTTTAGGTTGGATATTAGGAAAAACTCTCTCATTAGGAGGGTGGTGAAGCACTGAAACAGGTCATCCAGAGTGGTGGTGGACTCTCCATCCTTGGAGATTTTTAAGGTGCAGCTGGGCAAAGCCCTGGCTGGGATGAAGCAGTTGGGGCTGGTCCTGCTTCGAGCAGGGAGTTGGACTAGATGCGACCTCCTGAGCTCCCTTCCAACCCTCATTGTCTATGATCCTGTGATTCTGTTAGGTGCTACCCTGCCCTGCCATCTGCCCAACTTCAGACTAACCCGGCTAACCACCTACTCAAGTTCTCAGCTGGTACTTTTTCTCATGCTGGAACTCATTCCTGAAATGCTTTAAACCCTGTTCTTTGAATGTAAAAGGTCTCTTCCACAAAGAAAAGGCTCTTACAGATGTTTTGCCTGACAGAGGAATACAAAATCCTAAACCTTCATCAGTGTCTTGTTTAAAAAACCAGCACAGAATTCTGGCAAAGTTTTTGCACCACGGTGTTTATCAAAAATCTCATTTAGTGGCTGTCAGGTACTTTTACATTGTTATTGCTGCTGATTGCAAAGATTTTTTTTTTCATTCCTTTATTTCTAATCATCACGCTCCCTGCCTTATTTATTCATTAATGACACAATCCAGCATTTGTGATCTCAAAATTGCTTCCATGGTGATGAATGGGTAATGTCACAAAACCCTGATTGTAACGCTGCTGAATGGATCACACAGTACACATGAAAAAGCGTCTATTTACACACAACTATTCTAATAAACAGGAATGGTGGCAAAGAAAATGCAATAAAGGATATGTGCCAATTCAATGGGGTGGAGGGTTAATAATACATTCTAATTTCCAGTCTTTAAAATGTGAAAACGTTTCCTAAATGCATAGTCAGGAAAAGAAAACCAAGAAATAAAGCAATCTCTGACAATTTCTGGTGTGAAATCCTTGTAGACAAATGTAGAGAAAGCCAGAAAATTCTTTCTAGATATTTATTTCATACTGCTGGACCATGCAACACCAGCATCACTTTTTCTGGTGAACCATAGAATGGTTGTGGTTGAAAATAAATTTAAAAAGGGGGAAAGCTGTATTTGCTCATTCAGATTTCCTTGCTCTGTTTAGAAGTGGTGGTTTGAGTGCCATCCATGTTCAGCGTGAACATACTGGAATAGTTTCAGCACACATTATCTGTTAACAGGGGATATTACACAAGACACAGGTTTCTCCAAAACACTAACTTTTCCAAAAGCATCTCAGGCCCAGATTATTAAGGTACTTGGGTTCCTAATGCTCACTGATTTCCAGAGGATTTAGGTGATGTACAGCCATACCCACCAAAGGACTTGGACATCTACTGCTACATTAGATGCTCAATTATACAGTGCATATTTTAATTCAGCTGCTGCTCATCCCTGGAGGTCTATGAACACCCATCTTTAACCAGTATATGTCCTTAAGTGCCCAAAGACCTGCTGCTAGCTATACCCAGAAGTACCTCAGTTTCCACAGAGATAAAAAGCTAGGGATTTTTGTTAGAGCCCCACCATGCCCTATACACCAGGTATTTCTCCACCTCTGTCACCTCCACAGCTCAATGTAGGAGGTGTTTCTGCAGCAACACATACACAAGGTCACATGCAAAACTCTGGATGAAGTGGCAGCTTAGTCCCTTTTCCACCCTTTAATCAATAGCTTTGTTGCTGCACCTAGAAGGTCGGCAACCAGCGATCCTTCTGGATCATGGTGTATTTATGAGAGGTCACCAGGACGTAGGCAGGAGTATGGAGGAGTGGCAGCTGCTCAGACCTTTCACCCCCCACCCCTCCTTAGACAGAAACCCAAAGGTCAGCCCAAGTTTGGACGTTCAGTGCCTTGATGGCTGTAGTTATATGTATGTCTGGGAATCAAACCTGGGTCTCCCATGGGTCTAACAAGTAATCATATGCTGGAGACCTTGGCTAACTAATTTTTTTCCCTGAGGGAATTCACACTTGCATCTCCCATCCTGCACTTCAGCCATCAGGCTTCAGGGAAGGCCTCCTGGTGAAGCCAGTCCATTCTGCACAGGATAACTCAGTATCCATCAGGTCAGAGTCAGAAACCAAGAGTGAGCATGGCTCTATTCCTGCGAGGGCTGGAAGGTCCCATCTGCCGGCCCAACC
>NW_017729025.1:5907571-5912274 GCF_001723915.1 Gavialis gangeticus | reverse complement strand
TCCCTTCCAACCCTAAATCTATGAAACTATGAAACTATTGCCTAGTGGTTGGGGCACTTGGCTGGGAAGGGCAGATCTGAGGTACAGTCCCTGCATACCTCAATGCTTTGTGAGCATGGCATGGTGTAGGTGCCATCCCTGGGAGAGGGTTCAGGATCGCAAATCCTGGTTGGACCTTGGTACATCAGGCCTGGGAACAGATGGGGCTTAAGACTCGCCCCTCTTCTTAGCCAATTCAGGGTGGGAACTGGCCTTTCTGAATCCTATTTTTACCTGCCTAATTCTTCCCTGTGATTTTCACAGGGAGTTTGGGTGCCCAGCTCAGAACTGCCATGCCTAAAACTTAGTCATTGCAATGACAAGTCTAAATTCCTTTTGAATGTCTGGGCTTTGATGACTAGAAAATGGCAGGTAGGGGAGAGGGAGGGCCTCTTCCCTCAACCTCCAGGCTGCTGATATCTCACATTCAAGAAAGAACCACAGGGTGAAGGTTGTGTGCCCTGACCAAACTAACTGTCTCTGTGTTGGCCCTAGGATGGGCAGAAATAGAATCGAGGAGTTTATTGTGTTTGCCTTGCCTTATCTGCTATCACTGTGTGTCTATAAAATTTGCCTGTTATCAAATGGAGAAATCCTGAAGGTTTGGGTCTGCCTAGAACAAGGTAACTGGGTCATAAATCCAGTGCCAACAGGCTTAGGTGCCCAAGTCTACCATTGAGATACTCAGAACTTCTACTCAGCTGCCACCTAACTCTGGAGAAACTAAGTGTCTTCAGTTTCTCACCAATAACATCATTCAGATGTCTCAATACATGCAGCTAGACATATGCAGAGCCATACGATTCCTGACAGCAGTGCCCAGCTTCATGCCTTTCTTAGGATTAAGTCCCACAGTAGTTTTCCAGCTGAATGAGTCACCTTCTTGAGAAGCAATGACCTGCAAAAGGTGTTTGGAGCCCTCTTGACTCGCCTCCAATCACTTTCAATCTGCTACTTTAAGCCCTGTCTGAAGTGGCGTAAGCACCAAAGAATCCATCAGAGCAGCTTCTTTACAGAGCAAACTTTTATTTGGTAAACAGAAAGGGCTATGAACGGATTGTCAAGAGGAAAGTGTGGGTTTTTGAGTATTTCTCCAGACATATTCAAATCCTGGTCTCCTGGAATGGAGTAGAGTTTATACCAGGGATTCTAGCAAGATGATAATTTTGCCAATAACAGAGTGATTAGCAGGTTCAGAGATTCATAGATGCTAGGGTGGGGTGGGACCTCAACAGATCATTGAGTCTGACCCCCTGCCTAGGCAGGAAAGAGCGCTGGGGTCAGATGACCCCAGCCAGATGCCTATGCAGCCTTCTTTTAAAGACCCCCAGGGTAGGGGAGAGCACCACCTCCCTTGGAAGTCCATTTCAAATTTTGGCCACCCTTACCACGAAGAAGGTTTTCCTGATATCTAGCCTAAATCTGCTTTCCGTCAGTTTGTGACCATCATTCCTTGTTATCCCAAGATATGCCCTGGTGAACAGAGCATCTCCGATCTCCTGCTGTGTCCCCCTAATGAATTTGCAGGCAGCCACAAGATCATCATTCAGCCTTCTCTTGCAGAGGCTGAAGGGGTCCAGGTCCCTCAGTCTCTCTCAATAGGGCTTGTCTTCTAAGCCCCTAACCATACAAGTGGCCCTCCTCTGGACCCTCTTGAGTCTATCAACATCCTTCTTGAAGTGTGGTGCCCAAAACTGCACGCAGTACTGCAACTGCAGTTTGACCAATGCTGCACAGAGGGGAAGTATCACCTCCCTGGTTCTCTTCGCCATGCATCTGCTGATGCATAATAACATGCAGTTAGCTTTGCTGATGATTTCATCACACTGATAACTCATGTTCATCTTGGAGTCCAGTATGACTCTGAGATCCCTTTCCACTTCTGTGCTACTGAGAGGGTCACTTTCCAGCCAGTAGGTGAGCTAGATATTTTGCAATCCTTCCCTACCCTCCAGAGTGTGCACTTCACCCCACAATATAGTATCATTTGCAAAATTGGACAGAGTACACTTCACACCCACATCCAAGTCACTGATGAAGTTATTGAAGAGTACAGGTCCAAGGACCGAACCCTGCAGGACCCCACTGCCCACATCCTGCCAGGTCAATACTGACCTGTCTACTGCCACTCTCTGGGTGCGACCGTTAAGCCAATTTGCCACCCACCAGACCATGTAAACATCTATGTCACAGCCTCTTAATTTATTTATGAGAATGGAATGAGATACTGTATCAAAGGCCTTGCTAAAATCCAAGAAAATGACATCCAACTCTACTCCTGCACTTAAGCATTTTGTGACCCTGTCATAAAAAAAAAAACAGGTTGGTCAGGCATGATGTGCCTGCTACGAATCCATGCTGGTTGCCCTGCTGCATTATTTTTCCCACTGGACTCCCACAGGTATGGTCCTTCATAATCTTTTCAAAGACCTTTCCAAGGATGGAGGTGAGACTAGCTGGCCTATAATTACTCCGATCCTCCTTCCTCCCCTTCTTGAAAATAGAGACCACACTGGCCCTTTACCAGTCCTTTGAGACCTGACCCAAACACCACAAGAGCTCAAACAACCGTGTCAGTGGTTCTGCTATGACACCAGCCAATACCTTCAATACTCTCAGATGCAGCTCATCTAGACCTGCTGACTTGAACACATACAGTCCATCGAAGAGAATCTGCACCAAGTCTGCACCAAGTGTTGGTGGGCTGGTGTCCCTCTGATACCCCTCTAAGAACCCATTAGGAGACTTATCTTGATCCCTGTGCAAGAACATGGAGGCAAAAAACTCATTGAATAGCTCAGCTTTATCCCCCCATCTGTCACTAACTCCTTCTTCTTGTTCAGTAGGGGTCCTATGCTGCCCTATGCCTTGCTTTTAGTCCCTACATACCTAAAAAAAGACTTTTTTTGTCTTTCATTTGTGTTGCCAGCCTCAGCTCTGTAGTTGCTTTGGCCTTTCTAACTTCTTCCCTGCAAGTGCAGACCAAGTAGGAATACTCCTCCTTGGTAGCTTCCCCCTGCTTCCACCACCTATCTGCCTTATTTTTTTCCCTTAGGCTCCCTTGGATTTCCCTGTTTAGCCAAGGAAGTGTTTTGGCTCCTTTCCCCCTTGTAGTGGGATCATCTCCCTCTGCGCCCAAAGGGTCGCTTCCTTTGGGAACGGCCACCCTTCCTGGACTCCCATCTCGCCAATACTCCTATCTTGCAATGCATCACTGATGTCACTGAGGTTGTAAAAGAAAACCTGAAGTCACTGTTTCCCTTCAAGGTCCATGTTCTGAGGCCCTTCCAGAAAGCACAGCAGGTCTGGGCATTGCTTTAAACTGAACCACATCAATTTTTTCCTGTGGTCAGAGCTCCACAAAGCACAGAACCCCTGTGCTCTGCTTCTCCCCGCAAAGCATGGCCATCACTGTGTAGGAACATGAGACATATATTTGGACCCGGCTCCAAGCATTTAATGAACTCTGTGTCTGGGGTTCAGTCCCTATTTTTCAGGGTTGGGAACACTCAGTGTAGCCCAACCCTCCATCTCAAGCCCTTTTGTCCATTTAGCCCCGAAATACCTTGAGGATCAGGCCTTTCTACTATGGTAAGCAAGATGCCCTGTGGAGGAGAGATGAACCTGACTGCAATGAGAACTACAAGTCTCACTGAGAAGCTTAACTGCGCAGTAGCATAGTTTACTGAACAGTAAGCACGTGCGTCTACATGTGCACATTCTGACTGCGCAGTAAAAAAAACTTAATCTTGAGTAAATTTGCTGCCTGTGAATGTAATTTACTTGCAAGTAAACTGGTACCACATGAAATGCATGTGTAGATGCACCCATTGAAACTCAACTGGACTTTAACCCCTGATTCACGAGGTACTTGGACGATTTCTCCACTGTCAGCTGCCTCCTCTCAGGCTTGATGCAGACAAAGGGGAATTTTCAGAAGCACACAGATGAATAAAGAGCACGTCACAAACTCCCAGTGACACTGACTGCACCAGTCATTAAGGAAAGCTGCGACTGTGCTTCTACCAGTAAGCGATTCTGATTAGTATGGTTCTTATCCTGGTGTATGGCAGCATCCCAGATGAAGCACGAGAGCCATTTCTAGGGATACTGAAGAAGCATGGATGTTTCAGGCTGTCACTTGGGGAATTCTGCTTTTTTATGGGACCAGGTCTTTAAAAAAACAGCCATTTCAAAATCCTGGGCTGAATGCATGGTGCAGTCATGAGTTGGTAGAGTATGGGTGTCTGGTTCACTGGCAGCTGGAAGGACAGTTAGTCAAAATGGACTGGGAAAGCTGTACACAGCTGGGTCTGGAAGGGGGAGGTTCCTGCTGGCAGGAGTCCCTGTGCTGATTTACAGCAATGCTGCCGAGGGAACAACTGAGTGAGCCAGACCTACCTACTGTGAGTGGAGAAACGAGCTGAAGGACCAACCTTGCTATTAGTAATAGGCTGGAAAATACTTTAGTACAATCAATGCCAAACAGCCTCAGTTATTCTGATGCCAGCTGTTCCTGGTAGATGCCCCAGGGAGGAGAGGTAAATCTGGCCCTGAAATGAGAGAATGTTTAATGGTACACTGATATTCTTCTTACATGGATAGGATTATGAGCACAATCCAAACCTTGCTGGGGCCAGGTGGGGGAGGGCAAGGCAGGGGGG
>NW_017729025.1:5902687-5907320 GCF_001723915.1 Gavialis gangeticus | reverse complement strand
GGATGGGGGAATGGGCAGAGGGGGGACCCCTGAGCTGCCCCCCTATGGTCCCCCCCACCCTCTACTCACCTGGCATTGAGCCCAGGTCCAGGTCCCTGAAGCTTGCATTGCTGCTTGCCCTGCATGGGCAATCAGCATGCTTCAGCACTGGGGCATGGGCCAGCCATACCAGAGCATCTCTGTGGAGGACCCGAGCCTCTGGTTGCCTCAGAGCATGGCCCTGGTTTTTTCCCCTCAGGGTATTTTTTGATAACTGGATCTCCAGGTCTCAAATTTTGACCCTGCACTGCAAATATGCAGCATGGGGAATGTTTTTTTGTTCCCAGCAGAATCTCAAACTGGCTTGGGATGGTGCAAGAGGCATGTGCACACTCATCTGGATGTGCCGTAGGAGTCTTTCCGCTGACCTTAGTTGGTTTAGAGCCAGTGCCAGATTTAGGCAGAAACTACGTAAGCTTCAGCTTAGAACCTCACATTAAGAAGGGCCTCTAAGACAACCCCCCCGGGCTGCGAAGTGTCAGCTGCCGGACCGGAAGTGACCATGGACTGGCAAACTGCTCTTGCAGGGCCCACAGTCACAGAATGAAACTAATAGGTAGTAAGTTTACAACTAACAAAAGGAAGTGTTTTTTTTCACCCAGTGTGGCATTCAAGTGTGGAACTCATGGTCACCAGACATGGTGCAAGCTGACAATATAACCAGATTCAAAAAGGGAATGGAAATGTTCTTGGAGGAAAGGGGCATCAGCAGCTATTGAGTGTGGGAGTGATGGGTCTGGCCTCTGAAAAAACTCTGGTCAATGCCAGTTCACTCTCCCTTTCAGCATCCACCCTCTGCCAGCTTGTGACAGGATGCTGGGCAAGAAGGACTTACGGTCTGACCCTGTAATCGGTACCTCTTATGTTCTTAAATACTATTGTTAATAATGATGGGGGGGTGTAGTTTGGGGGAAGCAGAATTCCTTCTTTCCCTCAATGCCTGCTGCTCTTGGTCTCTGCCCATATACGTTACTCCCGTCATATACACATCAGTTCCTCCTTGCACCCACCGCAGTGGTGTGGGGTGTACAGCCGAGGGTTGGCAGATCCAAATACCACAGAGTCTGGTGCTTTAAGTAGCCATTTGCTCTGCTCCTCATTTGTTTCCCTGAGCACCGCAGCCTGGTCTGTGACCTTTAGTTCCATATGCACTGGGCATATGGCCTCTGTGATTTTTAAAGGCTCTGTACCAGAATGACCTCAGTAGGTTTTCCCCCTGGATGCAACATAATGTGAACAGCTTGTGCCCTGGGTTTTGTAAGCTGAGGATAATGGGGAAAAAATTATTAAAGGACCATGGCTTTCAGCTGTCATATATCCTATGGAAAAAAGGCAGCTTCTGACAGTGCATTTAGTATACTTGATTGCTACTACAGAAAAGGGAGGGAAAAAAATCATATTTTATATCGCCATTAGCAAAGAGACTTTTAATCAAGAGATTTTAATCAAGATGCTCGGTAGGATAAGCCATGTAACTAATATATTAGGCTGTCACATCAAGCCCTAGATAACAACTAAATTGGGGGACAGGAAAACATTAGTATTGACAATCATAAAACTCAATTATTCTAAAACACAGGAAAACAATGGTGAAATGGCAAATACTCAGACTTATTTTAGGTCATAATAACTTGCACCATAATGGAACTGTCTTCTCTGTATTCATTAGATGCTAAGAATGTGTATTTCTTTAAAGGGGTTAGGTGCTTTTCTATGGATGAGCATAATTCTAATCTTCTGCATATTTATATTTTAATGCCCATGGAGCTTCAATTTTTTTGTGGAAAGAAGCAGGCAAGTAAATATTTGATATTCTCATGAAAGTGGGGGCCTAGCTATTTAGCAAGCAAATTGCTAAATTTGCACACCCTCCTCGAGTGCTGTTGTGATCCCCTTCCCTGCTCAACCAGATACACTGATTTCTGCTCCCAACCCTGTGCACCCTGCTCAAATTGCTACTTTGCTTTCTCCTTGCCCTATCTGCTGGCGTGCTGCCTGCTCCCCCCTAGTCTCCCACAAGCTGCACAGAGGCCCATGTTGCAGCTTGGCCAACCCGGCCCTATGATATTACTTACAGCCATGACAAAACCCAAAGGCCTTTCACCTCCAAAAAGCCAAATCTGGGGGATGATTTGAACATGTTGACTTCAGTCAGCTGCTAATATCTCACAGGGTGTGTCTACACATTCAGTAATGTGCTTTTGTTAATGCGCATTAAATTTAGTACCTCCATTGTGAGGTGCTAGGAAAAGGTGCATTTGCCTATTTTAATGTACATTAGCAAAAGCACTCAGGGCTCCTATGCACATACAGGGAGGCTGCTTCAGTGTGGTGTAATTAGTGTCAGAGCAGACTCGGTTAATCGGTCTACTGGAGTGTGGTAATTACCGCACTCCAGCAGACTCTAGCATCACGTGTATCAGTGTCTTCACGTTGAAAAAGGATGGCAGACCACTTTAAACAAAACTGTTCAACAAGCTTTAGTTTAAAGCACCCTGCCACCATTTTTCAGGGTGGGAAAGCTGATACATGTGATGCTACGCCAATTAAAGCACCCCTCCCCATACCTCCTGTAGCATGTCTATAAATGTCCCCCATTTTTTTGTGATGCTTTAATGCACATTAAAATAAGCTAATGTGCATTAAGGTACACATGTAGATGTACCCACAACTGTCTACACAGGATATACCTTTTCTGGCACAAATTTACCAATACTTTTCCCTCCCCTTTTTCATCATCCAGTCATTGTCTGTATAGGAGTAAAGACGGATACCATTGAGCAAACGTCCTCATTATGTAACCATGGTAGCTCCCATCTTATCCTCAGAATGCCACATTTGAAGCCCAAGGCAATTATCTGAAATGTGTAGTTGGGTTTTCCAGGGTCCGTTTCGTCTCACTAATGTGAGCTCATTCATATCCAAGTGGAGTCTTGCATGGGGCTATATTTCTTTTTCAGACTGTTTACTAAACTTGCACTCATTCTCATATTTAGAGGGTTGTATATATAAAATATATATATTGCTTACAAAGGTTTAGAAAGTGATTAATAGGTGATTTAATCACCCATTAATCAATTGTTATAAAACTGCATATAACCTTCTGCAACACATACTCCTCATGTGTGTCATATGCTTATGAGGTGTCTCATTCATTTATTAACTTTATGAACCATTTATAAATGTAACTTTAATATAACTTGTGACTGTAATCATTAACTGGAACAGCATAATGTCCTCAGCAAATTTCACTTGCTCACTGCACTGTGCCTGTGCTGAATTACTAAGCACGATAGAAGTAATTGCAAGACCTCTTGCTAATCTCTGGGACACACAGCGTTAACCTCTCATGCCAATGAGAAGCAGTTTTTCATTATGACACATTTATCTTCTCTTATCACTTACCAAATGTTAATCCATGACAATTTCTTCCCTTTTCCCCTATATTTCTTTCATTCCCTTAATATTCTTTTACACAGGAGCTCATCAAAAGCTTTTTTTTCCCTGCAAGTTTAAGTGTATTATGTTCGTTGGGTCACCTTTACTGCTATCACAATTACTGCCATTACATTAATTTTTCAGAGGTTTCTTTAATAAGTTGGGGGAGTACAATATTCTCTACACACAAGTTATGCTTATTTTACTATAGACATTCAGACTAAAGACCTAGCACCTTTCACAGGGTGAAGCACAAGATACAGCCTTTTCCTTGCTTAGTATGTGTTACCCCATCTCAAGGTTAGATATCTAATGCTCTAGACTGAGTAAAAATGGATGTAGAAAGTGGGCTGATTACAGAGAAAGGCTCTTGACAAGTCTTCTTTGGTGATACCTTTTAGTGGACTAACTACCTAATTTGGAGAGATTGTAGACAAGCTTTCACAAAATGCTGTGCTCTTCCTTTGGTCTGAGAAAAGAACTAAATAGAGCTTGAGCTAATTACCAAGTGGAACAATGACTTTTGTTTAACTCCATTATGTAAATGAAAATAGTCACTTAAGGAAGGGAAAGAAGGCAGTAATCCTGTGGAGCTAAGAGAAGGAGCAAAACCCCAAGAAAATAGCAGTTGAAATATAGAAACCTAATTACGTCAAAGAATGAGACCATTTAAAAGGAGAAAGTTTCATTATTTCTGGTGGAATACAGGGAGGGTAGCAGGGGGTGCAGGAACTGTTACAAGCCATAAAACCATTATCCGTGTTTAGTCCATGGTTTTTAGTTTCCCATAAAGTCAGGAATTTTTGTTCTGCAGCCCACCTCTTCAAGGCATTTTGGAGATTTCCCTTGAGAATGAGGATTATGAGATCAGAGATAGGGTGGCTGGTTCTGTGAAAAGTATTCTCCTGCTGGTGGCTGGGAATTTCTGCCCTTTTCCAGCATGATTCAGCTTATCTATTTCAACTGCCTTTTACTTGGTTTGTAGCTCCTTCTAATAATTCACCTTTGCTCCATAGATTTACTGCTTCTTTTCCCTTCAAGTGACTACTTTCACTTGCATAACAGAGTTAAAGAAAAGCTATTGTTCTACTTGTATTTACCATAGGCCACTCCTTTCCCCAACCCCCAGACAAGCTGTGGCTCTGTCCCGTCCCTT
>NW_017729025.1:5894840-5897687 GCF_001723915.1 Gavialis gangeticus | reverse complement strand
CACACCCAAGAAAGGGCATTTTGTTACAAAAGCTTGTCTATTCCCCACACCAGTAATTGTACAATGCATGCTAATACCATTGTATAAGAATGCCTTACCACCTTTCAACTTTTTTCTGATGGCGTTACTGTGTGCAGGATCTCACCTCTCTTCCAGTTACAACATGATATAAGAACTTTATAACCCCCTACACTAACATAGGCTGGTTGACCAAATGCATGTCATCAGTTGCATCAACATTTACCAACTATGTACCATGTAGTTATCATGCACAGGGTTCTATATTGTCCATCAATTGCACCATTTTCACGACTATATAGCTGGTCCACTTAAAGGAATTATGAAACAAACCTTGCTTCTTACATAGTCCATGTACCATCACAGCTACGCCAACATGTCAATGCTACAACTAAAGGTGTCAAGTGCTCGAACAATGCAACCAGGTATAACTACCAGCAGGTTAAAAGCTTGGTGACAAACCTGAAAACCCAGTTTTCAGGCTTTTGGGTGTATGCCAAATACCCCTTGGAATGAAAAACTACATCCACCAAGGACATCTTTCTGGTGCTGCCTTGCTCTGTCAGTGTGGCTTCTATGCTGATAAAGCAACGCTTGACATGATCTTTATTCTAAGGCAGCAGTTCCCAACCTTGGCTTGCAACCCAAATGAGGGTCACAGGGGCAATGCTGGTGGCACTGCACACAAGGGATGAGCCATGCCCCTGGGCCACTGCCACCACCGCACTCTGCTCCCAGCAATGGGTCATGGCAAAAAAAGTTTGGGAACCACTGTTCTAAGGCAACTGCAAATCATGCCTAAAAAAGAAAGAAACCACTCTATTGCTTTCAAAGACCCCAAAGGCTTTGTGTTTGGTCAGTAAGAATGACCTTTTCCATTCACTATGAAGGATAGCCTGTGTCCCAATCCTTCTTAGTCTGATTTCCTCTTTTTCTAATGGCTTGCAAGCTACAGTTGAATAGGATGGTGATCAATTTTAGGGTGAAATTCAGAGATGTTAAACATAAACAATCAACAGGTACAAATGTTCTCCAAGATATTTTTTTTCTCTGCTTCTTCATCACACTTCCTTATCTTTCAATGAAATTGTATTACCATGCAAGATTGGATAGAACAACTTTGCAATGAAATAGATACAAGAGAAAAAGCCAAAATCAAACACTAGCTAATGAGAGCTTCTTTATAGGAATGACACAGTATCCATGGATGCATCTACTCATGCAATTAATGCAAAGCAACAAACTCCAGCACATATCATGCTGGAGTTTATTGCTCCCAGGTGCTGTGTTTACATGTGCATCTCAGACCACAGCATGTTGAGCTGGGTTGGAGCAGCCCCATTTGGCAAGGGGCCCAGGGGCCATCCTGGGGCTCTTTCAACCTGTCTCAATGTGCTGTGAAGGAGCTGGCTGGGGCACAAGGGTGCTCTAGTGTGGGGGTAGTCAACAGACAGCATTGAAGCACCCCCAGGCCCCAGCCAGCCCTTTCAGCATCTACATGTGCATTGCTATGCAGTAAATAATACCACTGCAGGATAATACTTGTATTTAGAAGTACTAATCTACAGTGGAGTTTATTAGTTTACCGTGGCCTAATAGGGACACATGTGTAGATTAGTCAGCTCTGCAGTAAACGTTTAATGTAGATGTGCCTCATTAGACACAGTGGAAGTGAGCTCCAGAAAAATTTGCAGTAGGTGTGCATTTCTACTAACCATTGAACTGAAGACAACAATGGTTATACTGCAAGATACATTGGTTCCTAGGTGAGTTTCAACAAATGCCATGCTAGAAAGTTGTACACAGATTTTATCATCTCAAAACAGGTGCATTGGATGACATATTTCTAAATATCCCAATTAAAACCTTCTTTGGAAATGCAGCTACCAGGTTTGACTAGGTATGGGTGAGAAAATAGGCAACTAAAATAGAAAAGCAAGCTGTATTTCTATCAGCTGTGCAGTTTAAGGAAACTACTATAAAATTACAGGTTCTGTACAACCTAAAGCAGGCATGAGAGGAGGCCAAACACCTTTCATACTCTCACTGTCTCATCTGTATAAGGGTAAGTTAGTGCGGGACCAAACTACTTGCCACTGAAGCTGTTCAGTATGCTAATTCACAGGGGTGCATCTATAGTCTGGTATTTTCACTGTGTGGTCTGAAGTGTCCACAAGCTCTCCCCACCTTGAACTGCATCCAAGATTACTAGGGTGATCAGACCATTGTAGGATTTAATATATTTCATAGACGTTAGGGCTGGAAGGGACCTCAAAAGATCATCGAGTCCAGCCCCCCGCCCGAAGGGCAGGAAGTCAGCTGGGATCATAGGATCCCAGCAAGATACGCATCCAATTTACTCTTGAAGGTGTTCTATGTGGGTACTTGAACCACCTCCGATGGCAGGCTATTCCAGACCTTGGGGGCTTGGACAGTAAAGAAATTCTTCCTTATGTCCAGCCTGAAATGGTCTTGCAGGAGTTTATAACTGTTCGACCTTGTCATCCCTTGGGGCACTCAGAAATTGGTGGTCATCCCTGATAAACTTATAGGTGGCCATCAGGTCACCCCTGAGACTGTGCTTTTCCAGGCTAAAGAGCCCCATGGCTCTCATAGCCTGTAGTCGTAAGGTCTGTTTTCCTGACTCTGATTATGTGCGTGGCTCTACTCTGCACTCTCTCAAGCTTCTCCACATCCTATTTGAATTGTGGAGCCCAAAACTGGATGCAGTACTCCAGCTGCGGCCTCACCCAGGCCGGGTACAATAGGAGAATGACGTCCTGGGATTTGCACGAGAAGCATCTATGGATGCAAGCCAGCATTTTGCTC
>NW_017729025.1:5884867-5889840 GCF_001723915.1 Gavialis gangeticus | reverse complement strand
GGATCATAGGATCCCAGCAAGATACGCATCCAATTTACTCTTGAAGGTGTTCTATGTGGGTACTTGAACCACCTCCGATGGCAGGCTATTCCAGACCTTGGGGGCTTGGACAGTAAAGAAATTCTTCCTTATGTCCAGCCTGAAATGGTCTTGCAGGAGTTTATAACCGTTCGACCTTGTCATCCCTTGGGGCACTCAGAAATTGGTGGTCATCCCTGATAAACTTATAGGTGGCCATCAGGTCACCCCTGAGACTGTGCTTTTCCAGGCTAAAGAGCCCCATGGCTCTCATAGCCTGTAGTCGTAAGGTCTGTTTTCCTGACTCTGATTATGTGCGTGGCTCTACTCTGCACTCTCTCAAGCTTCTCCACATCCTATTTGAATTGTGGAGCCCAAAACTGGACGCAGTACTCCAGCTGTGGCCTCACCAAGGCCGAGTACAAAGGAAGAATGACATCCCAGGATTTGCTAAGAAGCATCTATGGATGCAAGCCAGCGTTTTTGTTGCTTTACTAGCTGCAGCATTGCATTGCAGGCTCATGTTTACCTTGTGGTCAATGATGAGCCCCAAGTCTCTTTCTTCCATAGTGCTAGCCAGTGTAGCACTGCCGAGCCGATAAGCATGCTGCAAGTTTTTCCTCCCAAGGTGGAGAAGCTTGCATTTTTGGATGTTAAACACCATCAGGTTCTCATCCGTCCATTTGCTGAGCCTGTTGAGGTCAGCCTGGATCGTTGCAAAGCTTTCCAACATGGGCATCCCAAGCCGGGAAAGAGCTGCTAGCAGCAGCTCACCAAGTCTCACTGAGGACCCAGGAAGGCTGAAGAGAGACAGCTGGGAGATAAAGAAGTGAAAAGCACAAAGAAGAAATCTCAATCAGCCTTACAGCCTGTTCATGTTTCAGCTTCAGCTTCTAGCCCTCTGTCTTATATCTGAACTGGAAGTAGTAAAGGTCTTCATTCCTGAATTCACCTTTATAATAATTTGTGAGGCTTCAGGTCACAAGGGTTTAGCTACATAAATCATCACCTTTTGAAACATATAGATGCTATCGCTATAGCTCCTCAAAAGCAAGGACTGTACTATTATTTCTGCCATTAAAACTTCATGGCCAAGTCATCAATGAAGCAACCTCTTAGTCTCCCTTTGTGAGTGTGGCAGGGACACTGCCATGAGAGGTAACTTACCTGCAGCACAGGAACAATGAGTGGAATGGCCAGAACTAAGTATGGCAGCAGAATGGGGTGGACTTCTGGTGCCTACCTGGCACACTTTGTAAACGTGTGCCAGCAGCAATTCTGCACCCAGCCTGTGGTCGCTGGCTTGAAAACAACCCAGGAGCAGCATCCAAAATGGACCAGAAAGATGTTCCCCATGGGAACGTGAGTGACGATGGGGGCTAGCATGCCCCGGGATGGGTGAGTGATGGAAATCAGGTGCTGAGAGGCTTCCCACCATAACTGGCTCAGAGGATCCAGAATACTCACCATTGCAGCAGAAATGGATCCTGGATACTGCAGACTGCAGCTGGAGAGATGGTGAACTTAAAATAGGGAAAAGATTAAAAGAAAAGTGAATTTCTGAGTACCTGAGCTGAAGCTCTGAGTCTAAGGCGTGACCCTACCTTAACATTCCCGGGAGGGAGCAGAATGGACAACAGAAACTTGAGATAAGGTAAAGACTGTGGATAAGTGAAGGGACAATTTGTAGTTTTGCCCAGTTGTGGACAGAGATGCTACATCTGATTTGGCTAGACCTTAACACCATCCAGCTGGTGTCAGGCGAGGTGTAGGGGAGGCAGAGCCCCAGGGTTGGAGACACTTTGTAGAAGACATCAAGGCACTGAGGAAGGCAAGAGTAGGATCTTCCTCCCCTTTAACTACTTATTCCAGCAAAGACGTGGCAGGAGAGAACTTCAGATGCCTTGAGGTTCTACGTAGAATGTCAAACTGTCATCTCGAAAGGCAGCAGTTGTTCCAAGTCAGACTGAAAAGGCAAGGCACTTGTCTAAAGAGCTACATGGTAAATTACAGTGAGCTTAGAACCTTTAGAAAATCTATTTAATAGAAAATGTTAATAATGCATGGGTCTAACCCTCTAAATGATTTACTTGTAATAACTCACATGTATACTCCTGCTAGGATATATTATGCCCAAATCTATGAAAGTAGAAGGAACCTTACAAAGATTTTCTCCTTCTTAGCTTCCTGACATGTAATTTATCATGTGAGAAGGGTCAACACAACCTACTGAAATCAAAGGGGTTAGTTATAAGAAATATAGTTACCCATGTGTATAGAATTTTTAGGTTCAATTCATTGGACTTATACATATATGATTAAAAAAAATAAAGGGAAAGATGCAAATACTCTTGATAGGTATGTGCAGGTAAACTTTGCTCAGATCCTATCATGCGCATGCATAGGTTGCCAAAAGGACACATCTAACTTGTGCGCACCTATGCAGAGGCCATGTCCTGAAAACCCATTTATTTCCAGAACAGAGAGAAGATTTCCTATTCTTTGCCTCCTGTAATTTTTGCACCTTTTTTTTAACAGCACCAAGTCAGCAACCTTCAAATCTTTCAAAGGACAGATGCTTTCAAAGGATGCTTCCTCTCAGAAAATCTTTAAACATCCAGCATATGTAAAACTTATCTGTTCTTGACAAGAAGCCAGACACCCTGCTCTACATTCAGAGATTATGCAGCAGTACAAATAGCGAGTTTTACCTATCTGCTCTATAAAAAAGCTTGCATTCTAGTTCTCATATGTATCACATCTCATTTAAGCAAAAAAAAGAAAGAAAAGGTGGCATTTCTTCCACTATCCCCATTATTTCACAATTTATTCCCTTCAGAACCCTTAGAAATTTCACCCCTGGAGATTTACTACTCCTTAATTTCTTAAGTTCTTGCATAACTTCCTTCCTCAGAGACTTCAATCTCTGTCAAGGCCAGTTTCTAAGCTCCCATAAAAAGTGCCCTTGGATTAGGAGTTTCTTCATTGTCTGCCAAAGTGAAAGCCTAATGCAAAGCCATTATTTAACTTTCTAGCTACTTCACCATCCTTTTTGATCACTTCCTTTCTCCTTGGTCATCTAGAGGGAGTCAACCATTCAACTTTATTGCTAATAGACATTCTTTCACATCTTTAATTATGTCCAGCACTCTTTGTGAATGAGTAGAGAATGTGGCTCTTTTTCCTTCTTACACTGTAACTATGACAGCTTCTGACGGTCAGTTTAAATAGTACTCTCAACCTTATGAGAAAATTATCTAAAGCATACCTAATGCTGTCACTTTTCCTTACAGATTCATTTTTTCCCTTTTGTACTTCTCCTTGAATCATTGCTGATTCACCTGTAGTGCCCCAAGTTGATTATAAGTGTCTAACTTCATCATTATAGAAGATGCCCAACACACCTGACCTCCTCCCCACACCACAGTCCTCCTTAGCTCCTTTCTGTCTTAGCTGAAGCAAAATCATCCTCTCCAGATCCCCATTCAAAATGGTGAGGTACACACAATTTTTTTGGCTTGTCACTTAGACTATGTCACCCCTTTCTCTTCCTTTGTCATGAGATCTGCTTCCTTCAACTCTCTATATCAAATACAAGTCACTTAGTATCACTTATCAACACTTACAGACTTCTGAGAAACCCCACACCCAACTCTGATGAAACCCCACATCCCCTCTACCCATAGAAAAAACAATTAATAGAATCATAGACAATGAGGGTTGAAGGGACATCAGGAGGTCACATCTAGTCCAACCCCCTGCTCAAAGCTGGACCATCCCCAACTAGATCATCCCAGCCAAGGCTTTGTCTAGCCTGGTCTTAAAAACCTCCAAGGATGGAGAGTCCACAGCTTCTCTGGCTAATCTGTTCCAATTTCAAACAAATGTTTCACATTTTTACCTGTGACAACCCTCTTCAACAGGAGAGGTTCCCTTTATACAAATACATTACAATAGACTCCTCCCAACTTCCCCTGTCCCAGTGGCTACCAAAAAAGCTCCAGTGTTCTTCCGCAGTTGGTGTTCTGGGCTCTTTACCTTGTGTTGACTGACTCCATTTTATTATTGGCTTGTATTTCCCAATCAGCTCATTGCAACCAGAGAATACACTATTAGTATGTTTGCACACAACCAAACACAATGGAGACCCTGGCATTTAAGTACTACCACAACCACATTAACCTATGACAAATGTGCCTACATATAAAATGATACTCTAGCCTTCCTGCTGCTTCTACTCACATTGAAGTTATGCTGAGAGGGTAAAGAAAAGTAGTATTTAATGCATAAGGTTCGGAGGGGAATCCAAAGGGCATGTCTACACTTGCAATTCACAAAACTGAATAAAATCTGGTGCAGTCTGAGCTGGAGTAAACTAATCCAGACATCGCATTCTACGTGTGTAAATTACTAGGTGCAGTCATTTATTTGTGTCTGACGGGACTATCCAGCAGTGCAGTAAATTAGTCTACACCAGTCTAATTGCCACGCACATGTAGATGGTGACACTTTACAGCACAACAAATGGGTCTACTCTGCAATGTAGACAAGCCCAAAGGCTGAGTATACATGTACATTAATGCTCCATAGTTAATGCGCATTTAGTACTTGCATAACCAAATACTAAATCAATGCACAGTAACTGGTGCTACTACGCAGTAGTGCTGGTGCATGGGTTTTTACAGAAGTAGTAACCTAATACTACTGTTCAGTAGTGTATGAGCATGGGTTTTGCCCTGCACCCTACTGTGCAATGTTATTAGGCTACTGTGCAGTTAGTGTCTCATGTAGATGCACCCAAAGTCAGCTAATTTGTCCCCCAACTTGATTACATGTCTTTATGCTTTATTTAAAAATGCTCCTCATGCAGCATGGCTTTCTTTAGATATAAAATAATTCATAAGCACACATGTGTATAATAGAATTGTGTGCCCATCCTTCCTAGAAACTGTCAC
>NW_017729025.1:5878097-5879867 GCF_001723915.1 Gavialis gangeticus | reverse complement strand
TGTAGATGCACCCAAAGTCAGCTAATTTGTCCCCCAACTTGATTACATGTCTTTATGCTTTATTTAAAAATGCTCCTCATGCAGCATGGCTTTCTTTAGATATAAAATAATTCATAAGCACACATGTGTATAATAGAATTGTGTGCCCATCCTTCCTAGAAACTGTCACAGCATTGTGAATTCATAATCCAGGAACATGTTTACACTATACCAATGAGAAATCAGAAGTTATTGTTTGTAAATGTGCATTCATATAATTGGAATCCGTCTGCTATGTGAATTAAATAGGTTTTTAAAGAGTAATTCTAAAGGTATAGCACATTTAAATGCAAATGCTAGTGTAAAGAAAATATACAAAATTATTGAGTGGGAAGTTTTTTCTTTATTGGTAAAAGTTGTACTACCCATCTTTCAATTACACAACTTTTCTACAAATATTATTTTTCTATAATATTCACCATATCAAAAAAGATCTCATCAACCTGTTTGATCATTATTAAAATGTGATTAGATTCAATCTATCTCTTCTTATTACAATTCTATTGTGTTTTTCATGCCACACAAAATTTAATAAATCTTTGCAGGACTTAATAAAGCAGCAGAGATTTATATAGGGAATAAAAGATTCATTTTGTCTTGATAGCCTTCACTGAATTTGTTTTCAATGGATTCCTCACCTTGTAGATACCATATTTATTGTGTTCTTGTCATTGGCTCCCTAGGCACGTAAATTTGAAATCTTCTTGGAAGGAGTTCTGTATAGATGTTGAATGCATCAGGTTTATGCAGTAAACCTGTCTGATCTGGTTAGACATCTGAACTCAGAGGGATTGAGAAGTTGTGGGTTCAAACTAGAGCTGTCACCCTGTGCAAGATTGCTAGAAAGCTCCTGTTACCTGCTGTTTTCTTCAAATCAATATTTGTTATCTCAAGCAGTAACCAGCAAGGCCAATTTTAAACAAGAAACAGATTCTGCATTTAGAAAGTGAATATATAATCTGAGACCATTCAGACCCAGTTAGTCAACCCTCAAGTCTTCAGGAAGCACAAGATTGAAGATCTCCCAGGTTAGCCATAGCTTATTGCAGCCCATTGGTTTTATAGTGCTAGCCATCAGCATTGTATGGGAGTACCTCACAGCCTGAAGGAAACCTTTTAATGCCTGCTGACCTGCAGTGACAATGAGCTTGCTTAAGAGTAACTCAAATAGTTGGAAAAATTCTTCTTTGAAAGCTTTCAGTTACAAATATCCTTCATCAGGCTGAGGAAGTATCTCTTCGGCATTGATGATGCTTCCTTAGCCTGACAAAGGATATTTGTGCCCAAAAACTTGCAAAAAAGAATTTTTCCAACTATTTGAGGTGGTTGTGACCGCCGGGTCTCAAACGCCCAGTCACATGCAGCCTTGGTTCGAGCAATTTGGAAGAAGGTGCCCAAATCCAGAGCTGCTAGGCCTAGAGCATTGGAAGCTCCCCAAGTTCAGCTGGGGAACAGGTTTGATGCCCTGGCAGCTGTGACGGAGGAGGACAGTGGAATTGCCTCTGGCAGGGACGATGCCACTCCCCACAAGACAGGGAATGGGCAGAGAGTGAACACCAGGAGGAAGAAACGCCGGGTCCTCGTCATCGGAGACTCCATTGTACGAGGACTGGAAGGTCCCATCTACCGGCCCAACCCCATGACCTGACAGGTCTGCTTCATGCCTGGGGCTTGGGTCAGGGACATCACTGAAAGGATCCCGGCCTACATCCGACCTGCAGACCAGTACCC
>NW_017729025.1:5872821-5876027 GCF_001723915.1 Gavialis gangeticus | reverse complement strand
TGGACCCTCTCCATGTTGTCCACATCCGTCCTGAAGTGCTACACCCAGAACTGGACGCAGTACTCCAGCTGCAGTTCTGATTAAATGGAATGGAACAGCTGTTTCGACTCAAAATAAAATATCAAAACGGAATGCTGTTTTGTCAAACCATCAAAACTCAAGGCAAATGGAACAGTGCCATTTTGTACAGCCCTAGTGAATAATACATAGCCAGTAATGACATTTAATCACATTATAGGTGTTGGAAGTTCAAGACATTATGGTCGCTGATCACAACGACTCTACTTCATGTAATGGATCCACTGGCAGAAGAAGACCTGCTGCACTTTATTTGAGGCTGTAAACAGTCAGGTTTGCATGGAAGAACTATAACTCAGCTTTGACAGTGTAATGATGTGTCCACCTATGTGCTCACAGAGCTGCCCCCATCCTCAGAGCAAGAGGCCAGCACACTTTACTAAACTCACAGAATAAGGAAAATGAAACCATTCTACATACAGCAATTATATTGAAATAACCCAGATGGAGAGGATCCAAATAGAAGTCTTTCCAAGTAACTGATATATCTCTGGGAAAAAAAAATAGAAACAAACAGCACATGTAGGCCACCGCTAATGAATCCCATTATTCATAATGCTGTTAATGACTCAGGCATGGATACCTTGTGTAATTAAATTATAAGGCAGCATCGTTGAAACAGATGGAGGCTGTCGGAATTTTAATATGCTACAAACTGCATTTCATACTAGAAATGAGACTAATTGTTTTGTCGTGATTTATTTTCTGGTAGCACCTTATATATTGTAATAGAATGTATCAGATTACCTCTTATCAAATAGTTATATTATACATGCATCTCATGTGTCTGATAATTGTTAAAGTATTTTTAATGTTTTATCTGCTTTTCCAGAATCTTGAATTTAGTATCTATTTTGCATTCAAAATAGTATAAATTCAAATGTCAGTAGACCATTGAAATTGGTCTTTCCTTCAGGAAAGCATCCAGAACAGCAGCCTCCAAGCTGCATATTAAGCCAGAAACACAAGGCAGTGTTAGTAGGAAGAAGTGTCAGGTTCCCTAGTCTGTAGAGCATCATATGAATGCCAGACTCCCTGGGTCCATTCTGGTTTGTTCTTAATGTCCATCATCAGGTAAGTATTGAGTGCATTCTCAAAAAGCCTTTGGTGAGTGTCTTCAGTATGCCATTGGTACTTTTAAATCAGTGCGGTCTAGATTTGTGATGATCCTGTATGAGTAAGGACCACTGTTTCTATGGATACTAGGCTACAAGGAAGTGAATAGTCAATAGCTGTATGTAATAGGCAACACCAACAGCCAGTTGAGGACACTCTTAATTGTGAAAATAGCAATCCTAGATGGAAAAGTAAGATTTGGTTTTAAATGCTTGTACTTTAGGCTTCCTGTATGTCCTCAGGTCTTTCCTAAGTGTTTGTTTTGCTCTACATGAATACAGAAATGTACAGCTGATGCTGGCATTAGCATCATTATAAAATGTAGATGAACTTCAAGTGCTTCGTAGCTTTACAGAGGTAAATCCCAGAAGGGACTATTAGATCTAGTACATCACAGGCCATAACATTGCATCCACAGCCCAATAACTGAGGCCAATAACTTAACAAACTGAAGCATTTTAGCATTCAGGAGACTAAAGAAGCATAGAAAAGCAGGGAACAGGGTGGCACCAATAGCCAAGAACTCTGCGTAGCATGGAAAGATGTCGATGTGCATAGACAATCCTAACAGCCCATCCATGTACTTTGCTGTAGCTGCAGAGAAAGGACACAAATTCAATGTCCCAGACAGTCTGACCTGGGGAAAAACCCCCTTTGGATCCCAAATCAGTTTGAGCAAGAAACTGAAGGCAGGCATCTAAGGAAGGGGATCTTCTATTTCACCAAAGATTACTGGTCCAGTAATCCAGTGACCTCTCTCTAGCTGCTGCCATTTGCTGATACTTTAGAGGAAGGCATTGGCAACAACCAGAATGAATCTGGCCAATTGTGTATCATGCAAAAAAGTTCTTCCTAAAGATAAATTCTTCTAGTTATAGCTAATATCTCAATGTAGAACTGCAAGGGTCATGAGCATGATAAAGGCAATGCAGGTAATCCTGTTCTTTCCATGGCCCTTGAAGGACAGAGGTGAACAGGGGGGTCCATGGAGCCAAGACTGGAAAGTACCCCTACAACCAGCCAGCCAACCACGAGTTATATATTTAAGGTCGTTATCTAATCTTCTTTTTAAAATTTTCTTCCCTGCTGAGCCTGCCATCTTCCTTAGTAAACTGTTCCAATGTTTGATTCATCTCACAGCAAAGAAATTGCATATTGAATTTTAGGGCTGAATTTGTCTATGTTCAATCTCAAGAGCCAACAGGTCTTGTCATGCTCTTGTCAGCAAGACAAGGGATATCTTTGCCATGTGTAAGTACCAATACACGGTAATCAAGTCACTTGTCAACCTTATGTTCCATGATCTGAATCACCTGATCTTCTTAAGATCTACATTTTAAGACTTTTTTCACCCAAAATGTAGAAGGCTTCTCTCCCCTCCTCCCCACTTTTAACTTTCTCAACATCTTCCTTGACCTGTGGGCAACAGAGCTGGACACTTTATTCTACTAGTGGTCCTACCAATGCTGTGTACTGACACAAGATCACTTCTTTCCTTCTACTTGATATTACCCTTTGTATACATATTATCCTTTGTATACCCTTTGTGCATCTTGGCAAAAAATTGTACAAAAAATGTATGCCCTGACATACATAGCCCTGCTCATTCTTATTTCCCTCTGTAACAGGTTGCACTCCCCAGCGGCATTTTTTTCTTTTGTTTGCTATCTGGAGCCTATGAGGGGCACCCTTGAAGTCCCTTAATGCTTCTCATATCCCACTTTTACTCATCTGCCACATCTTGATGTAATATTATACAGGTGTTCTTACAAGCGGGAGACTGCCTATTGTAATTCTATGTTGGGGTTCTCAACCACCATGGGCCTTGCCCCCCGTCCTTCTCTAGCTAGGCCTACCAGTCTAAACCCACTGGATAGGGTTCAACTCGGAGGCTCTAGCTCCTTAATCTTGTGGCTCATGGCTCTAGGTTTGCTCCCATTATGAAACCCAGGCTCTCTGGTGCAGAGGCCTATCTACTAACATTGCAACCAGAGGGCTGCAAGTTCAAGGCT
>NW_017729025.1:5866774-5867821 GCF_001723915.1 Gavialis gangeticus | reverse complement strand
CAACCACCATGGGCCTTGCCCCCCGTCCTTCTCTAGCTAGGCCTACCAGTCTAAACCCACTGGATAGGGTTCAACTCGGAGGCTCTAGCTCCTTAATCTTGTGGCTCATGGCTCTAGGTTTGCTCCCATTATGAAACCCAGGCTCTCTGGTGCAGAGGCCTATCTACTAACATTGCAACCAGAGGGCTGCAAGTTCAAGGCTGGGCAGTGGCCCAAAACCCCAACTGGCTGCAGCCCAAAAGCACACAACTGTACCCACTGGTGACCCAGGCCCCCTTGGCCTTTTATGACTGAGCCCAAGGTGCTAATGAGGCCTCCTCCTCTCCTACAGCCTCATCCACAAACCACTAGTGTTTCAATCAACAAAAGTATAACCCATCCAACTTGTACTCTGTTAATTCCATGTAATGCACTACACACAAAATACACATCATACAAAAATGTCAGTTACTACCAATTCAAATGCCTTGGAGAAATTCAAGTACACTCTATCAACACAGCTGCCTTGATTAATCCCAGACCTATAATCTTATTTTAAAAGAAAACAGATTAGTTTGACAAACTATAACCCACCTTTACTTGCCATGTAACTATGTTGAGTGGCATTAACTATATTTCTTTGTTTATAGATTTTCACAAGAACAATTCCATTATTTTATATGTAATTGATATCACGGTAGCTGGTCTACAGTTCCCTGGATCACTCCTTTTGCCAGTTTTAAATAATGGTCTACACTGGCTACCCTCCAAGCCTTTCGAATTTCTCTATCTATATGAAAAATTAACAGTGATTCAGACAGCTCCTTTGCCAGGTCCCTTAGGACAAATTGATTTAGGTTGGAAAATGCTTAATTTTAGCAAAGACTGTCTTAGGTCCTTCTTTGCTACAAGCAGCAAATTTTCTATTCAATTTGCATCATTCTAATAAATGGATATATCTTCCTTCATTCTAAATACAGAACAGAAATATCTATCAAAAACTCTTGCTATTTCTAAATTAGTTATACCATCATTGACTCCAAGATGAACATGGGTCGGCAGTGCGGG
>NW_017729025.1:5865744-5866763 GCF_001723915.1 Gavialis gangeticus | reverse complement strand
CGGACTAGATGATCTACTCAGGTCCCTTCCGACCATAGAAAGTATGAAACTATGAAACTATCCCCATCTCAAAATGGATCTGTTACTGATGTAGGGTTTTCTGTTCACCCTCTTCATAGATCAATGTTCTATATTTTATTATTGCCTTCATGCCTTCTTATAAAATAGGAGGCTTCTTACGTGCAGAAACATGGAACTGAAAAAAAGCCTTCTAGGGAATCTGTGTTAGCAGACAACCATTTGTCAGGACATGTCCACAAAATCATTCTTTCCCACCTCTCTCACTGACTATAAAAAAAACAGAGAAGCTACAACATGAGAGAGGTAAAGACCATAAAAGGCAGGGGACTATCAATGCCTGGGCCACTGCTATAGCAGGGAATGTAGTAGGTTAGAATATGTTTAGCTGATCCTGGGAAGAGGACTATGCCCCAGGCTACAAAGGAAGGGAAAAAACTTCATACAATCATAGAAAATGAGTGTTGAAGGGACCTCAGGAAGCCACATCGAGTCCAGCCTCCTGCTCAAAGAAGAATCAGTCCCAACTAGCTAATCTCAGCCAGGGATTTGTCAAGCTGGGTCTTAAAGAGCCAATGATGGAGATCCCACCACCTGTCTAGGTAGCCTGTTCCAGTGCTTCACCGCCCTCCTAGTGAGACAATTTTTCCTAATATCCAACCTAATATGCCTTCCTTATGACCTAGGGAAAAAGTCCTGCCTCATCTCAAATCTAGCAACTGGTTTGACGCTGAGTATATAATCAGGACACTTTGGCCTGGCACTTGGGATTTTTCTAAGTACATAAGTACCAACAGGAGCACCAAACACCTATATCCGGCTGTGGTCAATGTTCAGGGCTTTAGAGGATGGGAGCAGGAGAAAAGAAGAAAATCCAAGAAGCCAAATAATTCATGGAGAAAATGAAAGACCATGTCATAGAATCATAAAAAATGAAGGTTGGAAGGGACCTCAGCAGGTCACAACTGGCTGAAGGGCCGCACCCAGAGGGTGGTAGTGGA
>NW_017729025.1:5863752-5865733 GCF_001723915.1 Gavialis gangeticus | reverse complement strand
CAGGTCCCTTCCGACCCTAGAAACTATGAAACTATCTAGTCCAACCCCCTACTCAAAGTGGCACCAGCCCCAAATACATCATCCCAGCCAGGGCTTTGGCAAAAGGGGACATAAATGCCTCCAAGAATGGAGAGTCCACAACCTGTTTAGGTAACTTGGTCCAGTGCTTCACCAACCTCCAAGTGAGAAAGTGTTTTCTAATATCCAACCTCAATTTTCCTTGCTGCAACTTGAGCCCAATGCTCCTTGTCCTGTTATCTGCCTCCACTGAGAATAGTCCAGTTCCATCCTCTTTGCAACCTCCCTGCAGGAAGTTGACATCTGCAATTAAATCCCTTCCTTGGTCTTCTCTTCTCCAAACAAAATAAGCCCAGTTCTCTCAGCTTCTCCTTAGAAGTCCTGTGCCCCAGCACCTGAACTGTTTTCATTGCTCTCCACTGTACCATTGTACCATCCCTTCCACCAGCTTGCCAATTGCCATTTTGAAGCAATTCAGGACCCTGCTTCTTTATTTGCAAGAGCACTCCTGAACCTCACTCTGGGTAGTGGCAGGCTCTGGGTCTTCATAGTTTCATAGTAGTTAGGGGTCAGAAGGGACCTGAACAGATCATCTAATCTAACCCCCCACCACTGGCCAGAGCACACACTGGGATCACACGACCCCAGACAAGTATTCATCCAACCTCTTTTTGAATTTACCCACGGTAGGAGTGAGGACCACTTCCCTAGGAAGTTGGTTCCAGATCCTAGCCACCCTAATAGTGAAATAGTGCCTCCTAATCTCTAACCTGAATCTATTCTCCAGCAGCTTCTGGCCCTTGTTCCTCATCACCCCAGGTGCCGATTGGGGGAATAGGACCCTTCCTATTTGCTGCTGATCTCTCCTAATGAGTTTGTAAGCAGCCACCAAATCCCCTCTCAGCCTCCGCTTGCAGAGGCTAAACAGGTTCAGGTCCCTCAGCCTCTCCTCATAGGGCCTGCTCTGTTGCCCTCCAACCAAGCGGGTGGTCCTCCTGTGAACCCTCTCAAGGCTGGCCACATCCTTCTTAAAGTGTGGTGCCAAGAACTGGACACAGTACTCCAACTGAGGCCAGACCAATGTCGCATAGAGGGGGAGTATCACCTCTCTGGACTGGCTTGAGATGCATCTTTGGATGCACGACAAGGTGCATTTGGCTTTGCTGGGTCTTGTTCCAGATGGTTCTTCAGACTTCTGCTCAAAGAAACTAGACATCCTTAAATATTTCCAGGTTTCAATAGCCCCCTCTCTTATTTCATTCTCCAACTCAGTTTTTCCAACAAAAGCTTTCATCTTTCAAGAACTGGTCCTTTTTGGCTGGGAGTGACAAAGCAGTGACATGCATGCCACAAGCCACATGGCCAGCTTCTGTTGGGCACCAGAGCCCCAGACAGAGGCAAGGAGCAGAGCTGCTCTGAGAGAAAGTGTCAGGTGTCACAGCCAGGAGCCAACCCTTCCCTGGCCCTGCAGAGATTGCTGAAATCACAGCTTTGGACCCCTCTTCACTGCATTAAACTGTGGAGGTTGAGGGTTTAGGGAAGGGTTAAGCAGGCTCTTGGCAATGATACTTTGTCTCCCAGCAGTGTCCTGGCTCCTGCTCTACTCCATGTGGCAGCAGTCGGAGGCTCAAGACCACTTGCCTCCATTCCTATGGTCCAGGTCACAATCATAATCAGAGCAGCAGGAGGGAGTGGGGCTTAGGTTGTGGCACCTTAGTAGGGCTGTGCGAAGCTCTGGGTGCTGATTGGATTCAGAGAAGAGTCAGTGTAAACCGGTGGCCGAATCTCTGAATCCGAATCAAGTCAGGGGACCGAGTAAAAGGTCCAAATCAATTCAAAGCTCTTCAAATCTTCGGAAAAGATTCAGAGATCTTTGATAATTCAGTCAGTCCCTAGTGGCTGCAGCAGGGAGCTGCAGCTGGACTCAGAGCTGGTAAGTAGGGGCAGGGAGGCTAAAGGAGGG
>NW_017729025.1:5863400-5863731 GCF_001723915.1 Gavialis gangeticus | reverse complement strand
CCCCCCATGGCTGCCCTGCCCTCCCCAGCTCCCGGTGCTTTAAAAAAAAACCCCTACTCACCAGGTGCTGCTGGGCAGGGAGGTGATCCCCACTGCCTCACGCTGCAAAGCCCCCATGCAAGAGGGGATCTGCATGAGCCCCCCAACTCCCCCCTCACTCTCTCAGCCCCCCCATGCTCCAGGCTTTTTAGAAAAAAACAAACAAACAAGAAAAACCCTCAGACTCACCACTTCTGCAGTGGCCTCCAGTCTTTGGGGAACTCATGAAAAACCCCCAAAATGGCACAGGGCAGGGGTTCAGCAGCAGGGATTGCCCCTGCTGGCAGGAACA
>NW_017729025.1:5853644-5858400 GCF_001723915.1 Gavialis gangeticus | reverse complement strand
GCGTGAGGAGGAGGGTGGTGGAGGGGTACTGTGTGTTAGGAAGGGGCGGCGCTGGGGGCTGGGGTGGGTGAGGGATGGGACTGGCTGATTTGGAGATTTGGCAAATCAGATTTGGCCAAATCAATTCAGGACAGTGATTTGAATCACCAAATCAAATCACTGTCCCCTGAACTGGCCGAATCTGAATCCGACCTATGCACATTGCTACTATATTGTGTCTGCGCATGATAAATGGAACTAGGTCATTGGTAGCTACTGCATTACTAATTTCTAGACCAACTATTAATCCTTCTTTATCTGTAAGGATGAACTTCAACAGGCTGAGTTCCTGTGTGCTCAGTGCAGGACTTTGTGCTAAGAATTAAAATCTATTACTTAAAAAAAATCCTAGTTTTGTTACTGGTCACATGAGATGTCTAGCAAATGCAATGCCTCTCCTCCCAAACTCTGCCACTGAGGTTGAAGTCCCAAGAAATCTCTCCTATCTTTAGGTAGAACACAGAACATCTGATGTAGGTCATACTAGCTAGTGACTGTCCATCCTTTTCCTAAGGCAAAACTGTACCTATAAAGACCCAAACTCCTAAAATCTACCAGGGAAACTCCGTTGTTAGCTACTCCCTGTTGGCTGCTGAAATGTTTACTGTTAGCTGCCTTGTAAGTCCAGTCACATGTAGGAAGCCCTTCCCCTTCTTTAAGATTTACCAGCATGCTCTCTACATCAAAGCCCAAACAGTAGATCAAGGCTAGAACAAAGCACTGCGGGATCAAAGCTTACTCGTACAATTAATCCCAAGAGACCCAAAGTTCACCATGCACCCTCTCACCTGTCAAAACTCTTCCAATAACATTTAACTAATGCTATTGGTGGAAAGAGGATACTATTTTTTAAAAAATGGTAATATGGACGAAAACACACTTAAAATGTATGGAATTTCTCTCCTCCATCCATCTGTCCTTCCATACTGTGTCCATCACCAGAGACTCTGATTGTACCAAAGGGGTCAGCACAGCAACAAGTTCATGACAGCAGCAAGTGGAATTTCATTATGTTTGTTTGAATAATATCTTTCCCTTATAAGGTAATAGATATCAAATTATAATCCTATGACAAACATGAATTGCATGGAAGATTCTGAAGATCTCATAGGATCTTCTATGAAGGGGTTAACTCCAACTTGATAGAATAATATGATGTCATGGCAAGATATTATGAAGTTAATGTGGGATGTGAAGTTTCATGTGGGAAAATGGGAGTTCTGCTTATACCCATTGGGTGCATCTGTAGCAAAACACCCAGTTTTTCTTTTTTTTAAAATGTATTTTAAAATGCATTCCCTCCCCTTCCCCAACCATTTCTGGCTTTTTCACTCCCTCTCTATTCCTATAGGTAAGTATAAGTAAGCTAAGATGTAGGATAAGCTTTAACATTTTATTTTAGGTAGTAAGTTTTATTTTTCTCCCCTCTTTGCAAATAAGTGCCCTGCTATTTTAATATAGATATCCACTGGTTTATAAGTGCTAATTATTACGTTTGTATTGATTTTTTTTACTGCTTTTATATCGTGTGATTACTGTTTTAGGCCTATATATGTAAGTTAGCATAAGTGATGTCAAGTTTCCATCTTGTAATGTCAAGCCTCCGTCTTATCCCCATGCCTGGTTGTGTAACCTATGACTCACACCTACCCCCCCTATGTAACTTGGTTCCTGAATGAATGGGGATGAATGACGGTGCTTGAGAGACAATGGCAGTAGGTCTAAAAATAGCTCCCTCTGAATGACCGAACCATCAAAACCAATATCTGGACCAGGGACCCAGCCCTTGGAACCACCCTCAGCATTCAAGAAACAAAAGATGAGGCAACCCACCATTGTGCCAAGGCTGCACATGCTCAATAAGTACACCTGGAGCCCTCTGGAACAGGATTGACCTCGCCTGGACAGGCCCTCCCCATAGGAGATCAGAGGTAGTCTGCCACATAAAAGGGGGTAGTGAAAACTGACTCTTTGGGATGCTCTCTCCATCTGTACTAGCACCATGCCACACCACCTATCTACCCAGAGGCCCTGCCAGCGATCCCCCTCTGGACAACACCTACTGGACAAGGACCCCTTTCCATCATGGATAGGTAGCTATCGCCCCCTACCTCCTCTTCAGCCAAGGACTTGGACTCTTTTTCTCTTCCCCACCTGGACTCCAGCCCTTCCACTGAGTCTCTTTCTCCTGCTGCCATTATGAGTGCTTTTGTGTGTGTGCGTGTGTGCACATGTGGGAACCAATAACTTCATGGGGCTTTGTAGTGTGTTGTCTGTTTAATAAACCTGTTATTTTAAACCCCCAAGTTGGGTTTTTGTCTGTTTCCTGACTGTTTCCTCCTTGCCACCACTTATCTGCCCCTCCCCCCGTGCCAATATCTCAGCTGTCAGCCTGTTTCCAGCCCCAAGCTTTCAGGTTTCTGCCTCTCTCTCTTTCCTGGTTCTCTCCTCCTTGCCACCACTTATCTGCACCGCTCCCTGCCCCCTGTCAGCTGTCTGCCTCAGTTTCCAGCCCCAATCTACCTTAAGTAATGCCAAGCCTCAGTTCCTCAGCCAGCTTCTCTCTAGTCCACTGGTTCTAATTTCAGTTCTGGCAACTTTCACTCCCTACACTTTAACTCTCTCACTCTCACCTTAACCTTCCCCAAGTATCCCAAACACACACATACATACTGTACCATCCTAGTTATGAACTTACCTGTGTGCATGTATAGGTGGGTGGATTGTGTGTGAACTGGTGAGTGTGTGCATGTATATATGTGTGTGTGTACACACACACACACACACACACACATAAATTAGTGATCTATGTATGGGTACTGAGTGTGCGGGTATGGACAAATGATTTTTGTCTAACTTTTGGTGTATATAGTGTATGTGCTTGAATTGGTGACAGGTATGCATGTGCCTAGGCTGCTTTGGATGTGTACGTGCCTGAGTGTGTGTGTGTATGCACCTAATTAATTTGTGTGTTTGTATATGTGCAATTGTATCACACCCTCCTGTCTAACAGTGCAATATTGAGATCCTGAGAGTTCGCCTGACCCCACAGGGCAACAGTTACTGCACATTAAATGTACTACTTGCTTAATGGAGTAATAACTAAATGCACAGTGACTAGAGTTACTGTGCAGTAGCGTTGGCAAACACCTTTTTAATAATGCTATTGTGCAGCAACCTAATAATACTGCTCAATGGCATATTAGCACTGTTCATGCTACGACACGCTACTGCACAGTGTTATGAGGCTACTACGCATTAAGCGTCTTGTGATGCCATTGCTCTTCTCTTCATCTCAGCCCTAAAAGTAGTGCTCGGGGCAAACATGCATGCTTTTTTTCATTTGAAAAAGAAAAAGAAAACAAAAAACTCAACTTTGGTAGCTGCTTCTTGAACAACTATCATGCAAATTTTATTTTATTAACATAAGGCTTTCCAGTCCATTGAAGTGAATTTTAGGAAATCACCCTGACTGAATAAATAAATCTGAGTCAATATTTCTACTGAACCCTTATATACCATGATTGTAGCCAGTTCAGGAAAGAACAAGACAGGGGATACCCTGCCTACCCAAGTCCACTGAATCACTCCAGAGCCAGATGCTTGCCTGGGTGAGGGTACCCCAGACTCATCCCCAAAGCCTGCTTTTGGACCCTCCACAGCTCAAGAACAATTGCTTAGGACAAGCCCAGAGAGTATCTTCCTGGTATGCTTCTGAGTCAGGTCAGTGAGCTTGAGTGAGTGGGTCATGGGCAACCTCGTGTTCCACGACACCCATTGTTCACCCTGCATAGAAAAGCCATCCGTGTCCCACTGTCTCTCAGGACAGGCTCTGACTCCCGTTCTTCAACCCCTTCTTTCTGCGAGAAGATGGTTTTAATGTTGGGTGCCTTTTGGCATCTAGGGGTGTGTGTAGACACAATGGGGGCACTACGTTGAAGCGGTGGGTTTTAAAAAATACCACTTCAATTTAGGGCTGATTAAACCTCTGTGTTGTGCACACCTCCTGCTGACTTACTTGCCTCTCCAGCGGGGAGGAAAGGGTGAGCTGCTGGCAGGTGGAGCAGTCCTTGGGCTGTATGGGGCTGGTGCTTTCCTTTGCAGCAGCAGCAAACCCCCCCAGGTGGCACCTGCCCACAGGCATCCGGCTCGGGCAGTCCTGGGGGGCACTGAAGCCACACTGGACCCCTGTGCAACTCAGGCAGGCAGGCTCCAGGGGGACAAAAAAAGAGATCCGACTCTTTACTTTTCTTGTGTGGAGCTGCTTTCCCAGGCTGCTACCAGGCTGCCTGCAGGGCGCAGACATGGAGCTGCACACAGCCCAGTGCTTTGTTCTGTGGCTGTAAGTGCAACAAACTAGAAGTTCTCAAAGGAGTTTTAGTTTGCTGCAACCAAATTTCCTAGAGTGGCTGGAATTAATGTGCAATACACCACTAAGGCTTGCAATGACACCATTAAAGCAGTGCAAAAGCATTTAGTCCACTTTAAAGTGTCATACACACGTGCCTCTCATTTCATGTACACATGGCCTAGGCTTCCAGCTTGGCAAAACAACTGGTGTCCACTGTATGCTGGCATGTGGAACTAGACCAACATCCTGCAATTCTTCCTCTGTCACTTGTTGAGACTTCTGTTTATATTTTTTCTGTGGCTATTATTCCTCTCCTTCCCACACTCCACAGAGCAATGTTCAGACAGAAAAGTCTGATGAACCAGG
>NW_017729025.1:5852889-5853633 GCF_001723915.1 Gavialis gangeticus | reverse complement strand
AGTCCCACCAAGTCTCCGTAATCCCCACAATGTCCGGGAAAAGGGAAAAGGGTACAGAAGAACACTTGACTACTTCTGAACAGCTTGAAGTAGGCAGTACAAAATCTGCAAGGTCATTTCACAATCCACCATGCCTAATTAAGTTGCTCTCAGTGTTAAGAGACCATTCAAAGTAGTTTAGGGTATCATCTTTTGTAAGCTAGATCATTAGGACTGCAGAGGTAAAAAACAAATGCTGCACCAAAAATTCCTTTGGATATTTAAGAATTGCAGTGGTTCCTAAAGGGAATCTAATTATAAACATTGCCTTTTGTACTAGTTAAAGATTTCAGACAGTGAAAATATTCTTTCCCTGACAACCTGTAGCAACAAGTAATGCCAAAACAACATTTGCCCTTTTTACAATTTTAAAGGACCATTCTACAGTGAAGAGGTCTTATATCATTCTTTCCTTCCTGCCTCTTATCACTGCCATGAGATTACCTATAAATACGAGTTACCATCAGGGCAAGCCTGCAAGGTTCAGATTTTTTTTATTTTATGTTGGCTGTACTAATAAAATACTAACACATGCAATATCATTTCTGTTGCAACATCATTCTTTCCTTACATATTCTGTCAGTGCCACATAAATACTGTTAGGAAACCCAAAGGGAAGCAAAAAAGAGAAAATAACATAAGCAAATCTACTTTTAGTAGTAAAGGTAAAGTCACTCTCCCCTCCTAACCCGCAGCCTTCAGGGG
>NW_017729025.1:5846022-5847889 GCF_001723915.1 Gavialis gangeticus | reverse complement strand
AGGAAACCCAAAGGGAAGCAAAAAAGAGAAAATAACATAAGCAAATCTACTTTTAGTAGTAAAGGTAAAGTCACTCTCCCCTCCTAACCCGCAGCCTTCAGGGGCAGGGGAAGGTGAGAAAAATGGACAGATAGAAAGAAAGGAGTATGTCAAGAGGCAAGACTACATGTTCACCCATCAATACACAGGCTACTTGAGCCAATTGGGCATTCCCATCAGAACGCTTTTCCAATGGAAAATCCCACTTTGGAAAGTTTGAGGTCTTCTGTAGGACTTGTGATTATCTCTCACAGAAGTCTAAATGAGATATTTCATTTCAGGTCAGTATGACCTGACCAAAAATATTTTGCTGTTTTGAACTGAACCCCAAAGTTTCAATTTGAAACAAATTAAAAAAAACTACACACCGCCTTTGTCTGTCATCTCATGGTACCTCAATAGAGCTGTAGTTAGTCTGTGCTCCTCTCCAATGGAAGAGAACATCTCCCAAAGACAGCACATTAATTCCCCTTTGCACAGAGTTCGGTTCAACATGTTTGCAAATCACGGTTCTTGCAAGACAATTCACCACCATGGGAAAATGCAGTTTAAGGCAGAAGTGATTCAAAATGAAGTACTTCAGACCATATTGATAAATATAAATTAAACCCTTGGGATGACTTAAATGTTGAAATGTCACATTTTTGTTAGTCGACAGGCTCTGAATGCCACTAAGCTCTATACTGCATGAAGGCTGAAGAGTCTGGAAAGTTGAACCTCTCAAACACAAAAGTCCCATCTATGGTGATTCTAGCTTTTGTGGTCATAAGTAGGGACTTACCTGATTTATTTGAGCTCTACCACCAGCTTCTGTAGTTTCTGCAAAGAATCCTTCCTGTGCTGCACCCTGGGTAGCTGAATCTAGTGCCTCAGTCCTCTGAAGTTCTTCATTTGCCTTATGCTGTGGCAAAATTGTCTCACAACTGCAGGCCCTCAGGAATCAAAAAAACAGTAGCTTATCGGCCCCACTGTACATCTGGTAGCACACACAATAGAACAAGAAACACTTCCATTTTTCAGTTGCAGTTCTTCTATCCATGTGAATGTGACTTACTGGGTGTGTCCACACATTCATTAATGCGCAATAGTTACTGCACATTTAATTTAGTACTTGCTTAATGAAGTGCTAAATAAATGCACAGTAACTAGAGTTACTGTGCAGTAGCACTGGCAAACACTTTTTTAGTGACGCTACTGTGCAGTAGCCTAATAATACTGATCAATAGCATATTGGCACTGTCCGGGCTATAACACAGTACTGCACAGAGGCTACTGTGCATTAAGTGTCTCATGGAGACGTGTCCACTGTCTTTTTATAGTGGCTCTCAGAGCAACCTTGAGGGAATTCTGGGTAAAAAGCTTATGCAAATCACTGTAGCTGTGCTTTTCTCTTATTGAGCTGATTGATGGGGGTTGCATGTTCTTTCCCTTCTGAGGCTTCAGGGTGCCAGGTTTGCATAGAGAAGAGAGGGAAGGAAACGTTTAACGATTTCTTTGCCTCCATCTTCCTAAGTAGGGACCAGAGCAGCAACCTCCCAGCCGGGCCCCTTCAGGCCCCAGGGGAGGCACGCCTAGGCCAAGGGTTAGCAAGGACTTAGTAAGGGAGCTTCTGGAGGGGCTGGACATATTCAAGTCAGCCGGTCCGGATGATCTCCACCGTAGAGTTCTAAAGGAACTGGCCGAGGTCATTGCAGGTCCCCTGGCATGGCTTTACGAGCACTCGTGGTGCACTGGAGAGGTGCCGGAGGACTGGAAGAGGGCCAGTGTGGTTCCAACCTTCAAAAAAGGGAGGAAGGAGGACCCGGGAAACTATAGGCCAGTTAGTCTT
>NW_017729025.1:5840977-5845411 GCF_001723915.1 Gavialis gangeticus | reverse complement strand
AGGCATTGGGGGAGTCACTGTTCCCCTGAGCACAGCCAGGAGTGACCAGGAACAACGGTCACAAGCTAGCAGAGGGTAGATTTAGGTTAGACATCAGAAGACGCTATTTCACGGTCAGGGCGGCTAGGGTCTGGAACCAACTTCCAAGGGAGGTGGTGCAGGCTCCTACCCTGGGGGTTTTTAAGAGGTTAGATGAACACCTTGCTGGGGTTGTTTGATCCCGGTACTCTTTCCTGCCATGGCAGGGGGTCGGACTAGATGATCTTCGCAGGTCCCTTCCGACCCTAGAAACTATGAAACAGGAAAGACTCCTTTTTAAAGCAAAAATGCTGCAAGGTAACATAAGGCCTGATCCTCTGCCTCTCAAAGTCAGTGTAAACTTGACTTGAGGACAGTTAGTCAGGCCCGTATACACAAGGTCTTTTCATTTAGTCATTTTCATTAATTGGACAAAGAAAAGCAGTTTAACATTTCATACCTAAGGACCTTGCTGAAGGCAGCAGGAGTTTTGGCTTTTGCTTCACCGAGGCCAGACTTTCACCCAGAGAGGAAATATTTGTATGAACCAGGGCATTGTGGAGTCCTCTGGTCAAACTGGAGGCTTACTGCAGTGCTGACCAAAGCCGTGCTGCAGTCTCAGCCCATGTGAAGTCATGGACTTCTGTTGACTTCTGGGGCCCTCTGCCTATTACGCTTCTTGAGAATCTTGCCTGTCAAGTTTTAAGGAGAAGTCTGAGTTTGGGCATCTTTCATAACCTCACAAGGTCTTTCCTTTGCTAGCCTCCTCAGCTGTTCCCTATCCAAGTCAACAGTATGTATTGGATGGCTTAGCCACATTTAATTGACTTTTTTAACAGAATTTTACATCTGGTTATGCATGCATCATATTACAAGGAAAATTCAGAGTCTTAAAATGTAGACGTAATTCAGATTGCACTGTAGCTATGCAAATGCTGAAATGTCTGCAGCATCTAGAAGTGCCGATGTTTGTGTTCTGTCGATTATTCAAACTAGATTTGAATTATTCAAGACATTATCAGAGAGCTGCAAGTTCTTTCACTGATGTATCCTCTGACATCGTGTCTGTGTTACATCTATACATGGGCTTCTCCCTTGTTTTGATGCATTTACACTGGATTTTGAGAATATCCTTCTGAATTTATTAGCAGATACAACACGAGACACAGGAATCCAAAGGTAATATGTGAATGGTGTACAGGAAGCCTAGAGGTCATTTGGGCTTTATTTGTATGGGGAAAGTTAATTGAAGGTAAGTTTCCTTTCCCATAATATGCTTTTTCTGTGTAAAAATGTTACCTTATGTGTGTGGTATAGCAGCTACTGAGAGAGGCAGAAAAAATACTGTTTAACAAGTCTGGGAGCTCAGTCATCACTTCTGGTTGCATGTGTTCACAGCTGCCTTTCTCACACATTCTTAAATATAGGAAATCTGGTCCAGTAGTTTGCAAGAAATCCTCAATTTGCCAGGATCCCCTACACTTGCCCCTGACTCACTTCTAACTGATACAAACTCTCTTGTAAAGTCACCTCTCAGTGACATCTACCAAGAGGTAAAGACTTCACTTCACGCAGCATCTCTTATCCTTGAGCATTTATAATGTCAAGATGCAATTTCTCAGTTGTTTCCCCAGTCCCAGATTGACAAGTCGCTACCGTAGAAGTGGCTGCAATGGTGAGGTTTGGTGGGGAGTGGGCAGATGAGTGGAGAGAGAGAGAGAAACAAGAAGAGAGAAATAGTGTTTTTATCAGTTTTAGTCTAGAGATGATCTAAAAATGTAAAAAAAATAAATTAAATTGCCAGTCCCTTGCTGATGTGTGTAGCAGGGCCAGCAGAAGGAGTCATGGGTGTGGTGCATCATGAAGTCCCTCTCAGTATCAGTGTGAGGATGGCCAAGCATTGTACATTGGGGGTGACTTGAAATTTCTGTACAACACTATCCAGTTTCTAGAATTTCTGGTTGTAACAAAAACCTTCAGAAATGACTCCATGCCTCGCTTCTGTAGAAAGTACAGCAGCCGGCCAGCTCCGTGCTCAATCTAGGTCCCCATCGTGCCACTCTGGCAGGATGAAGAACATAAAACAGTATTAAATGGCTGAAGTAAATGGGACTTTGCTGATTTATGCCTGTACATTGCTGCCTTAATGCAAGGTAGAGTCAACTGGGCTCCAGCATTTCTTTGTACTTTATTTATATTTTAACTTTAGGGTCAACCCAAGATGGTTTCTCGGTTACATGATCATCAGGCTTGTTTCTAACCAGACTGTCCAATAACTTGTGTGTGTTAAGTATCTAATCTGATCCCATCTCCCACTACTCATGATCCATATGAATAAGCTTTGGGCAAAGAACTGAGTGAGATTTGATGAAACCCAACTACCAGCCAGGGCACAAGGCCCAAACTAGACCTACTATGTCCCTGGACCAGCATAGAACCACTGGTCTGCCATGCATCTTGCACAAGGAAGAGCCATTGTGGCTCAGTGGCCTTCTCTGTGGCTTCTTAAGCTTTCACAGGTCCATCACCCCTTTAGTGGAGCCCTTCTCCAGCCCTCCCAGGCTGTGAACTCCCTACTTAGGGAGCCTGAGAGACATTGTGAAAAAAAATGAACCTTCCAATAAGAGATGCATTCAACTTTATGAAAGAGGGGTAGAGACAGAGTGGGGGAGGACAGATAGAAGACACCTTGTACATGCCTTGGCTACACATTCAACAGCTTGTTTATGAGGCTTTATCCTCTAAGAACATAAGCCAAGGCTGAGAAGACAGCCACCAGCATCTTTTCAGCTTCGTACTGAAAGATGGGTCAGGATCATAGGATCTTTCCTCTCCTGCAGAAGAACTTGCAGGCAGTCATAAGTGACTGATAGGAGGTGCATGGGGGTGCACTTGCTCCCCCAACACGGCCAGTGTCCCCCGCAATGGCCGACATTGATGTTGTCAGTAGGGCTGGTGCTCCCCCTGACAGGGTCAGTGGCTTCTGCCGCCCCAGGTTCAGGAGGCACTAGTCACTCATGCAGGCAGTGATCAGGCACTTGGGGGCGATCAGTCAGTCGGATCATTGCTGAGCAGTCCACGCTCTCGCATTTTGCATACAGCAACTGCTTTATGCAGCAGAAGTAACTGCTCTCTCATAACTGCTGGATTGTCCATTTTTTAAGGTTACTCCAAGGGAGACAAAACAGGCTTAGTTTTGGTGCCATTTGATTTCATTACGTTTTATGGTGTTATATTGTGATGGTTTGTTATAAATGCATATGGTGCCCTGAGGTTGTCTCCCTGCACAGTTCATCACAGCTAGAGCTACTTGGCGTTGCGTCACTAGATCATCCCAGCCAAGGCTTTGTCTACCTCGGTCTTATATACCTCCAAGGATGGAGAGTCCACCACTTCCAAATAGCCTGTTCCAGTGCTCTACTAATCTTCTGGTCAGGAAATTTTTCCTAATATCCAACCCAAACTTCCCTTGCTGCAGCTTGAGCCCATTGCTCCTTGTCCTGTCATCTGCCCCCACTGAGACCAGTCCAGCTCCATCCTCTTTGAAACTACCTTTAAAGCAGCTGAAGGCTGCTATTAAATACCCCCCCCCGTCTTCTTTTAGAAGAAGCATCTTTTTGGTCTGACTCCTATGCAACTAAATGGTTGATCTAAATTCAACACAAAAGACCATTTAAAAAAAGTATATTTAAAAAAGAAAGAACTATCATCTGTATCCCTGTCTGATCATGTGTTGTTAATCTCATAAAAACCTCTATGTCTGTTCTGCTGAAGTCTGTCTAATTTTCCCCACCAGTTCTCCTATATACCAGCATCAGCAAAAAATGTTGGATGCTGCTGGCTTGCAAACCTCATACATGTGGGAATTACTAAGAAATAAAAATAGGTTTGGGCTTGTTCAAATTCACCTGCTGTTCTCAAGATGAAAACACACAGGAAAGCAATTTGGAATGGCAGAACACTTTTTAATTTAAAAGTTATTGTATATTTTTTATGGAAGCCAAGAGCATCAGCTGAATTGTACACCAGAGGAAAGAGCGTTGCACTTTGGACCTACTAACATGCCTATTCTGTGCAGTACTGTTCCATGTATAAAGCATTCACCAGGAATCTACAATGGTCCAATTAATTACATCAAACTGAGCAAACTTTGGACATTTGTTGAAAATGTTTTCTTCATTTAGCTGTTTTCAAGTTCTGCATCTAAGTTGTTAAATACACCCCTGGGCAAGCCTCGGTTTGCAGTTATTCCAATAGATTTCACTGAAGCAACTGCTGTGAGCAGCTTAGACAGGGTTTTACCTTCTTAAGCCCCCTTCTTAAGACTAGTTTTGCACAGGATGAACTCCTGGCCCCCACCTCCACAGGAAGGCTAGTCCGTGAAGCCTCAGCACCACATTTGCTCCATCAAATGCC
>NW_017729025.1:5829429-5835977 GCF_001723915.1 Gavialis gangeticus | reverse complement strand
AGATAGGGTTTTACCTTCTTAAGCCCCCTTCTTAAGACTAGTTTTGCACAGGATGAACTCCTGGCCCCCACCTCCACAGGAAGGCTAGTCCGTGAAGCCTCAGCACCACGTTTGCTCCATCAAATGCCTGCACAGGTGGCCCTTGGAAGCCTATAAGGCAAAGTGGCAGGCTCCATCTTTTCCGTCCTCTATTTGATGCCCAAAGTCTTTTTGCTTTATGTGGAGGACATGGCTAATGTTCATGATAAAAACATGCCAGTAGGACAAAAGCTTATTTGTTTGCATTTCAGGGCATGAACAGATGGTTGCATGCTCAGTCTTAATGTATATAATTTTTAAATACTGATATAAATTACACTGGCCTCAAAAACAGACGGGCAAGGAGCCATCCCTGGACAATGGCATGCAATAGGCACTGTTATTAGGTAGCAGAGGAACAGGTGAAAGCTTAACTGCCTTTAGCAAACACCTACAAATAGAACTTATACCAGTGGTGTTTTATCTCTGTTTCATTCAGGCGGGTTTCTGCACTTCATTGGACTAACTTATCTAAAGGTTGATGTGGTCTGTCCTTTCCATTTTATACCGATGCAGATGCGTCATCCATCCATACGCTCAGCGTAGATACATTTGCAGCTAAGAAGAGAGACAGAATGTGTTATCCAGAGTTTAAGCTGGATATCTGTTTCCTTATGAACTGGACTAAGACCTGATGCTGGTACACTGATGCTTTCAGCAGTTCAGATGCTGCTCCTGACATGCACCTCAGTCTGGGCCCCATTTAGACACCATGCTAATCTGGGACTGATTCTTCCTCCACTGCATGCAGAGAATTTGATCTTTCCCTGCCTATGCAATTAGGGCCATCATTTAGATGCCTAGCACCTCTAGCCTTGTTGCTAGCAGCCCCTTCTTTTCCTACATCCCCAGCTCACACGTGGTCCAGCCTCAGTTCATTCAAAATGCACCTACTGCTATTCCTCCTGTCTATCTCCCTCATCCCAGCTCCTCCTTTGGTTCCTCCACTAGCTCCTCAGCTCTCCCGCACCAATCTTGCTGGGGTCATCGGATCATGATCTGTAAGGTCCCTTCCAGCCCCTAAAAACTATGAAACACTTGCTTCATATACTTATTTTCAAACCCTTTTCCAACTCTGCCTCTCCCCATTTATTTATTGAATCACCCACCCTCAACTTTGCTTTTTATTAACATGGCAGGTAGGTAGAGGAGGTCTCAGTTGCTTCCATGCTTTCTTGCACATGGTCCTTCAGGCATGAAATGTCCTTGCTGAATGAGTCCTTTGGTCCAGTGCTTTCACCCTTGGAAAATCCAAGGGTGAAAACACCTGATCAAAATCCAAAGTTGATTTGATGCCAACAAAACACTAACCAACCAATCACAGCCAGTTTGCAAATCAAGTTGGGAGGCTGAATTTTACTCATGCATTTTAAAATCCACCCTAAAAAAAAAAAAAAACCAAACAAACACCCCCCCCCCGCAAAACAGAGCTATCAGGCACCCCAAGGTGAGAGATCCATTACCTTCTTACAATAGGATTTTAGACTTTATTTTCCCTCTGTTTATGGGTCACAGTCAGTGGTCAGAAATTGTCTTAGTTTAGGTCCTGATCCCCAAATTTTTTAAATAAAGGGCACACAAGGTTATTTGGGTAGATGTGATCTCTTTTTTCCAACTACTCAAGTTGGTCTAATAAAAATTCTTAGCAAGCTTTTGGGCGCAGTCACCCTTTGTCAGGCATAGGGAGTCTCTGCCATTATATCAAGGCATGCATTGAATTGTTTATTCAGTTCCAACAAATACACAATGCAGCTTGCATCAAGAGGTAAAACAATCACTTTTAAAGGCAGATAAAATATATTAAGGTAAGAAATATAGCAAAAACTCCCTAAACCCCAACTTAGCTTTGCTTGCTAGACATCTGCCTGTGTAAGGTGGTCCTAGAGAGCTTCCAGAAAGTGTCCATGCTTGACTTCTGATGGGCTTCAAGGAGGAGGGAGTTCCCAGCCTGAGAATGACCTCCTAGGTGTTCAAGCAGACATGTACTGATGGCACCTGCAGGATGTTGCTCTTGGCCAACTTCAGGGATCACACTGGAGCATAAGGGAGACTCTGGTTCCATAGATACATAGGAGCTAGCTTGTTTAGGGCCTTCTGGGTCAAAATCAGCACTTTGTATTGCACCCAAAAAGCTGTTGGGAGTCCTGTGCCAATGCTGGAGCACTAGACAAATGAGTTTCTAGGGAAGCTTTATGTTTGAGAACAGTCCCATTAAATTGAGTGCAGGACTACTATCCATGCAGTTACACGCTGATGCAATGCTTGCTTTCCACAGAGTTGGTCTTGCTTTAGAAGTAGGAGAGTTAAAGGTTCACCAGCCCCTCATGCAAATGCAGTTAGATGGGCATCACGTGTGTTTAAAAGTGTTCATAGGATTGTAGGGTTGGAAGGGTCCCTACGGGTCACCTAGTCCAAACCCTTGTATGGATACAGGATGCGCTATGGAGATTCAGTGGAATTTCCCATCTGTCCATCAAAAATATTGATTCATAGAAAACAAAATGTTCCATGAAAACATGTAGATTTTAATGAAATTCTCTTGTAGAAAGAATTGGAACCGAGTTTCCCCATCTTTGTATAATGGAACATTTCTATTTCAAAATGACTTGATGATTATATAATTAAAATAGAAATAGTCAAGCAAAGCAGACATGTCATTGTTATTAAAGCAAGCAACATTTTATGGGAAGAAATTATTTCACTCCACAATAAATGAAGCTTTGCAGGATTCCGTTCTGTGGGGAATTTCAGGGGCACTGTGTCAGCAAGGAATTCAGGATTTCCTGCAGAACAGAGCCTAGTTTTCCTAGGTCAAGTCTACATGAGATGCGGACCGCTCAATTACTACTGCAGTCATTTAGTACTTGCATACCCCAATACTCAACCTTGCACAGTAGCATCCCTGCACAGATTCCTGGTGATGCCGCCTGTGCAGTAACTTATTACCATGCAGTAGCTGGTTACTACCGCAGAAGTAGCGTCACATCATGGTTTGTGCCCCATGAAGCTACTGCACAGTAGAAATGAGCTACTGTGTAACATCTCACATAGATGCAGCCATACAGTTTTATTTGCGTAGGTTACTCCTCCATCCATGTCAAAGTTTACATGGATGTGACTCTGTCCACACTAGAGGGATTCACTGCTTCGGTAAATCTGCTTCTAAACTGCAGCAGAAGCAATTAGTGGGTGCAGCGTGACCCTACCATGGGTACATTGCTTCTGGCTCTGGAGTCAGCACATACACGCAGCTAGCACAGGGTGCTTCTGCATGGGCTTTCCTTGTGCTGCATTGACATATTCTAAGTCTTTATCGGATCAGAGCTTTAGATGGCAATCTGTTGGGGGCACAGATATCACTGGCATGATTCCTTTATCTTTATGGAGGGGGCTGCTCTCTGAACACTCGTGGAGCTTAAGTAATGAATAGCACAAAAATGCCTCGCTGTATGAACACTACCAGTGATCCCTATTGGCACAGAACCTGCTACAACTCACAAAGGACTAATAACTTATATTATCCCCACCCTAAAATATACCCTTTGCACTTAGAGGTGGTGAAAAATGCTGACTTTTCATTAACCAGAGATTTCAGGGGGAGGGAGGGGATCATTTTGAATCTATTCCTGGATGTGACTGGTATATTTATATACAAATATAAATGTCAGCAAAATAGAGGGTTATACTCTGCTTTCTGGTGCTACAGAAATACCTACAGAGAGGAGAATGCCGGAAGGAGCCCAGTGCCACAAATTATCATCAGAAGCATAATAATGATTCCATTGTACTATAAATTGTTTTGCCATTTTACATTTCTGGTAACCGCTGAGAAGAAAAATGAAATAAATACAATTACCAATTCTCTTTCATGAGCCGAAGTCTAAGCTGCGAAAATGATTTTCCTACTGTACGCAACAGCACGCAAATATCAGATTTTTCCTATTGCACGTTTGCGAATAAGTAATTGCACTGGATGCCTATACAAATGTTTCAGACAGAAGTAAAGCATTATAGATTTATACAATGGGAAAATAAATAACGTAGCAAGACACAATGGCTTGTAGATGTGAGATTGCTATTTATCTGAATAGAAAGGGGTACATCCTGAGCAGTATGTTCAGATAAGAGAGGGAGATGAAATGGTGTGCGCCGATAGAACAAGTGTCTTTACAAATAAAAGAGTTATAACTCTTCCAGGATCAGAAACAGTAAAATGCCCTAAGCATAATCAGATGGTACCACAGGCAGAAGTAAGGGTATGTGGGACCTTAATTGTTTGTTTCTATATCTTAATTTTACCCTGAAAAGAAACACAAACAGGTCAAGTCTGAAATCCCTGAAATTCACAATGCTTAATTACAACATCCTTTTTTAAACACGAGCAAACACATAACCTTGCCTTACTGGTCTGCTCATTCTGTTTTTTCTTGGCATGACACACAACAAGCCTGATACTCACCTTATGTAAAATCACGGTGTTGACTTCCAGGGAACCTGTTGAGAATCTTGCTCAAACTTTGAAGAAAAAGATTCTGCCCCCAACCCAGAGTGGCTTTCAATGGGATTGATGCCAACTCCTGTCCATAGAAGGCCAACATTAGACTCAAATGCATCAAAGACATGCTGCAGCCATTAAGAGATTAAAAATAAATGTTACTGGGAAGAGTAATCAGCACTTGTGGTGTTGGCCAGAGCCTGTGGCTTTAGGTTCGGCCTTCTCAGCCATCAATGGACTAATCTACTACTCTTTACTTGACCCATGGGAGTGATCATCCTTGACCATGAGGGATTGCTGACAACTAGGAAGAAGACTACATCTTTTAGGGGAGAAAGGAGGTTATTTGTTCCCCCTTCCTTCATGGGGTTGGCTCCTTTAAAAATCTAAAGATAGGTGTTGATTTCAGCATGGTAGGGAAACTCATGCCATAGAGAATGATAAATGATGAAAACAGTGTCAAACTGAGATTCCCACTTCATCTTTCATTTACAGATAGGTAATGCAGTACGTGTACATAATATGATTCACTATTCAGTACAGTGGAGTGAGTTCTGAAGTGTGGATTAAATTCAGTTCTGCACTGTGCTTAGAGACCAATATTAATGCAACTTTTGTGGCTACACACAATAGGAAAGCTTGGTGATAATACAAGGGTAAGGTTAATGGAAGGGTATACCAGGGAGTTCATCACTCCCACACACCCTCTGGCTTTTAAAATCTTCCTCTAAAATATCTACTATTTAAAATCACTGCTGGAGACAGGCAAGTGGACTAGAGGGTCCTTTGGTCTGACCCAATATAGCAGTTCCAATGTTCTTATTACTAAAAGGGGAACAATTTGTTGAGACTATGGTCTGTGCGCTTGGATACAGGTTTAATCAGGGAGGCCAATCCTATCAGGCAATGTATTATTAGTGAAAAGATATTTAATAGTTATGGGCTGCAATTTCTGACTCTCTCTCTTATAATCATTTTTTTGGGGTACTTCTCCCCTGTCATTTTAAACAGTAGCTTTTACAAGGAAAAAAAAAAAGTTGCTAACTTGCATTGTAAGGGCATCCATATTTTCACGGCAATTTGACTAGCAGGGTATGAAGTGCTACAGTCATGCTGGCTGCGCCTACATAAGATGCTTACTGCACAGTACTCTTTACTGCTGCATTGTAGTAACAAGCCACTGTGCAGTCAGCATCACCAGGAAGCCATGTGGGGACACGACTGCACAATAACCAGCATTACTGGGCAATCATTTAGTACTTGGTTATGCATGTACTAAATGACTGCTCGGTAACAACTGTGTAGTCAGCATCTCATATACACATGACTGCTGGGGTCAAATACCTAACTAATACAAGGCCAACTAGGTAATTTTATTCATTCAGACTGTAATATAAAAAAGGGGCACTACCAACTTGAAATTTGTAGAAACCAAGTTTGAAAAATTTCTACTTTCTGACAGTAGTAGAAAACAAAACAAGACTCATACTACTTACATTTATGTTTTTTAAGGGGGAGAGTCTCTTCTATCCGATATTAACAGGGGGCCATTTCTGGAACAGAGAAACAATCTACAATATCTGTCTACCCAGGAAGATGTGAAGGTGACTCTCTAAATGAAGAAAGCAAATTGGAAAAAAAAAAATTTTTTTTGAACTTCCAGCTTTGGTACTTTTCCATAACTGCATGGTAGTGTATCTTTCAGGTAGTGATGATTCATTGGGGAAGACTTAGCACATCAGGAGAAACCAATTTAATAAAATTGGACAGGACCTCTGATATTAGAGGGGTTAAAAGTCTCTATGGCCATCTTAGAAGGCTTATATGAAAGCTTTCTTTGGAAGATCATTAAGGGACAAGAGAAATCCAGAAAGACCTATTCTCACGGTCCCAGAGAATACCAGTCACCTCATAGCTCATCAGCTTAAAGCACTAGACTTCGTTCATACCACAGCCATTTTCTCTCTTGTTCTTC
>NW_017729025.1:5812437-5824429 GCF_001723915.1 Gavialis gangeticus | reverse complement strand
ACGGTCCCAGAGAATACCAGTCACCTCATAGCTCATCAGCTTAAAGCACTAGACTTCGTTCATACCACAGCCATTTTCTCTCTTGTTCTTCAAGCCTGTTCAATTCCTTCTTGGTCTGCAGTGCAGAACACAGCTGCTATTGTCGACTCCGACAGGTTAGTTCTGCCACGTATTCAAAGAGCCCTGGGGATAAAGATATTCTCCTCGAATTGCTCTCATTCAAATTCAGCCCATGACCTTTTTATTTTTGATGTAGACATTACATTTAAGGCTCTATTTGGTGGAAATGTTCAATGTACTTGCACACCAGGACCTGCCCCACTGCAAGTCAGAGATATGGCTTCCACTCCTAAATGAGATATTTAGCAACAGCCCATTCTGCCGATAAAGACGGTTCGTGCATTTGACACCATAACTCACCTCTGAACAGAGAAAAAGACAGAGTTGGGTGCACTCAGGCTGCTGAATTTTGAACCCCTTCAAAACATTGGGAGTTTAAAAGTCTGACTTGAACGTTGTTAGATCCTCAGTGTTGTCAATTGTTTCTTTGCAAAAAGGAAATATTATTGTGATGACGGGCAGTAGAGAGAGAGGAGAGATGAGATACATTTCTGCAGAAATGGACTTGAGGGCCAGTGGACAGCAAGCTGAATATGAACCAGTGTGCACTTGTTGCCAAGAAGGGTAATGGGATAATGGGCTGCACTGGGAGGAGCGTCGCCAGCAGATCAAGGGCAGCGATTCTTCCCCTCTATTCTGCACTGGGGAGGGCACATCTGGAGTCCTGTGTCCAGCTGTGGACCCCCATGACAGAAAGGATGTGGACACATTGGAGGACTGGGGGACAGGACTTGTGAGGAGAGGCCGAGGGAAATGGGCTGATTTAGTCTGCAGAAGAGAAGACCGAGGGGGATTGAATAGCAGCCTTCAACTCCCTGCAGGGGGGCTGCAAAAAGGATGGAGCTGGGCTGGTCTCAGTGGGGGCAGATGACAGGACAAGGAGCAATGGGCTTACATTGCAGCAAGGGAGGTTGAGGTTAGATATTAGGGGGGGGAAATAAATAAATAAATAAAATCAAAAACACACAGCCTCTCTCACTAGGAGGGTAGTAAAACACTGGACCAGGCTACCTAGAGGGGTGGTGGAGACCTTAAGACCCAGGTGGACAAAGCCTTGGCTGGGACAGCGTAGTTGGGGCTGGTCCTGTTTTGAGCAGGGGCTTGGACTAGATGGGACCTCTTGAGCTCCCTTTCAGCCTCATTTTCTATGATTTATGTACAGAAAATTTCAGACCAAACTAAACAAGAAAGGATGCAGGTGGAATCTCCATGGGCTCAATGGATGCTGCAATGCACATTTTGTACTTTTTGCCTGCTGGAAATAGGACATTCCCACCTCTATGGATGCTCAAAAATAAAGAGAAGTGAGGCTATGGAACTGCAGCTAGCCAGGTCTTAAAAACCTCCAAGGATGGAGATCCCACCACCAGTGCTTTACTACCCTCCTAGTGAGACATTTCTTCCTCATATCTCACCTAAACTTCTGTTGCTGCAACTTGAGACCATCGATCCTTATTCTCTAGTTGCTCTGCCACCACTGAGAACAGATGAAGTGGGACCTTGGTTGCACCCCTTCAGAAACTGGCTGGAGTAAATGCTGCAGGAGGAAGCAGTCTGCAAGACAAGCAGAGCGAAGGCAGGCAACTCCATCCCCAGAGTAAAGAAGAGGAGGCATATCATGGTGCCTGGTGAGATTTTTTGGCAGGCCTGTTTGCCGTATTTTGTTCAGTCTAGCCATATTCTACACAGGCAGGTTGGCATTTATTATACATACATTTATAAACTATGGCCAGTGACAGCCTGAGATCAAATAGAAGCGGACATCACGTGTAAGTGATTGGAAATGGGTTTTCTGCCAATAGATTAGGATAAATAGCGGGAGCTCCACACACACACGGAGGCTGGCCCATATTCCCTTTCCTGCCCGTGAAGAATAACGAATGCACTTCTCCAAATCATCCATTGAAATTCTGGCCCAGCTCTAGTCCCTTGCTTGCAAGCAACCCATTCATCAGCTCTCTCATGCTGGTTCAATTAAATTCTATAGCACTCTGAGGCAATGTAGCATTGGCTCTGGTGAAGAATTTCAATTCAGTAAACAGGCCCGTAAATATGCTGCTGTGGATAAATTGGCCATCAGTGTGATAGGGAGAAGTAAAGTAAAATGTGTGATTACAGCTAGTTTTTATATGCTAGGAAGCTGCTGAGCCATTACTAAGAGCAAGAACAATGTCTTTGCACCCTGTGCTTATCGGGTGGTTTTGTACCTATTTTACATTAGCTATTTTCAGGCAAATGGTCTCTGTCTGACTGATACTTCTCACTTCGAAAGCTACTTTTAAAATAATCTTGACCTAGATTTTTCTAAAGAACAAGAAGTGCATTCAGAGTAAGAGCATGTTTTCATGGTCGTGCCATTCCTGTGCCTCCTCTCGAACTTGCTGGAACCCACAACTCATCCAAGAGAGACAAACTGAATCCACAATTGAGGGCTGATGGACAAGTACTTGGGTTTCAGGCTTGTATGGATTTCAGCTGGGCGTTCAGATAAAATGTGCTTCTGCCTTCTCTCACCTGAACTTGTTAGCTGTTAAAAATAAATAGAAGTACATTCACTCTATATAAAAACCGGGGATGTATTTTGTAGCTGTGTTGGTCTGAGACAAAAAGAAATGCAAAACTCTAGATCTCTTGGTTCGGAGATGATACGTTTTTTTAGACCAGCTAGGAAAGTGCGCACGCACAAAAAAAGATCTATTTCTGCAAGCTTTCAGGAACACACAATCCTTCCTCAGGCTCAGGGAAAATTAAAGATGGTAAAAAGTCCTCCTGGGTAGAAAATAAAACTTCATTTTTGCACAGAGGAAGCTGAAGGTGGAAGTCTGATCCTCTGGATCCATGCACGTGTCTTTGAGAGCTGCTCTTTGATGTGCAGATCAGGTCTCATCTCTGAACCACGAGTTCTAGAGTTTTGCATTTGTTATGGTCTTGGACCAGCACGGCTACCAAGTACATCCCTGAAACATGGAAGATGCCAAATTTTAGCAGGTTTAGGATTTAAACTTCAACTTAAACCCAGGGGGTGCGCAAGACGATCCATTGGGGTACAGGAAGAAAAATATTAGAACTTTTATTTATATTTATTTATTTATTTTTAACCTAAAAAATAAGAAAGAAATGAAGCTTTACTAATATTTAATATACGGATTGACACTGGTGCCCTCACTCGTTCTGTATGTCAGATGGTCACGTGTCACGTAAGGTACGCGAGGTATCCTGAGCGAAGAGTGGGAGTTCCACAATGCGGAGGGGTTGACAGTGGCGCCCTCAATAAATGTACATATATTGGAGGTGCGTGCTCAATTTTTTTACTGATAGGGGTGTGTGATCAAAAAAAGTTCGGAGACCACTGCCTTAGACAGCCAGGAAATTCACCTGCAGCTCCTGCACATTATAGCTCAAGCTCTCAGTGCTCTTGCAAAGTTTTATTCTACACATGTGAACACCCCAGATCTACCAGGAAGCCTGGCATGCTTCTTCCATGATTGCCTTTAAACAGTGGCAAAAAAAGTCAACATAATGCCTTAAAACAGTGGATTTCCACCTATTTTCATTTGTGGACCCCTACACATTTTCAAATGGAGGTTCAGACCCCTTTGAATGGCAAGTGTGGGTAGTCACATACTTTTGATTGATCAGACTGATATTGCAGACCCTTTAGACATAGTCTGTGGACGCCCAGGGGTTTGTGGACCACAGATTAAAAACCACTGCCCTAAAACCATGAATGCTATTTTCCCAGTACAGCAAGGGCCTCTGAAAAGCACTGATGGTCGTATGACAGCTTGAAAGAAAAGTTCATATAATTCTGCTTGGGCATAAGCTTGCCAGAGGCATCTGTTTGCTTAGCAACAGGCAGGAATATACTTCCAATGGATCAAGGCAGGCACAATCTGAGCCACTTGTCTGGAGCAAGAGTCAAATGAAAGCTTGTGTAGTTTTGCAAAACATGCAAATCACTCCCCTTGTACCTGGTAATTTTTCTTATATCCTATTTTTATTTACAGATGGAGTTTCACACCAATCTTTTTCCCACATGCTATTTGTCTCTGCTGCGCCTACATCTCTCCCAGTGATGGAAGAATGGGAACTGTGATGCCCCAAAGCTGGTCTAAACCATGCTATTGGTCCAAAAAAAATGATACCACCCACAAAATTTTTTGCTTCTTGCATAGGTAAAAAAAAGTGATTTATAATGCTCGCACCACTGTTCATTGCCAAGGTCCACCCAGAGTCTGGGACTATTAGGACATGCTGCAGTCGACAGCTTTACAAGGAGCTTCTAGCAGGTTCCAAGATTTACTTAGCTCAAAACACACACTTTTTCAGTTCACTCATCATCCTTTCCCCTCCTTAGGGAAACCTCTTTTCTGCAGGACCAACATATAAGCATTTGGTCTATGGACTCCAATGTTTATCACACAGGGTCTTTTCCCAGACCCAAAGAGACTCCTCAGACATGGTTCTGCCACCATTCCCTTATTCCTCTGCTTCCTTCACTCACAGAAAGTTTTACTCTCAGTCTCTCTACTGCACTCCTGGTCCTATGGGAAAGAGGCTCACCTTTCAGCTTAGTCTGCCCTCCTTAGCTTTCTCCCTAGAATCCTTTAACCTCCTACAGCCAGCTAATTATCCCCTGCAGCTGGTCCAGTCCTCCTACCAATCTTGCAATCAGTCACTTATCAGCTGGGTGCATCTCATAAAGACATGCAGGCTCCTAGAAGCCCTCTGCAAACCCTCACCCTGGTTCACTGTTACAGAGCTGTTTTAGGTAAAATATGCCTTAATAAAGCACTAGTTACAGGCCATATGGGCAAGATGACTTGGAAGTGGTCCATGCCTTGGACTGTTGCTTCTAATCTAGCCACTCTTTTTGTAAAGGTTAAACTGGGTATGATCAGAAATTCAGTGGTGGGACTAGTAACTCCCAATCTCCTCCATTCAATTCCAATTAATCTTTGGTCTTACACATTTGAAAGTCTGGGAAAATTGTTGGTGGAGGGGGGTGGGAGTGAGGGATTGAATTACTGGGTCTCCTGTTTGGTTGGTAGTGGCTTATACTGTTCCAGTACCACATATTGATTATGCTCAAGTATTAATTCTGTCTTTTCTCCAAATTTAGCCAAAAGAACCAAGAACATGGGGTTACCACATGCATAAAGAAGTAAAATGAGCACATCAAATATAGCTCTTTCTAGTATGTTTTGTCCAACATGTCAACATGATGTTTTATTGCAGGAAACAGAGGTAGACTATAGCATGCAACTCCAGGACTTTCAGTGTTTCAAATGTTGACATGTTCTTTTTTGGAAGAAGTTCCTCTGCAAATGAGCAGTTTCATAGTTTCATAGCTTGTAGGCTCGGAAGGGACCTGAGCAGATCATCTAGTCTGACCCCTTGCCATGGCAGGAAGAGCACTGGGGTCAAATGACCCCAGTAAGGTGATCATCCAACCTCCTCTTAAAAACCGCCAGGGTGGGAGCCTGCACCACCTCACTTGGAAGCTGGTTCCAGACCCTAGCCGCCCTGACCGTGAAGTAGCGCCTTCTGATGTCCAACTTAAACCTTCCCTCCGCCAGTTTGTGACTATTGTTCCTGGTCACTCCTTGTGGCGCTCGGGGGAACAGGGACTCCCCCAGTGCCTGCTGATCCCCCCTAACCAGTTTATTACAGGCCACAAGATGCTCCCTCAGCCTTCTCTTTTGGAGGCTGAACAGGTTCAGATCCCATAGCATCCTCCATGAAGCTGCTTTCACCAGCATTAAAGCCTTGCTCTTAAGAAATCAATTCCAATGGACAGGCCACTGCATCCGGATGTCTGAGAACCACCTCCCTTACCAGATTCTTTTCTCCCAATCTCTGTTGACCAATGCTCAAAGGGAGGTCAAAGGAAATGGTACAAAGACTCACTCAAGGTTGCCCTCAAGCATGGAGACACTGACACCAATGGCTGGAAGGAGCAAGCTGCTGACCGTTCGGCGTGGTGCCAGCTGGTCAAACAAAGCTCATGCCACTTTGAGGCCAAACAACTCAATACTGAGTTGAAACGGCGGTGGTGGAGGAAGGAGAAGGAGACAACCTGGGGCTGCAAATCCCACTTCCCCTGCATAACAACATGCCCCCATTGCCGAAGACCATGTGCATCCAGCATCAAGCTCCTCAGTCACCTGAGCACCCATCAAACCTACCGGACATCATCCTCAACTTGGAGGAACTTCTACCACTGACGACCATCTGCATCCCTGGCCCAGAGCAGACTGCAGTCTGCTGGAACGGCACTCTGTGACTCTGTTGCCAGACCCTGTGCCCATTGTGTAATGCCAGCAGGAGCCCAGGCCATAAGGATGTGCAGCTTCTGGCAGTGTCCTGGGGTGCAGTTTGCCATGTGCCTGACTGCCCAGGCAAAGGGCCCCTCTGGGGAGAAGCTGGAGCTGCTGAGGGCCATTGGTGCCATGGCCAGGCTCGCCTCCTGGGTGAGGCTGCATACATGATGTGGGAAGAGCAGAAGCTGGTGTGGGCTTCTGGAGATGCTTGATGAGGCCAGGTGGGGACCATGGCAGGACAATCTCCTGGTGCCCTGAGTGGCCCTCCCCCACTGATGCCTTGTCATGGCTGCCAGGCTGCACTGGAAGATCAGGGGAGCCACACATTCTGGAGAACAAGACGTGGCTCTGGCCAGGATCCTGGGGCATGAGTATTTTGTTCAACTCATGTATAAAGGGTGTGGACTTGCAGGCAGCCCCCAACCAGCAGTTGTGGTCAGTGATGGTGATCCACTGTGCCCACAAGGTCTTGACCTTTATGCGGAATTGGGACACTGACCAGTCATGCCCACCCTTCTGCATGCAGTTTGACATACCATCATAGACATAGGCATTGGGGCACCTGCTCCAGGCAAACTGGCTGAGGACCTTGGCCTCACCACATAGTGCCACAAGGTCTGCAGTCTCATTCTGGGACCAGTTCCAGCCCTGGAAGGTGGCATGTGGCATTGGGGACAATGCCAACATGGCTCCCCTAACAGCCTATTAGACCTCCACGAAACAGTCTAAGTGCTGCTGGGCCTGGGCAGGTGCCTGCAGTGCCCAATGCAGGGACATGGCATGAGACAGGCAGGCAGGTAGTGGGGCTGTGCTGGGGGACAACACCAGGATCCAGGCAGGTTGCTGCAGCTGGCTGGGAGCCACAGGTGTGGGACCTGGCTAGACACCGACTGCAGTTGGCCCAGGGTGCTGCCAGGCCTAGTCATGTACCTACAGTACCCAGTGCCATGAGACAGTATGGGACAAGTAGGAAGGTGGCAGGGCTGTGCCAGGGGACAACACCAGAATCAGGGAGACTGATGTAGCTGTCTGGGGGCCACTGGTGCATGACCCAGTGGCCAGAGGCTGGCAGCAGGCTGCAGGCCCAGGACCGCAGAGTCCCTGAAGCCTTTTAAGAGCCTGGGACTGAGGCAGGAAAAGGGGCTGAGGCTGAAGAAGCTCAAAGTCCCATGACCTTGAGGCTATCTTGGAGGGTGGCCCCCTGGTGGTGGAGCTGACCAGGAGTAAATTTGCTACTGGTTAGCATCTACATGTATGTTACTGTGCAGTAACTACTCTGTGAAGGAAACCAGATTACTGTGCAGTAAGCATCTGCACATGCAGATGGTGACGCTTACTGTGCAGTAATTTGTTCCATTGTCCAGTAAAGCGTCTCAAGTAGATGTGCCCAGTATGCTCAAAAACACACAATTTCTAACTGTGTTCCTTTCTCACCTTCCAGAATCACTTGCACATTAGTATCTCGCAGGCATTCACACCTCTCTCATGAAAATTCAGTTCCACATTAAACCTACTTGTACGAGAGCTTGCAACATTGGGGTTTTTTTCCTCTTTTTTGATGTTACCCAAGTTATCTTTTTAATGAGCACAAGCTACAATAAATGAAATGGAGGAAGCATGCTACTCCCGAATAGGTCATCAGTCAGTCATCATCCATCACTCCACATGACAGCTCACCTTTCCTGATGCTTTAGCACATTGGCAATAGCCTGGGGAGCAGTTTGTTCAAAAGCTCAGTTTAGGTGGAAGTCATAAAGTTTGTAGCTGCCATCACCTTGAATGAAAATTAGTCGGTGGGGTGGGGAGGGAAGGAAGATCTCTGACAATTTGTAGAGATGATCTTGGTGGTATATGATACATTGGGGATCAAGATTGTGTTGCTGCTTAGCAACCTTTCAGATACAGCCCCTCAGTGGAAGTACACAGTGTGATCTTCAACCTTTGTACTTGCTGTAATACATAAACTTTACACATGTTATCTTTATAGCTGTTCCCTTCCTCATATTATCTTCCTTCAAATGTGTTTGATATTACCAAAATAGATTTTTTCTCTGCCGTGCTTTGTGTTTGACTGGAGAAACAGCAGTGAAATCTTTTTTTCCCCCCATCACTGAAAGGTCACAAGCAATCAGGGGGTAGGCATGGTCTGTATCCAATACCCTAGCCAGCACATACAATACAGTTATTACACTAAATAATCTCTCTCATCTCTCAGAAGACCCAGATGTATTCTTATGGGATATAGGTGCTTGCACTATATTAGAACTATATGGGTCTGATGGAGATTTTATGCATCTTTGCATTGTTCTTTTGAGAAACAGCACACACAAGAAGGGGCTGCAATGGACTTGTGCTATCTCTGTGCTTTCAAATGCTGCAGTACATGCTTTTGTGAGCCTTTTTTTTTGGTCAAAATTCAAATGTGCACTTAAATATAGTGAATGAAAATCACTTTTTTTTCAATTCTGTATGCAACACCCAAAACCTTAAATGACAAATTCAGTCAGAATCTTCCCTTATCGGGGCCGTACCTGAACCAGACATTCTTATTTCACTGTCATTCTCCCCAGCCCCTATTTGCTTTCTGTATTCACCTCTCATCTCAGACTGTAAGCACTATGGGGCAGGAATCCATTGATAGAAAAGGCCCCCGTAGTTTGGTACAGAGATAACAATGCAATTTATCTATGAAACTGCTGAAAAGGCTCTCTCCAAAATCTTTTGGTGCATCGATATGTGCATTAATGTGCTTTAGTTAATGTGCATTAAATCAAGTACCCCTGAGCATTTTTACATGTGTTGTGGGATGTAGTGCCAGGTGCTTTAATTAGTGAGCTGTGCTACTTGAAAGTGCCCATGTACCACGGGTGTCAGTGTCATTGTGCACCTCCCCCATTGAAAAAATGGCGGTGGGGCACTTTGAACCAAAGCTCATTCAATGAGTTTTATTTCAGAGCACCCTGCCACCATTTTTTCACTGTGGAGACGTGCAGTGATGCTGATATATGTAATATGGGAGGCTGCCAGAGCACCTCAATTTTCGTGCTCTAGTAGGCTCTATTAACCAAGTCAGTTCCAACGTGCTGGATTTCCAGCATGTTGGAACAGCCTCCCTGCACGTCTATAGGAGCCCTAAGTGATGTATTAGTCTATTTTAATGCACATTAACTACATAGCATTTTTTTAGTGATACTTCAATGTGCATTAAAATAGGGTAATGCACATTAAAACACATGTGTTGATGCACCCTGTGTCACTAGAGGTTCTTGGTAGAAGCACAGTGCAGTACCCTGTAAAGCAGGGGTAGACAAAGTCCAGCCTACAGGCCAGATTGGGCCTGCGGTGGACTCCATTTCCCAGCAGCCCCTGCCCATGTCACTGCAGCTGGTTTCCATGGAGACCACAGGAGTGGCAGGGCATGACAGTGAGGGGCCATGGTTTCCATGGAGACCAGCCCCAGCAGTGCTGGCAGGTTGTGCAGAAGGGTGAGGAGCTGCTCTGGGGCTCAGATCTTGCCATGGTGACAGTGTGGTCTGGACCTGGGGCACAGCTGTGATTTGCTGCCCACATGCCTTGGTCAGGGGCATGCAGGCAGTGGATTGCAGCTCTACTCTGGCTCTGGACCACACTGTCACCACTGAAAGATCCCAGCGCCGGCCTCGGAGCAGCTAGCCGCCAAGCCCTGCCACACTACTGGGACCAGTCTCCATGGAAACCCTGGCCCCGGGCTCTCATGGCGCTGCTGCTCCATAGAAATTGCTCCAGCAACGTGGGCAGGCGCTACTGGGAAATGGAGTCCGGCTGCTGGCCTGATCCACGATTTTGCCCACCAGTGCTAAAAAGTAATGGGAGCTGATACAGGTTTTTACTAGAAAATTTATAAAGCATTTCCCTTATACCAGTTTCACAAAGCGATGATCATTTCCATTCATTTTTCAGGGGAATTTACATATTTCCCTTATTCAGACGTCATTCTTTTAAATTTTTTTACTCTCTCCTTTTTTTTCCCTATGCCCCTTAGCATCTTATTTTTTCCCTTTTTCTTCAATGGAAAAAAAAGAGAAAAAAGAATTCAGAAACTGGCAAAGAGGGAAAAACAAACCCAGAAACAATTTCATTTTCAGGATTTTTGAAATAGTAGAAAAAAGCTAAGTAGGGAGGTGAATCCCCAAATCTTTCATTTCTGCAAAAAGGTCATTTTTAATGGAAAAAAAATCATTAAAAATATCACCCTGCTACCAACAAATATAGCCAGCTCCCTGCTTGGAATTCTGTGATTATATAATATTGTTATTTCTTCTCCTTTCTTACCTCTTCTTGGTTGGGATTTCCTCAAGTCAGGCTCTTATTGACACAGGGGTGATGTTGGAATGGCCTACATCTACATGACCCTTTCTACTGGCTGGAGTCAATTCGAGTCAACTGACAGGGTGCTCCAAACAGAATGCAGGTGGCAAACTTCCATGATTTTTTTCCTACTGTGAATCATAGAAAATGAGGGGTGAAGGGACCTCAGGAGATCACATCTAGTCCAACCCACTGCTCAAAGCAGGACCAGCCCCAACTACATCATCCCAGCCAAGGCTTTGTCTACCTGGGTCTTAAACACCTCCAAGGATGGAGTTGCTACCACCTCTGGATAGCCCAAGTGCTTCAGCACCCTCCTGGTTAAAAAGTTTTTCTTTAATATCCAAAATCAGCTTCCCCTGCTGAAACCTTGAGCCCATTGCTTCTTGTCCTGCCATCTGCCCCCACTGAGAACAGTCCAGCTCCATCCTCTTTGAAGCCCCCCTGCAGGGAGGTGACGGCTGCTATTCAATCCCCCTCGGTCTTCTCTTCTGCAGACTCAATCAGCCCAGTTCCCTCAGCCTCTCCTCACCAGTCCTGTCCCCCAGCCCCACAACCATTTTTGTTGCCCTCCACTGGACTCTCTCCAACGTGTCCACATCCTTTCTGTCATGGGGGGGTGTACACAACTGGACACAGGACTCCAACTGTGGTCTCCTCAGTGCAGAATAGAGGGGAAGAATCACTGCCCTCGATCTACTGGCAACACTCCTACTAATGCAGTTCAGGATGCCATTTGCCTTCTTCACAACCAGGGCACACTTCCCATATCTTTCAAGAAATTAACACCAGAAAATAGAGATGCCCTTCAGGTAAATAAGCCTTCTCCAAATTCTTCCTGCAGAGCAATCCCCTACTTTATAACTACAGCCCGGCTTCATGAAGGCCAGTGAAGGAATTAGGAGGCGGACAGGCCTGTGCTGTGTTAGGATTATATAAAGCCACTGGACCTAATATGATCATTAGCACCTGGAGCCCATCTAAGAGAGACAGAGGGCAGGTGGTACAAAGGTTATTCAGAGCCTGAAAATCCCTGTCTTTTCATGTGTCAGCAGCCAATAGAGTTTATTAGTGTCACGGGGGACTTAACACTTTCTGACAGGTCATGGGATTGGCGAGTCTCAATGAACAGCAGTCAGAAAGTATCATTGGGGTGTATGTATTTGGTTCCTTTAAGTCACAACCTTAAACCTCAGCTTCTG
>NW_017729025.1:5805895-5807437 GCF_001723915.1 Gavialis gangeticus | reverse complement strand
AGTCTCAATGAACAGCAGTCAGAAAGTATCATTGGGGTGTATGTATTTGGTTCCTTTAAGTCACAACCTGAAACCTCAGCTTCTGGCCCAAACACACCCAAACTCAGGGAGTATTTGAATGAACAAATTCACATGTTTGGTCATGAGGCTTCTAACATTTGCTGGCTGCCTAACAAAAGGCAATATGAGACTGTGAATTAATCTCATGTGACAGCCCCAATCCTGAAATATTCCATAAAAAATAGGAGGACTGGGAAATTGAGACAGAGCTGACATATAGTATGGCATAAGATGCCTTGTCATCTGGCTCCAGGTGATGCCATATTATATGGGCGCATGGGGTCACATCATCCCACTGCCTAAAGCACCGTGTGGCCTTAGGTACAGGAAAGCAGGATGGGCATTGTTCTGTATCCCAATTTTTATGTGGTTTCTCCTGTAATTTTCATGAGAAGCTGGCGGTGACCAGTGGCTGCTGGATGTCCTGCAGCTATCACTTCTGGGTGTGCTGCACAGATTTTACAGTTAATATCTCTCTCGCTGCAAGCTAGCTTGGCATATTGTTATGTCAGTTCTGGTCCCAGAGCCAGTCGCAGAGCACAGACCCAGCACTCAAGCGCTGATATTCTGCCATCACTACAGACAGCAGCATTTAATAGTGATTTCTCGGTCCAGCACATCCAGATTCACAAATTCACTGCTAATTACAATGGAAGTGGCTCCTGACTGGAGCAGTGGCAACATGAATCATGGCATTGTCTTCTGAACGCAGGAGGATTAATCCGCCAGCCCCCTAGTGTGTTAAATTGCTCTACCACTCTGTTTGCATGTTTAGAAAAGCTGGAGGCCTAATTCAGATTCAAAATAATTTAAGACTGAATCCGATAAAACTGTGGTGTGACTTGCATTCCTTTAAGCTTAATTTAGTGGCCCAGAGACTGAGCACTCTCATGAATTTAGAACAAGGTAGGAAACAATCCGGCTAATTAATAGAAAGGGTTTGCTTAATCTTGCCTGCCTTTTCACCTGCCTTCATGCAATTCTGTATTTCTCATGTACAAACATCTCTTCCACTTGTTCTTAAGTTTAAAGAGCTTTAGAGTGAATTATAAATTCACAGGTTGCTGGAAAATGCAGCAGCACAGCTGCCCTCTGATTCTACCGCAACAGAAAACAGGCTGTCACAAGCTCAGGCACACCATCATAAATGGTTGCCATGACTTCCTGCCCAAACGTTGCATTCCCGTGCTGCACTGGAGGTGGTTCAAGCACCTACTTTGAATGCCTTCAAGAGACATTTGGATGTTTATCTTGCTGGGATCCTATGACCCCTGCTGACTTACTGCCCCTTGGGTAGGGGGCTGGACTTGAAAATCTTCCGAGGTCCCTTCCAGCCCTAATGTCTATGAAATCTATGAAATCATCTAATCCAGGGGTGGGCAAAATGGCAAATCCAGCTGGTGGCCGGACTTCATTTCCCAGCAGCTCTTGCCCATGTTGCTGTGTCTGGTTTCCATTGAGCAGTAGTGCCATGACAGCATG
>NW_017729025.1:5793145-5800895 GCF_001723915.1 Gavialis gangeticus | reverse complement strand
TCCCTTCCAGCCCTAATGTCTATGAAATCTATGAAATCATCTAATCCAGGGGTGGGCAAAATGGCAAATCCAGCTGGTGGCCGGACTTCATTTCCCAGCAGCTCTTGCCCATGTTGCTGTGTCTGGTTTCCATTGAGCATTAGTGCCATGACAGCATGGGGGTTTCCATGGAGATGGGCCCCAGCAGCACTGGCAGGGTGCATAGCTGGGCAGGGAGCTACTCCGGGGCTGGGATCTTGCAGTGGTGACAGCAAGGTTTGGAGCTGGGGCAGAACCACTATTCACTGCCAGCATGCCCCTGCCCCAGGCGTGCAAGCAGAAGATCACAGCTCTGTCCTGGCTCTGGACCATGCTGTTGCCACCACAAGATCCAGCCCTGGAGCAGTTCCTTGCCCAGCTCCTCACCCTGCCAGCGGTGCTTTGGCCAATTGCCATGGAAAACCTGGCCCCATGCTGTCACAGTGTCACCACTGCTGGGGTCTCCAAGGAAGCTGGCTGCAGTAATGCGGGCAGGGGCTGCTGGGAAATAGAGTCTGCTTTGGGCCCAATATGGTCTGCAGGTCAGTCTTTGCCAGCCCCGATCTAATCTGACCTACTGCACACCTGGGAAATTTTTTAATCCATTCTGGTTTGGACCAGGATGTATGTTCACATGGGAAAAATATTGTGTTTTGATTTTAAAACATCATTGGTGGAGGGTCTGTCACTACCATTCTCATGCCTTTGTCTGCCAGAGTGCAAGAGCCCTCTGCCTTTCATTCACCATGAAGGTACCAAGATTAGACTATAGGTGGTAGAGAGCAATATCTTGATTCATCTGTTTAAGGTGAACTCTGGACCACGGTTGCATGTGGAAAGGTTGGATCTTCCCTCAAAAACCCTGAGGCATCAGGGGGTGGACAAGAAGGAGACATGGCCCTGGGGAACAGGGTAGAACTGAAACTCTGGGCTTAACTCTTCCAGCTTAGCTCCCCACTGGAGGGAAGGAATGCCACCTTGGAGGTGGGAATTAGCTGGAGGATGGCTGATGGGTCCTGGGCCAATAGTCTGACCTGCACATTGTTGTTCGTCCTTCAAATTTGAAGATGACTATGGCATTACTGGTTGGTTTGGTTTCTGTGAGCACATGAGCTATGTGAGCACCTATGCTTTGTGCTTTATGTGTAGGATGAATGGAGAACACATAGGCTCCGGCCACAGCAAATGCTGCCATTGACTGCCACTGGAAGGAATGGGCCCAAACACAGCTCAGATCCAGGGTTACAGGATGGGTTCAAGGAACACATCGGGCTGATGGCTACAAACTAGACTCAGCAGAGGAGCCTTGTCTAGCAAAGTCATCATGGAAACAGAGTCCAGAGAACACAGTGGAGGGGGAGGGCAGGATTCTGGACTCTGATCCCAGGGACCAGCTTCAGGGGCACAGCACCCTGCTTCAGAGCTAGGGAATGGGACCAAGGGGAGCTATAGGGATTCTCAATGCATTGAGAGAAAATTAACTGTAAAGGTAAGTGTTGGACACTTAGTGAGGGAGTTATATATGAGTCCCCATAAGGACTGAATCGTACCTGATACTGTATGCCAGTTTATCTCTGCCCTGACACAAGTGCTGTTACATGGCGGAGGGAAGCAGTTGTTGCTGAGGGTCATTCCTGCCTGCTTGAAACTGGAAGGAACCATGGTTTAGGTCTTATCAAAGGCAAGCATTTTTTTTTTTTACCAGCCTGCTGGGGATCCACTTACTCTGTTCTTGGGTGCCTTCACCACACTGAGGGCATGGACTCACAAACAAGGTACCACGAGTGAGCTGGGGTATGAAGGTCCAGTGCCTCAGCCACTCCATGCATTGAAACTGTCCGTGTGAATACTCGTACCCTGTGGCCAATGCAAGGGACCTTGGGCCACTTTCACTGAGGAGTAAGCTGCCTCACATTTATCCTGAGGTAAGAGCCATGCGAGTGGCCAGTCACTGCCGCATGGTAAATTGTACGCACCTATGCCCATAATGTCCTACCTGTGTCTACATTGATGTCCCTGGCAAATCCTTGTCTCCTGCACAGAGAGGGTAGTTATTTCCCCTGCTTTCATAACCCTGTAATGATATAACACCTCCCTACTTAGGCTACTAATGATGTTTTCATAGAGTTTAAGGTCAGTAAAGAACTTTCTGATTACCCAGTCTGACTTCACAGATAACACGGTAATTCCAGCACCAGCCCCAGGCCACATTCTTTAATAATACTCAGTAGTGTCTGTTGGCCTGCCACTGGCATAGTAGTTTCAGTAAGAATATGTTTGATCATCTCCCAGTAGGGAGCCAGTGAGGGCATTTCAGACAACAAGGAGAAAACGCATCACGTCTACAGATGTCTACAGAGAGGTTATAAACTGAAACAAAATTCATAAGCAGCACGCAGATGCAATTCCCCAAATGAAACACGTCCTGAACCAGCCAAGGTACTGAGGTCTAAGACCTGAAGTGACCAAAAGGAGAAAGACATGACCCTCAGCTCTTTAACCATAACAACATACAATTTTGATTCATCGGCTTCAAATCTATCATGTCCCTAGAGAGGGTGTTCCAATGGTTTATCACCCTGACCATTAACAATTTGCACCTTATTTGTAGTCTGAATGTGTCAGGTTTTTCCTTCCAACAATTGGAACTCATTATGTCTTTCCCTGTTTTTTTAAAGAATTGCTACTGCCAGAAGTCTGTTCGGTCTTTGGGGACCAAGCCCTCTTAACCTCTCTGATAAAAATAAATTGATTGAGTTTTTTTTAATCTCTCGCTATTATGCAGGTGGCTCCAAATCTCAAAACATTCTAGGGACTTCCTCTCTACTCTGACTGGTTATATATTCACCAGTTACATTTGCCATCTTACCTGTAGCTTCACCTTTATTTAATTGCAGGATACATGTATGGAGATGAGGTTTTGATAAAAGATACTTTCCCCTACTGAAAAGCTATAACAAGATCTGATGGAAGGAAGTGGAAGCCAGAAAAAAGTTAGACTAGAAAATAAAGTGCTTTTTTCAAAATAAAGTGCAGGAAAATAAACACTGGAACAGCTTCTCAAGGTATACAGTGAATTCTTCATCACTTTAAGTCATTTATACAGTATTGCCTTTCTTGAAAGATGATTTATAGTTCAAAAAGAAGTTATACCCTTGTAGAAATTAGTAGGCCATAATCACTGACCCATGTCATACAGATCAGAATTAATAATCACAGTAGTCCTGGCTTTAAAATAAGTGGACTTTTTAATAGCCAGGAGAAATGTTGTCCTAATATTGCATATAGTCTTCATGGGGCTGAAAGGTGAGCAGCTCCATAAACAGCAGCTGATTTGGAAATTTCTCAGTCGTCAGAGGAACGAAGTACTTCTCTTTCCCCACTCATAAAAGAGCAATGGTGACACAAGAGAAAATGAGTATAAAGTGGTCTTTATAAATGTTAGCTGGAAATTAGGAGAAGGTGTCTAAGTACTAGAAGATTTGGTTTCTCGAGCAGCCTTCCTATGAGTTAAATGAAAACACAATGAAAAATCCTCAAACAATTGCAACACATACTAGAAGGAAACCCAGTTCTCTAAGAGATCTTCCCAGAACCACTCATCCTATCCTTTAAACAAGCACCGAACCTCACCAAACTCATCACCAGAAGTGAACTTCCTACAGCCCAAAACACACCAAATGGATCCAGACCATGCTGGAACAACAAATGTAAAACGTGCCAACACATCTCCACCCCCACTCCCACAATTACTACACCCCACAACAGAACCATCACCATTCCTGCATCTTACACCTGCACCTCCAGAAATGTTATATATCTTATTCAATGCACCAAATGCCTTGATGTAAAATATGTAGGAGAAACCAAACAACAACTGTGCACCAGAATGAGCGAACACCGGAAATCTGTCAAAGACAAGAATACCCAATGACCTGTGGGGGCACATTTCTCACAAGAAAACTACTTTCTCTCCAAGCTCTCAGTTCTAATCCTTAAAGGGAATTTACAAAATACCTTTCACAGATGAACTTATGAACTTCACTTCATCAATCTACTGAATACAAAAAAAATGTCGACTAGATATAGACATTGGATTTATGACACATTATAACCTGCCTAACATCTGACTTCCCAGGTAATCCCTCTACTTTTTACCAGCTATTTTCATTCCCTTCCCCCACCTACCTTCTCATCTCATCCTTTGACTACAGCTACATTCATTCCCTCCCCCTCCCCCCCCCGAACACACACACCTGTCTGTCACCTACCAGTCACCTCAATTTACATTTTTACTGACTGGCCTTCTTGCATATGTGTTGTTAACTTCCCTGAGATACTTCACATATTAGCAGAGTTTCAGTACCTCCCTCAGCTGCTTGAAAGAATCCCACAGGGACTTTGGCACAGGGATTAATTGAGTCTGCTCTGAAGCGGTGGATCTCCGGTGTATCATGGGACAAAAAAGTATGTGTATAAATGCCCATTAAGTTTAGGTGTGCATAACTATACATGTAGACATGCTAATGTCATCTTTCTTAACACCTGGCTTCTCTCAATGTCATTCTCTATTGAAGCAACCCAGTTCCAATTTTCCCCTTACATCGGTGAGATTTTCTTGTTGCATTAGAATGACTTGTAGTGACATCATTACTGTCTGCGCTTCAATGATGCAATAATGTAACTGAACACAGTCTCCAGAAAAAGGACATGCTTCTATACACTTAAAAGTCTTTGTAATTACCCCTAGCAAGGGCTGTGAGCATGCTTTGAATGCAGAATTATAAACTCCATTGCACAAATTCCTGCTATTGAAAGTAAATGAGTAATTCTGTTAGCTGTTCATGTTAGAATATAAACTAATAGAAAAGTAGGGCTGGAAGGGATCTTAGGAAATCATCTAGTCCAACCCTCTGCTGAAGACAAGATCATCCACGTCTAAGCGACCCTAGGCAAGTATTTGTCTAACTTATTCTTTAAAAACATTGGTAACAATCCTCATGTACAACAACCAGGTATAATGACTCAAATATCAAGATATCTTTAAGTTAAGGAGGGGATGAGGGCATGGGCAGTATCATGCTACTATAAGGACAGGAAAGTGCTAAAATATGCTCAAGAGATTCAAAAGAGAGCCATAACTGCTACTAAAGAGGAAGACAAAGCCCCTCAGAGTCCATGCCAATCTGACTGTGGCATAAATAATTAGTAAACTATTATCCTTCTATGGACCCACCACTAGAAAGGGATGTGACGTACACTTTGATCGTGTGTTACAACTTCACTCTTCAGTGTTTCTTCCCCACAAAATCCTGTGAAGCTCACAAAGGATCCTGCTTTCCATGACTGTGCTTCTTCTAAAGACTTTCACTCTGCTTTCATCTTCAAAAATGCTTTTTAAGTTTGCCTGTTGCTCCAAGTAGAATTGGGATTTCTCGTGTGTGTGTGTGTGTGTGTGTGTGTGTGTGTGTGTGTATGAGCCTGTAGATAAGTTATTTGCCAGAACTGCAGTTTCAGTTCAAAAGAAGCTATTTGTGAATGTGGGTTAAATCCAGCAAATCACTTGATTGAAAAAAGTATAACGTTTTAAAGGAAGATTTTGGAATTAATGCATTGTTTTGAAATTTAGCTAAATTTAAATGGTAAACCAGAAAACCCTGAACATTAACAAAATGCTCTCTCTTTGTCTGTCTGTCTCTCTTTGACTCTCTCTCTGTCTCCCCTACTTCCTTTTTTTCCTCAATGAGAAAACACAAATATTGTCTTTTTGGGTCATCTTAAAACTACATTTTTTTCTGAACACCAAAAAAACAATTATGTGCGCAAGTCTGTCTACAAGTCATATAATCGGTGACAAGTTAATATTAGTTTTCTTCTTTTGGCCAGCTATATTAACTGCATTTCAGGTGCTTTTGCATCAGTCATTCTATGCGTATAGGCCTGGCATTGCATATGGGCTGGTTAATAGCTCTAATGATGTTCTCAGCAGTCCGATCAGTTTTTAGCAGTAGTTTCAATCTTTGCTAATATTCTCGTGCAACTTCCTCTTTCATCATTTTGTCATTTTCCCGATGGCTTTCTGTACACTGATGTATTTGTAAAATTCTCCATCTGTCAATTTTGAGATTACATTTTTGTCACAGGACTAAGCCTTTGAAAGCTTTCATTCCAAGGGTGCAGATGAGGGTTCTTTAGTATTCAACACAAGATAGTTTTCATTGGTTATGCTATTAGATTTCATAGTTAAAATGACAGAAACAAATTAAATTTGACTAGCGCAGCTAAGATTCTAGAGTGACCAGTTATTACAGGCCTGGGCACAGTAACCTGTCATCTTATTGTTTCTCTTAATTCCAGACTGAAGTTAGCTTGTTCAGCTATAAAGAGGATAATAAATGAAGTATAGTTAAAAAAAAAATCAGGCATTTAGTCCTTTTAATTTTTTATTACATAGGAGTTTCTCCATTCCTCATACTTGTCCTTTTTCCTTCCCCATGGGTGCATCAACATTTGAAAATGCTGTGCAATGGGTTTACTCTGGAGTAATTTATTCCAGATATACCCACCCTGGGCAGGCATCTACATGTGCACGTATTTGGGAGCACATTTGCTACTTCTGGCAGCAGTCTGCTCCTGCCCCCTCTGGCCCTGCAACAGCCAGGGGGAGCTGGAGTCTCTGGCTATATGGACTTGTAGCTGGCAGCCATCTTTAAAGGCCATCCCTGCTCCCTGGCCACCTGCCTTTCTGGCCAGGAGCAGCCTGCAGAACTCTGTGCCAGTACTCTGCGGCTCCGACACCAGAGCCTGTGCTCACCGCAAGATAGCTGCTCCACCCCCAGACCTCAGGAGTGATGTCCAGTGCCTTGGGCTCCTGCTGGCTATACTGCTCACTGTGCTGTGCTGCTGCAGTGACCGCCACCTGGCCCCTGTCACTCTCAGTCCTGACAGCCTCCACGTGGCATGGCTGTCTGCTCAGGTTCACCACCATGTTCCAGGATCCCTGGAACCACACTGCTGCCTCCCAGACCCCATGCTGCTGCCTGGACCCAGCAGGGACACTGACAATGTGCACCTGGACACCACCACTGGTGATGTCCACATGCCCCTGGGGCTCCAGACCTACCACCTGTGGGCCTGCTCAGCCAGCCAGGACTGTCAGAAGTGTCAGCTGCACTGGCAGTGACAGCGACAGCAATGCCCCACCCACAGTGAAGGCCTGGGTGAGCTGCTCACCCTCTAGTAGGGCCAAGAATACTGAGTTAAAGTAGCACTGGCTGACCACCTACTCTTGCACTCCCCACTGTAGGCCTCCTGGATGGCTGCCTACAGATCCCAGCCCCATTGAGTTGTCAAACAATGGGATGGGGGCAAGGGCTGGGACTGGGGCTGGGACTGGATTGTGGATGCTTGGATTACCACTTGAGAGCCTGGTTTTTGTTAGAATCACAGAAAGTGAGGGTTGGAAGGGACCCCAAGGAAGGGAGGGTTGGAAAGTACATCATCAAGTACAGCAGTTCTCAACCTTTTTTGTGTCAGGACCCATTTGTAAACATCAGTGACCAGTCCCAACCCAGTAAATAGTTTAAGCAGAAAACAGCCCTCTTGATCCTGCCTGTGCCCCTCACTCCCAACCCACTGTCCCTCACTCCCAGGCCCCAGGCCCCCAGTGTGTGGAGCGAGACAGGGATGGGGCATGGGGGGGCATGGGCCCCCCCCCAGATGTGTTCACCCA
>NW_017729025.1:5785309-5788145 GCF_001723915.1 Gavialis gangeticus | reverse complement strand
CCACCCACCCCAACAAACACCAATAAAGCACCCTCTTCCCTGTGCAGACCTTGTCCAGTGCATGCTGTGTATGCCCTCCTGGGGGGTGGGGGGGTGCATAGTGTAGGGGCACCTAGGGCACAGAACCCGGGGATAAGTCCCCAGCCCCCCCGCCTCTGGCCACACCCCCACAGGTGCCCATGCCGCAGCAAGGCTGGAAGGCAGGGGGCTCATTTGGGGCAATGGCAGTTACTGCTCTGCTGGCACAGCCAGCTCCCCCTCCTGCAGCCAGCAGGCCAGGCCATCAGGGCTCACACATGATCCTGGTTCCACTGAAGGCAGCTCCTTTTCCAGGGCTGCATGGAGCTGGGGTGAATGGCAGGGCAGGTCCTAACTGGGGAAGCTGGCTGGCGGGGGCACTGGGGTGGGAGCCGGGGCAGAGGCACCTGGCCAGTGAAGTTGCTCCTGCATCTCAGCCCAGGCCCATTGGGGAACCTGCTTCTGGGTGGCAGTTGGTTGCAGAGTGCAGGTGGGGCTGTGGCCAGAGGCAGGGCAGCATGAAGGTGAGGGCCAGGGCCAGGACGGTGTCCAGCACCCAATGGTCCTTCTCTATGGCTTTCACTGCACTGGTCACCGGGGAAGTCTGCCACTCCTGGACCTCCAGGTGCCTCTCCTTGAGGGCCATGAGCCTGTTTCTGAACTCCTGGCCCACCCGGTCTTTTACCACCTTGCATGCATCTTTTTCCCACTCATGTACAATGTCCTCCGGGTACCAGACTTGCAAGTCTGCAAGCCACTCCTCAGCTACTGTGATCAGGCTGTCCAGCAGCTGGGTCTAGTCCTGGGCCCTGCACTGCCAGAGCTAGTGCATATACAGGGCCCCAGCCAAAACTTGCAATGATCCTGAAGGTACTTCCTGGGTGTCAACTGGTACCTCTCCCCCATGTGCAGCTGCAGGACCTGCAGATCCAGGAGAAAGAGGCTTTTTGTGGGAGTTTACAATATTTCTGAGATAACATGCTCAGTATGAGGGGGCTGTATGCTGCCCAGTCTTAGATCAGGGGTTGTGTGTACACGAGTGCTCATGAACCGTGATAAGTCAAATGGGCAGGCCCTGGCACAGACAGCTGCTGGCTGAGTCCCCTATACCTGCTCACTCTGCAGGGTCAGGTGGGCTACTGGCTGCAGGCAGCCTGCCTTCCCTGCCCTATTTCCAGGTCGGGGCTTGGCTCCTGGCAGCAACTGCTGCCTCGGCTCCATACTCCCTGCCCCTTTCTTCTCCTTCTGCAGGTCATCCAGTCTTCTGCACTGCTGCCAAGCCTGTGATGCCTGGGCTTGGGCAGCAAGGGGCTCCCAGATGAGTGGGATACAGAACTGGTGGCATCTCCCTCCTCCCCGCAGGGGGGATCTCCAGAGAGGTGCCCTGGGTCCAGTCCCCTCCAATGCTGGCCCCACACCTGAGCATGCCCCTGCTGAGACTGTCCCAAGTGCACCGTGTGGAGCTGTTTGCATTGATGGAGGGGTGCCCGACCCACTGTTCCCTGCTGCTGCTTCTCACCATGGTGCCTCAGGTGCACCTGAGAACCTGGCACTGAACCCTGAGCTTTGACAGTGTGGTGGGAAAACCCACATTAGCACACAACCTCTGACACTGCCTGCAGGACTACCTGTGGTTGTGCTGCATGTCCCTGTCTCCTGCAGCTGAGGACGACACCTCTGCCAGCATCAACACATTCCTCCATGTGTGAGAGGGTTGGTGGGGGGCATGGCCATGGGGCAAGGGAGGTGGTGTGAGGCTGCGGGGCATGGCACAAGGAATGGCCATGGTGGAGGGAGTGCATGATGGCTGCAGCTGCGTGGCTTGCCCCTGGGGCGTGGGGTAGGGTGCATGGGTTGGGGAGTGGTGGGCAGCTGTAGGTTCCCATGTGGGGAGCGGGCATGGGGGGAGTGCATCCCACCCTGCAGCTGCATGCTATAGCAGGCAGGAGCTCCCAGTGCATCACTCTGGGTCACACACCAGACCCCCATGCCAGGCTCCCGCAACATGCCCCTCTGCCCATGCCCCCCATGCCCCACCTCCCACAGCCCTGTCCTGCTCCCTGAAACCACGTGCCTCACACCCCTTGGCCGCAGGCATGAGGCTGTGGCCATGGGGGGCTGGGGTTGTGGCTGTGGGGGGTAGGCGGTGCAGCCTCAGGGGGTGGGGCATGGCTGCATACCCTGCGGCCTCACATCCCGCCCCCCTGTGACCACTTCCCCTGTGGCCATGCTCCCCGCCCCTCACCCTGCCTCTCTCTCCTCCTGTCTGTGTGTCTGTCTGTGTCTAACACTCCAGGCCAATCGCTGCCGGCCCTGTGGGTAGCACATGTGCAGTTGGTCTGGTGCATTACAGACAGAATGACACACAGACGAAAGTAGTACAGCTTTTATTATATTAGAATAGTAAAAATCTAGTGGAAGAGTTTGATTGATTTGTTTCAAACTGTTTTAGAATTTCTTTCAAATCACAAAACTTTGCAAGGCTAATAACATTTCTTATTTTAATGTCAAAGCCCTTTGCAGTGGTGGGCAAATGATTTCTTGTGTACCCATAAACAGGAAAACTCCCACTAACTTGGACAATGTTTGAAACAGGCCTGATATAAAGTACTTGGGCCATTCTATGGGCCTGGAACTAGCCACACATGCCAAAACTGTGGACACTATTCTTGGTGGGTACAAAATGGGAAGCAGATGTTAAAAACCATTCCCATGACTTTATTCTCAGCACCATAAAGCTAGAACAGGTACCAAGGCAGAGTTTTTCAGTGTGATTTATAAGATAATACTATGCACAGTGGAGACCTCTGCTTTTTGC
>NW_017729025.1:5778942-5780309 GCF_001723915.1 Gavialis gangeticus | reverse complement strand
CTGCTCCCTGGCCACCTGCCTTTCTGGCCTGGAGCAGCCTGCAGAACTCTGTGCCAGTACTCTGCGGCTCCGACACCAGAGCCTGTGCTCACCGCAAGATAGCTGCTCCACCCCCAGACCTCAGGAGTGATGTCCAGTGCCTTGGGCTCCTGCTGGCTATACTGCTCACTGTGCTGTGCTGCTGCAGTGACCGCCACCTGGCCCCTGTCACTCTCAGTCCTGACAGCCTCCACGTGGCATGGCTGTCTGCTCAGGTTCACCACCATGTTCCAGGATCCCTGGAACCACACTGCTGCCTCCCAGACCCCATGCTGCTGCCTGGACCCAGCAGGGACACTGACAATGTGCACCTGGACACCACCACTGGTGATGTCCACATGCCCCTGGGGCTCCAGACCTACCACCTGTGGGCCTGCTCAGCCAGCCAGGACTGTCAGAAGTGTCAGCTGCACTGGCAGTGACAGCGACAGCAATGCCCCACCCACAGTGAAGGCCTGGGTGAGCTGCTCACCCTCTAGTAGGGCCAAGAATACTGAGTTAAAGTAGCACTGGCTGACCACCTACTCTTGCACTCCCCACTGTAGGCCTCCTGGATGGCTGCCTACAGATCCCAGCCCCATTGAGTTGTCAAACAATGGGATGGGGGCAAGGGCTGGGACTGGGGCTGGGACTGGATTGTGGATGCTTGGATTACCACTTGAGAGCCTGGTTTTTGTTAGAATCACAGAAAGTGAGGGTTGGAAGGGACCCCAAGGAAGGGAGGGTTGGAAAGTACATCATCAAGTACAGCAGTTCTCAACCTTTTTTGTGTCAGGACCCATTTGTAAACATCAGTGACCAGTCCCAACCCAGTAAATAGTTTAAGCAGAAAACAGCCCTCTTGATCCTGCCTGTGCCCCTCACTCCCAACCCACTGTCCCTCACTCCCAGGCCCCAGGCCCCCAGTGTGTGGAGCGAGACAGGGGTGGGGCATGGGGGGGCATGGGCCCCCCCCCAGATGTGTTCACCCACTGCAGGACTGCAGCCTGGCTGGACCAGTATGGCGGTGGGGGGGGTGGGGGCTTTATGGCCCATCAAGTGGGACTTGGGGTAGGAGGGCAGAGCAGTGAGACTCATTGCTGTCACTGCCATCATGCCAGCCAAGCCACCAGCAGTGTGAGGACTAATGGATGGGGGGGAGGGCATGCTGCCCTCACCTTCTCCGACTTCAGCCACTCATGTGCCAGGCTATGTCTCTACCCTGTTGCCATGGCTCAGCCACTGCTGCCACTCTCCTCAGGTCATGGCTCTACCCCAGAGGGAAGGTGCAGTGGTGGGCAATGTTTCCTGTCCCCCTCTGCCCCCCTGACACATCACATATGCCCCCT
>NW_017729025.1:5773403-5773942 GCF_001723915.1 Gavialis gangeticus | reverse complement strand
GGTTCTGAGTTCCCTTTGTGGGGTCCAGGTTTTCCCTTTCCCCCACCCCATAGACTTACCTGCAGGGAGTTGTGGGAGCTGCTTTCTACACTACCTGGCTACCACATGCATGTGTATTCATGGACATCCATATGGCACCCTCTGCCTGATTGCCTTCCTCCTGCTCCAGCCAGCCCCAAGTAGCCCCTTGCAGGTTGGATCTCTGCCAGCCTGCAAGGGAAAACTTGGGGTTCCCCATGTTTTTCTCCTTTAAAGGAGAATCCATTTTTAAAGGTTACTGATCCATTTTTTAAGTTTGTTCATGACCCTTTCATATATTCTTTGATCCACCTTTGGATCGTGACCCACAGGTTGAGAAAAGCTGATGTAGTCCAATTCCCCGCTCCAAGCAGAACCAGCCCCAACTAGATCATCCAAGCCAAAACTTTGTTTAGCCGAGTGTTAAATACATCCAAGGATGGAGATCCACCACCTCTCTGGGTAACCTGTTGCAGTGTTTCATCACCCTCCTCATGGTGAATAATATCTAACCTCTTTCT
>NW_017729025.1:5768011-5768403 GCF_001723915.1 Gavialis gangeticus | reverse complement strand
TGAAACAGGCCTGATATAAAGTACTTGGGCCATTCTATGGGCCTGGAACTAGCCACACATGCCAAAACTGTGGACACTATTCTTGGTGGGTACAAAATGGGAAGCAGATGTTAAAAACCATTCCCATGACTTTATTCTCAGCACCATAAAGCTAGAACAGGTACCAAGGCAGAGTTTTTCAGTGTGATTTATAAGATAATACTATGCACAGTGGAGACCTCTGCTTTTTGCTTTGTATTCAATTTCTGTGGCATTGCCAGGAAAATAAAGGAGTTCTACCTGTATGTCACGAACATGATGAAGGGGATAAATGAACCTTGTGTCCTCTTGTCTCATCACAGCAGGATGCTGGATTTGATTTGTTTAAAGTAACTGTTTTCATTGGGCTGAGG
>NW_017729025.1:5765981-5766887 GCF_001723915.1 Gavialis gangeticus | reverse complement strand
CCCTGTTGCCATGGCTCAGCCACTGCTGCCACTCTCCTCAGGTCATGGCTCTACCCCAGAGGGAAGGTGCAGTGGTGGGCAATGTTTCCTGTCCCCCTCTGCCCCCCTGACACATCACATATGCCCCCTTTCCCCCACCCCATAGACTTACCTGCAGGGAGTTGTGGGAGCTGCTTTCTACACTACCTGGCTACCACATGCATGTGTATTCATGGACATCCATATGGCACCCTCTGCCTGATTGCCTTCCTCCTGCTCCAGCCAGCCCCAAGTAGCCCCTTGCAGGTTGGATCTCTGCCAGCCTGCAAGGGAAAACTTGGGGTTCCCCATGTTTTTCTCCTTTAAAGGAGAATCCATTTTTAAAGGTTACTGATCCATTTTTTAAGTTTGTTCATGACCCTTTCATATATTCTTTGATCCACCTTTGGATCGTGACCCACAGGTTGAGAAAAGCTGATGTAGTCCAATTCCCCGCTCCAAGCAGAACCAGCCCCAACTAGATCATCCAAGCCAAAACTTTGTTTAGCCGAGTGTTAAATACATCCAAGGATGGAGATCCACCACCTCTCTGGGTAACCTGTTGCAGTGTTTCATCACCCTCCTCATGGTGAATAATATCTAACCTCTTTCTAATATCCAACCTCAACTTCTCTTGCTGCAACTTGAGACCATTGCTCATTATTCTGTCATGTGCACCCACTGCGAATGCACCTGGCTGAATCCCCACCATGAATGATCACTACTTTGTCCAAATTGGACCCAGTCTTTGGAGGAGACACCTGGGTCTGGGCAGTCTGGATACTATTGCTAGCTCCAACCTTGAAGGCATACTCCTCACAGGTTGGACACCCTTGCTTGAGGGTTTTAGGCTTGGCAACCCAAGTACTGCAGGCCCTATTCCTGTGG